>NC_072390.2:58844545-59166590 GCF_028885625.2 Pongo pygmaeus
CTCTCTGGGGAATAACTTATTATCTGTAAACAAGCTAAATGCAAATCAAAGCAGAAGTAGTAGACAAGAAAATTAAAATTAGAAAAACTGAAAGTAAAGTTTTATTTTTATTTGGGTTCACCCCAGGAAGCAAAGAAAGATGTACCTGGCTTTAAAACATCTATGAGTTGCACTTCTTTGTCAACAAAGTTTATCTGGCTCAGGTAAATAAAATGATTAGGCATCTTGGTGGAAAATCTCCAAAGCCATTAAAAGATAATTTTCAGAAAGATAAAAGTGTAACTCCATGACTCTTTTAATCAAATGCCTATAGAAGGCAAGGTTCTGGATGACTGTGTTTGGCTACTGTAGAACATTTTAGTCATACTAGGGAGGATAATGAAATTTGTTGGTTGCTTGTTAGTGTGCAATAGCAATAATTACTCTTTCCTGGACTAAGAAGGGAGAAAAAGAATGAGTTCAGGTCTCCCAGTTCCAGCTCTTCATAAATGACCTGAAAATTCAAAATGTTTATTTATGTTTTAAAATTTTTCTCATGTCCTATTAGTTGTCTGGCTGGGATTTCTGAAAACCAAACTCAGACTCTCATACTGTGAGTGGTTGAATTATAACTTTGTATTCCCAACATTTTTGGGTGTCTTCTGTTTAAAGTAAAAGAATTATTAGGAAATAATGGGGTCCCATCAGAATGGGGACATTTGAGGAGATCCCAATGAAGCTGGGAATGCTGAAACCCTAAATTCTACCAAGTCTTCTTTGTCCTTCTATCCCTGCCTGGGGAAGTTAGCCATTCTTTGCCTGAAGAACTTATAATGGTCTCCCCTGAGATAGTTGCTTTGCAAAACACTGTTGATTTTTCTCAAGGACTACTCCATCGTCTCTCTTTGCCTTTTAGATCTATATCTATGCTTGAGCCCAGAGATCCCAAAAGCTGAATTACAAAGTGTGACTCACTAGAAAGTACATTATATACCAAAACAACTGCATGTTTTTTTAAATTTATATGGACAGAAATCTGAGGAATATGTGTGTATATGAATATTAATGGAGTGGGATAATGCAAAAAGAGACATAAAGTTGAATCAGACTAATTTTACTGATATGAGCCTTAGAGAGATTCTGGAATCAATGTTTAGCTCAATAAGTTAAAAAGTCTCTATGGTTTGGTTGGTTTGTTGGCTAAAACATGGACCTTAAGGTAACAAACACCAAATGAAGTTAGAATGTCAGAACTGCCTTGCTATGCTACAGAGAAAAGTATCTAAGGGCTTAGGGAAACAGGAACATTGAAGTGGATTTATTATGTAAGACCTTCTTACCCATCCTGGGAGCATCCAGAGGAGACAACTTTTGCCACCAACTGCAAAAAAATAATTTGTGAAGAGAGGCCTGTATCCTTCAAGATCTCCCTGGGTGCTTTTTTCATGGTCAGAAATTATTGTGAGACTCCTGCCATCTAGCTGAGATCCAAAAAAGGAATGAGGATAATTGGCTCACAGGTTGGCAGGGGCCAAATAGTGGCCCATAATCATCAAAGACAAGGTGGATGTGGCTTCTGTAATGGATTGCAGTCAAAGCAGTAATCAGAAGAGTCTGGCTTGCAGATAGCTATTGCATAGGATAGTTGATGTTGGTGCTCCTAGAAAGAAATAGATAAGCAATCTATTCCTACTTGATCTGTATATGGGGAAGAGTTCCAAGTCTTGTGAACTTAAATTGCTAAAGCAGAGAGTCATGGCTCCTCAATCAATTCTCAGACTTGATCCAATTTACACAATGGATACTTCTTTAAGAAAGGAGAGTCCAGGTCCCCACCCTGCTACACTGAAAAAACATTATACTGTTAATCTTATTTTCAGCCTTCCCCAAAGGAATTTATAACCATTTACTAGAGTGATTATATGCTAGAGAAAGGAAAATAATCCTCAAAACCATCTACTTCCACTTACCAAAACTGACATGGCTATAACCATTTCTGAGTGTCCACAGTGCCAGCAGTAGAGACCAACATCAGAGTCCTTGATACAGCGCTATTCCCCAGGTGATCTGCCACCTACCCCTCGTGGCACATTGATTATATGGGACCACTTCCATCATGGAAGAAGCAGTTCTTTATTCTTTCTGGAATAGACATTTATTCTGGACATGGATTTGCCTTCTGTATATGCAATGCTTCTGACAAGGCTACAGTTTGTGAATTTACAGAATGACTTATACGCCATTATGGTATTTCACAATATTGCTTCTGATGAAGAAAGTCTCGTCATAGAAGATAAAGTGTAACAATGGGCCCGTGCTTATGGAATTCACTGGTTTTACCATGTTTCCCACTATCCTGAAGCAGTTGGCTTGATAGAACAGTGGAATGGCCTTTTGAAGACTCAGTGCCTGCTATACATAGCTATACATAGAAATACCTTTCAGAACTGGGGCAAATTTCTCTAGGACACTGAGTATGCTCCGAGTCAGCATAAAATTTATAGTGCTTTTTCTCCTACAGCCAGGATTTATGGGCTCAGAAATCAAAAAGTAGAAATGGGAATGTCACCATTCATTATTAGCCCTCATAACCCACTAACAGGATTCTTGCTTGCTGTCCCTTATACTCTGCCAGCCTAGAGAACATCGTTCCAAATAAAGAAATGCTTCTGGGAAACATGATTCAATTGAAGTTAAAGTTAAGACTGCCACCCAACCATTCTGGGTGTCCCTTACTTCTGAATCAACAAAGATGGGAGTTACATCATGGCTGGGTGGTTGGACTACTTGTCTACAAAGAGGTAGGGAAGAATATGACTGGAATATATGAGATTCCTTACAGCATCTCTTAGTATTACCATGCCCTGTGATTAAAATCAGTGAGCCTGGAATTTTTTTTCCACTTATTTGTGTTATCTCTGATTTCTTTGAGAAGTGTTTTGTAATTATCATTTTAAAGATCTTCCACTTCCCTGGCTAGTTATGTTCCTGGGTATATTCTTTTTGTTGCCTTGTGAGTGGAATTGTGTTTTTGATTTGGTTCTCAGAATGGATGTTGTGAGTGTATAGGATTGCTACTGATTTTTGTACCTTGATTTTGTATCCTGAAACTTTGCTGAAGTTGTTTATCAGATCAAGGAGCTTTTGGGCAGAGACTGTGGTGTTTTTATGTATAGAATCATATTGTCTACAAACAGAAACAATATTGTTAAAATGGTCATTCTGCTCAAAGCAATTTACAGAGTCAATGATATTCTTATCAAACCATCAATGATATTGTTCACAGAATTTTTTTTAAAAAAAACTATTTTAAAATTCACATGGAAACAAGAAAGGGTGCAAATAGCCAAGGCAATCCTAAGTAACAGGAACAAAGCTGGAGGCATCACATTGCCTGACTTAAAAGTATACTACAAAATACAGGAACCAAAAGTGCATGGTACTGGTAGAAAAATAGACATAGACCAACAGAACACAATAGAGAGCCCAGAAATAAGGCCACACACCTACAACTATCTGATCTTTGACAGAGTTGACAAAAACAAGCAGTGAGGAAAGGACTACCCATTCAATAAGTGGTGCTAGGATAACTGGATAGCCATTTGTAGAAGATTGAAACTGGACCCCTTCCTTATATCATATACAAAAATCAATTCAAGATGGATTAAATAAGTAAATGTAAAACCTAAAGCAATCAAAACCCTGGAATATAACCTAGAAAATATCATTCTCGTCATAGGCCCAGGCAACGACTTCATGACAAAAACACCAAAAGCAATTGCAATAAAAACAAAAATTGACATAAGTGACCTAATTAAAGTATAGAGCTTCTGCATGCAAAAGAAACTGTTAGCAGAGTGAACAGACAACCTACAGAATAGGAGAAAATATCTGCAAATTATGCATCAGACAAAGGTCTAACATTCATAATCTATAAGGAACTTAAACAAATTAACAAGCAAAAAGCAAACAACCACATTAAAAAGTGGGGAGAGAAAATGAATATATACATGGCCAGCAAGCATATGAAAAAATGCTCAACATCCTGGCTGGGCATGGTGGCTCACGTCTGTAATCCCAGCACTTTGGTAGGCCGAGGCGGGAGGATCACGAGGTCAGGAGATTGAGACCATCCTGGCTAACATGGTGAAACCCCATTTCTACTAAAAATACAAAAAAAAAAAATTAGCCAGGCGCGGTGGCGGGTGCCTGTAGCCTCAGCTACTCGGGAGGCTGAGGCAGGAGAATGGCATGAACCTGGGAGGTGGAGCTGGCAGTGAGCCGAGATTGCGCCACTGCACTCCAGCCTGGTCAACAGAGCGAGACTCTGTTTCAAAAAAAAAAAAAAGAAAAGAAAAGAAAAAATGCTCAACATCCTTAAACATTATATAAATGCAAATCAAAACCATAATGAGATATCATCTCTCACCAGATTGGCTATTATTAAAAGTCAAAAAATAATAGATGCTGGCAAGGCCACAGAGAAAAGGGAACACTTACACACTGCTAGTGGTAATGTAAATTAGTTCAGCCATTGTGAAAAGCAGTGGGGTGATTTGAGAACTCTCTGTTTTAATTTTTAAAATAAAAACTTAGAACTACCCTTCTGGGGTATATTGGGTATATACTCAATGGAATATACATCATTCTACCATATAGACACATGCACATATATGTTCATCACAGCACTATTCACAATATCAAAGACACAGAATCAACTTAAAGGCTCATCAGCAGTAGACTGGATTAAAAAAATGTGGTACATATATACCATGGAATACTATGCAGCCATCAAAAAGAACAAGGTCATATGATTTGCAGCAACATAGATGCAGCTGGAGGCCATTGTCCTAAGCAAACTAACACAGAAACAGAAAACCAATTACCATGTTCTCGCTTATAAATCGGAGCTAAACATGAAGAACACATGGACACAAAGAAGGGAACAACATACACCAGGGCTTATTCGAGAGTAGAGGGTGGGAGGAGGGAGAGAATAAAAAATCTACCTATTTCTGTACTATGCTTCTTACCTGAGTGGTTGAAATAATCTATACACCAAACCCATGTGATATGCAATTTACCTATATAACAAACCTGCACAGGTAACCCCAAACCTAAAAAATAAAAGTTCAAAAAATAAAAAAAAAAAAAATCGTTGAAAAGTATGATTACTTCATTTAGGCAAGACTGCTAATGGTTCATTCCTTTCAAGAATGGAGGTTTGGGTCACAAACAGCAACAGCCAGCTGAGGGGTCTGCTGAGTACAAGAGGAACGTAGAATGGGTAGTAGAAGAAAATAGTTAAAAATACCAGTTAAGACCACATGACCAATTGCAGAAATGAGGACTACGATAGTTATATTTCTCTCTTAATTTGCTATGAATATGTTTGCATGTATATTAACCAAATATTTTTATTTCCTTCCCTCTCTCATGCCCTTATTATCTAAGATAGGATGTTTTATAAGTTAACTTTATAGCATACTGTTTAAGCTACAAGCTATTAACATAAATGAGAATCACCTTAGGAGTTTGCAATCTCTTCTAGGAAAAGAGTTGGCATGTTTTGGTTGAATGTAGGAGTGTTGTATCATGTTATGTGAAAATACGGATTTGTTATTGTCTTTAAGAGGATGTACAAGAGTTGTAGGCTGTGATGATTTTTATGTGTCATCTTGGCTAGGTTATGATCCCCAATAATCAAACACTAATTCAGATTTTGCAGTGGAAGTATTTTGTACATATGAAAGCCCATTATAAATTGACTTTAGTAAGTAAAGCAGATTATATTAGGTAATTTAGATGACTCTGATTCAATCAGTTGAAATGTCTTAAGGGAAGAGCAGAGGCTTCCCTGAAGATAAAGAAATTAAGCCTATGGACAACAGATAAAGCTTGTATCCAAGAGCTCTGGTCTTCCCTTCCTAATGGCTTGCTCTCTGTATTTCAGATTTGCCAAGCGAATTCTTTGTAATAAATCTCTTAAGATATATCTTCTACTTGTTGTGTGTCTCTGGTTGAATCCTGAAAAATACAACAATAATTTTTACTTTTGCATTAAAACATTTCATTTGGTTGCATTAATTGTTGGCAATAGTTGTGCATTATCTTCTCCAGGTGTTATTGTTGTTGTTGTTGTTGTTTTAATTTTAGGGAGAAATTCCAGCAGACACATGGCCTTAATCCCAATAAGTAACTTTTTCAAGTAGTTGGGTATTTTTTACGTTAGGGAAAACATTTGGATATAGGCAACACCTTAACAATGATCTTTTCATGATTAAACAAGAGCAAATATACTATGACTGAAACAAGGTTACGGCTACAAAGATTTTTCCTTTTTAATTTTGTTTGTTTTAGATATTTATTATTTTGTTTGTGATGAGACTATTTGCCCAATTCCTTGTTCTGGTTATTTACATTGGAGGGTTCTTATATTTCCTCCAGTTTCTGGGAGTATATTTCATCCTCAATCTCAAGGGAGGGAACCCATCATATTTGTTCTACAGGTACAGGTTCCTTTTAGGACATAACATAGGAAGGACTAAAAGAGAAATGACTGAAAACAACTGAATGTTAGTTTCTTTTCTACTTGTCCAAGATTTAGCTCATGTGAAGACCAGGTCCAAAGTCCACTGTACAATCTATGTTTAAAGCAGTTACTGAAACTCTTTGCCCTTGACAGTCAGAATAGTGCCCTACCTACAAAAAATATTAATGTCCAAATTGCCAGAACCTGTTAATGTGTTACATTACATGACAAAAAGAAATTAAATTGTAATTTAATCAGCTGACTTTAAAATAGGATGATTATTTTTGGATTATCCAGGTTCATATAATGTAAACATAAGGGTTCTGAAAAAATGAAAGAAGCAGGTAGGAGAGAAGATCAGAATAATGTGATATGAAAAGGACCTGAAAAGTCCACGTTGCTGGCTTTGAAGGCACACAAAAACCTTCAAATGAGCTAAGCAGTGTGGGTGGCCTGCAGAAGCTGGAAAAGGCAAAGAGACTGATTCTTCTCAGCACCTCCAAGAAGCAGCACAGCCTTCCTACACCTCTATTTTAACCCAGTGGTATCTGCATTACACTTCTGACCTCTACAACTGTAAGAAAATAAATTTATGTTGTTTTATGTCACTAAATTGTGATAGTTTGTTACAGCAATAGAATACTAATATACTGTTCATTTTAAAGGTATCTACTTCCTGTTTTGTTAATATGTTTATGTATATATGCACATATCACATATTTACTACAAGACTGAAAAGACGTTGCGAACAGACATTGATTTTTATTCTGTTTTGTATAAATCAAGATCTAGGATTATGTCCATTACATAATAGGTATCAATGATTGTGTTCTATCTTGGGCTGCATAGCAGAATGGAGAGCCTCAATATTTTTGCCTTTAAAATCTAAGCTGCTAAAGTTGCTTATGGATATTCTTTATTATGTGGAATCTGACTTCATCTTCTTTTTGTCCATTCTTATTTCTATCACTTGCAACTCCATTTTGCAGTACATTTGAATTTCCTTTATGTTTTTTATTGGGAACGTACTTAGATTATCACATTATAACAGATTGAGCAATGAAATAATAATCTAGTAATAATATCTAACATTTAAAAATATTTACTATGTGTCTGGTGTGTGTGTGTGTGTATGTGTGTGTGTGTGTGTGTGTGAATTAACTAATTTAATCTTTATCCAGATGACTTGGTGTTTAATTTCCTCAAAGTTTTCCAACTCACTAGGCTCATTCATTAATTTGTCCATTTGTTCCACATTATTTGAATACTGATTTTGTGGCAATCACTTTCCTCAGTTTGGAGAGCATAGCACCTAACACAGTGCTCAGTGCATGGTGCCTAGCCTACTCCATTCTACAATTCCAAAGAAATTTCTTGCACTATCCCTCATGAAGCCTCTGATCCAGGTACATTTTTAATAGTGTTTATTTGAGTAGACAGTTAAAGGTTGCCTTTACCTAGTAGGAGTCTTCATCTTGGCTATATGCGGAAGACTATTTCTTAATCAGGTTATAAACATGTCACTCTATGGTTAGAAGAAAGAGTTCTTCATGTATACAATGATGGTTTTCAATTATAATCAGAGTTGTCTGCCAAAGTACTGATCAGTCCTTGGATATTTAAAAAGCTGAAGGGAAAAGCAGAGAATCTTCAAGAAAGTGAGAGGAATAATCAGTAGATATTATTAAATCAACAACCACAGTGAGCTCAAATTTTGTATAATAACCAGTGTTTCAAACACATATTGATTCACCTTTATGACACTTATGCTGGAGGCAGGGCAGGGGCAAGTCCAGGAATATAAAAAACAATAAATCTCAGGCATTTCTTCATGCCTCAGAAGGCGTGTAAGTAGCAAATGTTCACACTTGGATAGACAATCTGTTCTCCAAGTGTCTAGAGAGGGAGCTGTGCTTTGATACACCCTGGCTTATGCATTTGCCTAATCATTCATGGTAAAATATCTGATCTTAATGTTTCTGTTGCTTACGTTCAGCTCTGCAAATTAATATCAGCTGTATCACAGATAGTGTCCCTTTGTATGCTTGGCCTCTTTAGCCAGGCTCGCTACAGAGGCTGTCCTTCCTACAGTATTTATTAAAGCGTGATAAGGTGAAGTAATTACATTATCAGATATCTCTGTCGTATTTGAGCAATAAGGCACCATAATAATGGTATAAGACGTCTTGGAAGGAGGGTATAATTACCACAAGGCAATCACACTCCTGGGGATTATAGGAGCTTGGATACGTGTCTTTCCTTATAATGCCCTAAGGATGTGATTATCTCAAGAAGAGAGAGAAAGGGAAAAACCCAATGAATAATGTTGTATTCTGTTATACAAAATTTATAGGAAAGGGCAAAAGTGTATTTCATATAAGGATGTGATGTGGTAGTTTAGAATATCTGAACAGCAGTTTTAAATGAGCCGAGCTATTCATGGAAGTTAACCTGTCTTTTCAGAAAGCTAGTAGGCCACTCTAAGTCATTTGTAAAACCAGATTGGTCTCAGAAATGCATTAGAATTTTAGCATGGTTTTCGTGTTGATAAAGTGGTCTGATGAAGGTATCCATTTCTAGCTGGCTCAGCGCATCAAGCTTTCCATTCTTTGGCTAGCTCTGAAGAAGGCTGGTAAGGTTGAAGGTCATACGGCAGGCTGCTATCAACAGATCTTTGTTGCCTGGTAGCACTAAAATGGAATATATATAAGCATATATATATATACATGCTTTCAAATTCTCCCACCAAATCCAAAGAAGCCATGCTTCAGTTGTGATTAAACTGAATTTCCAGGGAGACAAAAATAGTGAGAAAAACAAATGTCAACCAGACTAGGGTCACAGCTACATCTGGAAAGCCGCAAGAGACCTTAGCTATATCTTTCACAATTCATCCAATGAGGAAATTTTCTGACATGTGGAGAATTAAAAATAAAAATGTCTACAAACACATTAAGGTGATATCCTGAAGAATATTCTGCAGAGTTTCAAAGTAGAATAGCAAGGCCAAAGGTGAATTATTGGAATAAAGTGTTAAATTTCACCAAAAAAATTATTTTAATCAGCAAAAGACAGAGTGCTTTGTACAAAAAAATAGATAAAAATGGAGAATGTTGTTAATTATGCAGGTTTTCAATTAAAGAATCCAAAACCTCTGAATAGACAGTAAGTTTCATTCTGGAGACATGTTCTGTGATACTCAAGCATTTCACAAGAAGGTAAATGTTTTAGTAGAGTATTTTTGTTTACAATCATTGAAAAAATTTTAATGTCTAAAATCATATAAAAATTCAGTAGCTTCATTAAATTGATTTATTTTAGTGTCATCCATATATAGATATCATGTGGATTTGCCATCAAGGACTATCACTCAAAATTATATTTATCTATTATGTATAAAGCATGGGTTCAGTGAGCAATGAGAAAAGTAAGAAAGGAATTGGAGCACTGGGAACCATGAACAAGGGAGAGTTATTAAATCTATGTGACTTAGGAGTTTCAGGTGTGATGAGATCTCATTTCTGGTGTAATAAAGTTCTGAACTAGGTGATGCGAACACAGTAGGGGATCAGACATTGACTTTGCCCTCAAGAAGATTGACATCCTATTTTTTTCTCTTATATGTTTGAGCTCTTACTCCATGCTAGTTACACTACATGAATAAATTCATTTAATTTGTACAGTAATCCTATATAGCAGGTGTTCTTATTATCTTCATCTCAAAGATAAGAAATTGAAGCAGAGAGAGCTTAAGGAATGTGCCCAAGGTTACAAAATTTTAAGTCAAAGATGCTTTGATCTTACCTATAGAGATCTGGATCCCATGTTTTATCACATATATACCCTTTACTGCTCCTGTTGAAAGAAATACAGTCAGCTGGGCATGGTGGTTCATGCCTATACTCTCAGTACTTTGGGAGGCCAAGGTGGAAGATTGCTTGAACACAGGAGTTTGAGGCCAGCCTGGGCAAAATGATGAGATCCTGTCTCTACAAAAACTACAAAAATAATTAGCCAGGGCTGGTGCCACATGCCTGTGGTTCCAGCTACTCAGGAGGCTAAGGTAGGAGGATTGTCTGAGCCCAGGAGGTCGAAGCTGCAGTAAGCTGTGATCACGCCGCTGCACTCCAGCCTGGGCAACAGAGTGAGAACTTGTTTAAAAGAAAAAAAAAAAAAAGAAAAGAAAAAAATACAGTCATGTGCTGCTGAATGAAGGGGATATATTCTGAGAAGTGCACTGTAAGGTGATATCATTGTTGTGCAAACACCTAGGCTATATGGTATAGCCCATTACTCCTAAGCTACAAACCTGTACAGCACATTACTCTATGGAATACTATAGGTAATTTAACACAATGATAAGTACTTATGTATCTAAACATATCTAACATAAAAAAGGTACAGTATGTAGCTAGCCATATGCAGAATACTGAAACTGTACCCCTTCCTTATACCATACACAAAAATTAACTTAAGATGGATTAAATGCTTAAATTTAAAACCTAGGAAGACAGTGTAGGCAATATCATTCAGGACATAAGCACAGGCAAATATTTCATGATGAAAATGTCAAAAGCAATTTCTACAAAAGCAGAAATTGACAAATGGGATCTAATTAAGCTAAAGAGCTTCTGCACTGCAAAGGAAACTTATGAAGAGCATGAGCAGGCAACCTACAGAATGGGAGAAAATTGTTGCAAACTATGCATCTTAACTTAAACAAATTTAAGAAACTTAAGGAACTTAAACAAATTTACAAGACAAGAACAACCCCATTAAAAAGTGGCAAAGAACATGAACTGACACTTTTCAAAAGAAGACATACATAGAGCCAACAATCATATGAAAAAAAGCTCAACATCACTGATCATTAGAGAGATGCAAATCAAAACCACAATGAGATATGGTCTCACATCAGTCTGAATGGCTATTATCAAAAAGTCAAAAAATAACAGATGCTGCAAGGTTGTGAAGAAAAAGGAACACATATACACTGTTGGTGGCAGTGTAAATTAGTTCAACCATCGTGCTAGACAGTGTGGGGATTCCTCAAAGACCTAATGACAGAAATACCATTCGACCCAGTAATCTCTTTACTGGGTATACCCAAAGAAATACAAATCTTTCAATTACAAAGTCACATGCATGCATATGTTCATTATAGCACTATTCTCAGTGGCAGAGACATGGAATTGATCTAAATGCACATCAATGATAGACGGGATAAAGAAAATGTGGTACATATATACCATGAAATACTATGCAGCCATAAAAACAAATGAGATCATGACCTTTGCAGGGACGTGGATGGAGCTGGGGGCCATTATCCTTAGCAAACTAAGCAGAAACGGAAAAACCAAATACTGCATGTTGTCACTTATAAGTGGGAGCTAAATGATGAGAACACATGGACATATAGAAAGGAACAACAGACATTGTGCCTATTACAGGGTAAAGGGTGGGAGTGAGGAAAGGACCAGGAAAATAATGAATAGGTACTAGGCTTAATACCTGAGTGATAAAATAATCTGTACAACAAACTCCTGTGACATAAGTGTACCTATATAACAAACCTGCACATATACTCCAAACTTAAAACTTACAAAAAAGGAAAGGTACAATATGAATGTGTTATTATAATCTTATGAGGCCACTGTTACATATGCATTCCATTGTTGCCCAAAACATCATTTAGTGTCACATCACTGTAAGTAAAAATTAAAAAGGACATTAAATTATCATAGATGCTGTGATAAATGTATGTAAAAGAAACAATTGGGACACACATGAATATATGCTCAATTTTATAGGAAGATATGATGGTTAATTTTATCTGTCAAACTGTCTTTGCTAAAAGAGACTCCAATAGCTGGTAAAACATTTTTTCTGGATTTGTCTGTGAGAGTGTTTCCTGAAAAGACTAGTGTTTGAATTTGTAAACTGATTAAAGAAGATTGCCTCATGAATGTGGATGGACATCATCCTCTGAACAAAAAGGCAGAGGAAGAGGAAATTCACTCTCTGTTCTTGAGCTGGGACATCCATCTTCTTCTGCCAGTGTACACTGTCACTCTTGATTCTCCACCCTTCAATCTCAGGCTAGCACTCATACCATTGGCTCCTCTGGTTCTTAGTCCTTTGGAGTTGGACTGAATTATACCGCTGGCTTTCCTGGTTCTCCAGCTTGCAGATGGCAGATCATGGGACTTCTTGCCTCTATAATCTTGTGAGCCAATCCTTGAAACATTATGTCTACCTATATTTATCTCTATTTCTTTTTTATCTGTCTATCTATCTATCTATCTATCTATCTGTATCTATCTATCTATCTGTCTAATCTTCAATTGGTTCTGTTTTTCTGGAGAACCCTGATTAATACAGAATGGAGAACCAGACCTTATAAAGGAGATGATTCTATTTCCTCTTATGAAAAAGTAACACAATTGGTATAAACAATAAATTGATAAACAAGAAAATATAAAATTTAGTTTGACCTCAACATGAAATTTCACATAATAGGGCTTTAGTATCAATCATCGCACAAGTAAATATAGTTGTGTGTCATGATTCAAAGTCTTCATATTCTGTCTAATGAGTGGATGACATAACAGCAGGAAGTTCGTGTGCACTACTAGAATTATTTCTACTGAGGATTATTATGGAATGGGAATCAGAAACTAGACACAAATTCTGAGAATTTACAACCAATGCAGCTCTTGCAAATGTGTCTCAGGTTGCATTACTTGCACTATATACTTTAGCTGAGAAGTTTCTGCACAATAAGTAATGATGCCAAATTAACTGGATAAATTAATATATTGGGGTAATATACAGGGCTCTCATATTAGGGGTAATAGAAGGTACTTTTCCATTGATGCATTGAATGAAGAATATTCACAGCTACGTAAGAGGTATGCTAAATACTAGAAATCAAACGTGGATAAAGGTCTACAAGGGTCTAAAAAATAGTCCCTGCATCGGGGAAAACAAAGAAGAAATGAGGAAAGAGTTGCAGTGAAGGATATCTTCAAAGGGTAACTAGAAGCAAAATTGTCCTGCTTCCATGAGATAAGCGTTTAAAAAAATAGTGGGAAATCAATATTGTCATTGGCTGAAGAAAGATAAATGAACATCCAAAATATGCCATGGTGATTGAGTAGTGACTGACAATTTATACAAAAACTTCCACGATCTTTGTGGTACAGAATCCAGATCATTGGTGAGTGTCGTGGGGCTGAATCTCAGGAAAGGTCGAGCTTTTCTAGGACAATAGTTTCCAGAAAAATATCAAGAAACAAAACTATCCCAAGTGTGACTTACTTGGATTATTGAATGAATTAATGAGTAATGTAAATCTACATCATATTTTTGCAAGCTTAATTTTTCTGAAAGAAGGATTTAGAGAGAATAATGTGATTTTTCTTTCCTTCAGCTTCCTGTATGAGGTCTTTTATTCTTATTGATTGTACACATTACCATGCACTGTAGGATATTCAATAGGCTTTATTCAGAACAACAACAACAAAAAACCTACCTTCTATGAGCCCTAATAACAAAAATGATCATTCAAAAATATGTATCAAACTTTTTTTTTTTTTTTTCAGACAGAGTCTCACAACATTACCCAGAGTCTCGCAACATTACCCAGGCTGGAGTGTAGTGGCGTGATCTCGGCTCACTGAAACCTCCGCCTCCCTGGTTCAAGCGATTCTCCTGCCTCAGAGCAGGGATTCTAGGTGCCCACCACCACGCCCGCTATTTCTTTTGTATTTTTGTTTGTTTGTTTGTTTTTTCTTTTTATTATTATTATTATTATTATTATTATACTTTAGGCTCTATGGTACATGTGCAAAACGTGCAGGTAAGTTACGTATGTATACATGTGCCATGCTGGTGCACTGCACCCACCAACTCGTCATCTAGCATTAGGTATATCTCCCAATGCTATCCCTCCCCCCTCCCCCCACCCCACAACAGTCCCCGAAGTGTGATGTTCCCCTTCCTGTGTCCATGTGTTCTCATTGTTCAATTCCCACCTATGAGTGAGAATATGCGGTGTTTGGTTTTTTGTTCTTACGATCGTTTACTGAGAATGATGATTTCCAATTTCATCCATGTCCCTACAAAGGACAGGAACTCATCATTTTTTATGGCTGCATAGTATTCCATGGTGTATATGTGCCACATTTTCTTAATCCAGTCTATCATTGTTGGACATTTGGGTTGGTTCCAAGTCTTTGCTATTGTGAATAATGCTGCAATAAACATACGTGTGCATGTGTCTTTATAGCAGCATGATTTATAGTCCTTTGGGTATATACCCAGTAATGGGATGGCTGGGTCAAATGGAATTTCTAGTTCTAGATCCCTGAGGAATCGCCACACTGACTTCCACAAGGGTTTAACTAGTTTACAGTCCCACCAACAGTGTAAAAGTGTTCCTATTTCTTCACATCCTCTCCAGCACCTGTTGTTTCCTGACTTTTTAATGATTGCCATTCTAACTGGTGTGAGATGGTATCTCATTGTGGTTTTGATTTGCATTTCTCTGATGGCCAGTGATGGTGAGCATTTTTTCATGTGTTTTTTGGCTGCATAAATGTCTTCTTTTGAGAAGTGTCTGTTCGTGTCCTTTGCCCACTTTTTGATGGGGTTGTTTGTTTTTTTCTTGTAAATTTGTTGGAGTTCATTGTAGATTCTGGATATTAGCCCTTTGTCAGATGAGTAGGTTGAGAAAATTTTCTCCCATTTTGTAGGTTGCCTGTTCACTCTGATGGTAGTTTCCTTTGCTGTGCAGAAGCTCTTTAGGTTAATTAGATCCCATTTGTCAATTTTGGCTTTTGTTGCCATTGCTTTTGGTGTTTTAGACATGAAGTCTTTGCCCATGCCTATGTCCTGAATGGTAATGCCTAGGTTTTCTTCTAGGGTTTTTATGGTTTTATGTCTAACATTTAAGTCTTTATTCCATCTTGAATTGATTTTTGTATAAGGTGTAAGGAAGGGATCCAGTTTCAGCTTTCTCCATATGGCTAGCCAGTTTTCCCAGCACCATTTATTAAATAGGGAATCCTTTCCCCATTTCTTGTTTTTCTCAGGTTTGTCAAAGATCAGATACTTGTAGATATGTGGCATTATTTCTGACGGCTCTGTTCTGTTCCATTGATCTATATCTCTGTTTTGGTACCAGTACCATGCTGTTTTGGTTACTGTAGCCTTGTAGTATAGTTTGAAGTCAGGTAGTGTGATGCCTCCAGCTTTGTTCTTTTGGCTTAGGATTGACTTGGCGATGCGGGCTCTTTTTTGGTTCCATATGAACTTTAAAGTAGTTTTTTCCAATTCTGTGAAGAAAGTCATTGGTAACTTGATGGGGATGGCATTGAATCTGTAAATTACCTTGGGAAGGATGGCCATTTTCATGATATTGATTCTTCCTACCCATGAGTATGGAATGTTCTTCCATTTGTTTGTATCCTCTTTTATTTCCTTGAGCAGTGGTTTGTAGTTCCCCTTGAAGAGGTCCTTCACATCCCTTGTAAGTTGGATTCCTAGGTATTTTATTCTCTTTGAAGCAATTGTGAATGGGAGTTCACTCATGATTTGGCTCTCTGTTTGCCAGTTATTGATGTATAAGAATGCTTGTGATTTTTGTACATTGATTTTGTATCCTGAGACTTTGCTGAAGCTGCTTATCAGCTTAAGGAGATTTTGGGCTGAGACAATGGGGTTTTCTAGATATACTATCATGTCATCTGCAAACAGGGACAATTTGACTTCCTCTTTTCCTAATTGAATACCCTTGATTTCCTTCTCTTGCCTAATTGCCCTGGCCAGAACTTCCAACACTATGTTGAATAGAAGTGGTGAGAGAGGGCATCCCTGTCTTGTGCCAGTTTTCAAAGGGAATGCTTCCAGTTTTTGGCCATTCAGTATGATATTGGCTGTGGGTTTGTCATAAATAGCTCTTATTATTTTGAGATATGTCCCATCAATAGCTAATTTATTGAGAGTTTTTAGCATGAAGGGTGGTTGAATTTTGTCAAAGGCCTTTTCTGCATCTATTGAGATAATCATGTGGTTTTTGTCTTTGGTTCTGTTTATATGCTGGATTACATTTATTGATTTGCGTATATTGAACCAGCCTTGCATCCCAGGAATGAAGCCCACTTCATCATGGTGGATAAGCTTTTTGATGTGCTGCTGGATTCTGTTTGCCAGTATTTTATTGAGGATTTTTGCATCAATGTTCATCAAGGATGTTGGTCTAAAATTCTCTTTTTCTGTTGTGTCTCTGCCAGGCTTTGGTATCAGGATGATGCTGGCCTCATAAAATGAGTTAGGGAGGATTCCCTCTTTTTCTATTGATTGGAATAGTTTCAGAAGGAATGGTACCAGCTCCTCCTTGTACCTCTGGTAGAATTCGGCTGTGAACCCATCTGGTCCTGGACTTTTTTTGGTTGGTAAGCTATTGATTATTGCCACAGTTTCAGCTCCTGTTATTGGTCTATTAAGTGATTCAACTTCTTCCTGGTTTAGTCTTGGGAGGGTGTATGTGTTGAGGAATTTATCCATTTCTTCTAGATTTTCTAGTTTATTTGCGTAGAGGTGTTTGTAATATTCTCTGATGGTAGTCTGTATTTCTGTGGGATCGGTGGTGATATCCCCTTTATCATTTTTTATTGCATCTATTTGATTCTTCTTTTTTTCTTTATTAATCTTGCTAGCGGTCTATCAATTTTGTTGATCCTTTCAAAAAACCAGCTCCTGGATTCATTTATTTTTTGAAGGGTTTTTTGTGTCTCTATTTCCTTCAGTTCTGCTCTGATTTTAGTTATTTCTTGCCTTCTGCTAGCTTTTGAATGTGTTTGCTCTTGCTTTTCTAGTTCTTTTAATTGTGATGTTAGGGTGTCAATTTTGGATCTTTCCTGCTTTCTCTTGTGGGCATTTAGTGCTATAAATTTCCCTCTACACACTGCTTTGAATGCATCCCAGAGATTCTGGTATCTTGTGTCTTGGTTCTCGTTGGTTTCAAAGAACATCTTTATTTCTGCCTTCATTTCGTTATGTACCCAGTAGTCATTCAGGAGCAGGTTGTTCAGTTTCCACGTAGTTGAGCGGTTTTGAGTGAGATTCTTAATCCTGAGTTCTAGCTTGATTGCACTGTGATCTGAGAGATAGTTTGTTATAATTTCTGTTCTTTTACATTTATTGAGGAGAGCTTTACTTCCAAGTACATGGTCAATTTTGGAATAGGTGTGGTGTGGTGCTGAAAAAAATGTATATTCTCTTGATTTGGGGTGGAGAGTTCTGTAGATGTCTATTAGGTCCACTTGGTGCAGAGCTGAGTTCAATTCCTGGGTATCCTTGTTGACTTTCTGTCTCGTTGATCTGTCTATTGTTGACAGTGGGGTGTTAAAGTCTCCCATTATTAATGTGTGGGAGTCTAAGTCTCTTTGTAGGTCACTCAGGACTTGCTTTATGAATCTGGGTGCTCCTGTATTGGGTGCATATATATTTAGGATAGTTAGCTCTTCTTGTTGAATTAATCCCTTTACCATTATGTAATGGCCTTCTTTGTCTCTTTTGATCTTTGTTGGTTTAAAGTCTGTTTTATCAGAGACTAGGATTGCAACCCCTGCCTTTTTTTGTTTTCCATTTGCTTGGTAGATCTTCCTCCATCCTTTTATTCTAAGCCTATGTGTGTCTCTGCACATGAGATGGATTTCCTGAATACAGCACACTGATGGGTATTGAGTCTTTATCCAATTTGCCAGTCTGTGTCTTTTAATTGGAGCATTTAGTCCATTTACATTTAAAGTTAATATTGTTATGTGTGAATCTGATCCTGTCATTATGATGTTAGCTGGTTATTTTGCTCGTTAGTTGATGCAGTCTCTTCCTAGTCTCGATGGTCTTTACATTTCGGTATGATTTTGCAGTGGCTGGTACCGGTTGTGCCTTTCCATGTTTAGCGCTTCCTTCAGGAGCTCTTTTAGGGCAGGCCTGGTGGTGACAAAATCTCTCAGCATTTGCTTGTCTGTAAAGTATTTTATTTCTCCTTCACTTATGAAGCTTAGTTTGGCAGGATATGAAATTCTGGGTTGAAAATTCTTTTCTTTAAGAATGTTGAATATTGGCCCCCACTCTCTTCTGGCTTGTAGGGTTTCTGCCGAGAGATCCGCTGTTAGTCTGATGGGCTTCCCTTTGATGGTAACCCGACCTTTCTCTCTGGCTGCCCTTAACATTTTTTCCTTCATTTCAACTTTGGTGAATCTGACAATGATGTGTCTTGGAGTTGCTCTTCTCGAGGAGTATCTTTGTGGCGTTCTCTGTATTTCCTGAATCTGAATGTTGGCCTGCCTTGCTAGATTGGGGAAGTTCTCCTGGATAATATCCTGCAGAGTGTTTCCCAACTTGGTTCCATTCTCCCCGTCACTTTCAGGTACACCAATCAGACGTAGATTTGGTCTTTTCACATAGTCCCACATTTCTTGGAGGCTTTGTTCGTTTCTTTTTATTCTTTTTTCTCTAAACTTCCCTTCTCGCTTCATTTCATTCATTTCACCTTCCAGGGCTGATACCCTTTCTTCCATTTGATCTCATCGGCTCCTGAGGCTTCTGCATTCTTCACGTAGTTCTCGAGCCTTGGTTTTCAGCTCCATCAGCTCCTTTAAGCACTTCTCTGTATTGGTTATTCTAGTTATACATTCTTCTAAATTTTTTTCAAAGTTTTCAACTTCTTTGCCTTTGGTTTGAATATCCTCCCATAGCTCGGAGTAATTTGATCGTCTGAAGCCTTCTTCTCTCAGCTCGTCAAAGTCATTCTCCGTCCAGCTTTGTTCCATTGCTGGTGAGGAACTGCGTTCCTTTGGAGGAGGAGAGGTCCTCTGCTTTTTAGAGTTTCCAGTTTTTCTGCTCTGTTTTTTCCCCATCTTTGTGGTTTTATCTACTTTTGGTCTTTGATGATGGTGATGTACAGATGGGTTTTTGGTGTGGCTGTCCTTTCTGTTAGTTTTCCTTCTAACAGACAGGACCCTCAGCTGCAGGTCTGTTGGAGTACCTGGCCGGCCGTGTGAGGTATCAGTCTGCCCCTGCTGGGGGGTGCCTCCCAGTTAGGCTGCTCGGGGGTCAGGGGTCAGGGACCCACTTGAGGAGGCAGTCAGCCCGTTCTCAGATATCCAGCTGCGTGCTGGGAGAACCACTGCTCTCCTCAAAGCTGTCAGACAGGGACATTTAAGTCTGCAGAGGTTACTGCTGTCTTTTTGTTTGTCTGTGCCCTGCCCCCAGAGGTGGAGCCTACAGAGGCAGGCAGGCCTCCTTGAGCTGTGGTGGGCTCCACCCAGTTCAAGCTTCCAGGCTGCTTTGTTTACCTAAGCGAGCCTGGGCAATGGCGGGCGCCCCTCCCCCAGCCTGGCTGCGGACTTGCTGTTTGATCTCAGACTGCTGTGCTAGCAATCAGCGAGACTCCATGGGCGTAGGACCCTCTGAGCCAGGTGCGGGCTATACTCTCCTGGGGCACCGTTTCCTAAGCCCGTCGGAAAAGCACAGTATTCTGGTGGGAGTGGCCCGATTTTCCAGGTGCCGTCTGTCACCCCTGGAAAGGGAACCCCCTGACCCCTTGTGCTTCCCGAGTGAGGCAATGCCTCGCCCCTGCTTCAGCTGGCGCACGGTGCACTCACCCACTGACCTGCACCCACTGTCTGGCACTCCGTAGTGAGATGAACACGGTACCTCAGATGGAAATGCAGAAATCACCCGTCTTCTGCGTCGCTTGTGCTGGGAGCTGTAGACCGGAGCTGTTCCTATTCGGCCATCTTGGCTCCTCCCCCCCTCTTTTGTATTTTTAGTAGAGATGGGTTTTCACCATGTTGCCTAGGATTGTCTCAAATTCCTGACTTCAAGTGTTCTACCTGCCTCGGCCTCCCAAAGTGCTTGGTTTACAGGCTGAGCCACTGTGCCCGGCCTATGTCAAACTTTCGTGAGTACCAGGCAAAGTGCTAAATTTTATGATAAATACAGAAGTCCTTATTTATAAGGTTGTTTTCCTCTTCACTATTACAATGAGGGTGTGGGTGTTAGTGATTCCAGCTTAATACAAGTGATTAACCTATTACCTCTCTACCAAAGGTTGGGCCTGGCTTCCATGGGTACTGCTTCAGAGAGCCAAGACCAGAGTTCAATTTCACCAGGTAAAACAAGTAAAACTTGTTTCAAGTAAAACAAGTGGTTCACTCTTTCTATATTTGCAACCTTCATTTTATTGAGACTTCTTATATTTTCTTACATTTGCCAGGTCATCGATAAATAGTTCATTTAATATTTTTAGTTATTATGAGAGTGAGGGCTATTCAAGTTATCTAATATGACTTGCTATGTTAAATCTATGCTAATATGCTTAAAATTATGGAAACATTAGTTATTTGGGGTTCTCAGGGATAAACACATATTCTTATCTATTTGAAATTCTGTGAGTTCGTCTACCAATCTAACCTATCTAATCCATCTATTCAGCCAGCAATCTAACTTTTTGACCAAGACTGGGAAAAAGGGGTAGAAGGAAGTTCTAGAAATTCCCGAATTAAGGTTAAAATAAAACTAACCAAATTTCAGAACAAATATTTATATAAATTAATTAATTATTTTGGAACGCAGTAAAGTCTCTAAAGGCAATATAGCCAAGTATAGAAGTATACAAATAATATGAGGGCAGTAATCAAGAAAGAAACCCAATTATCACAGTAATTGCTGGATAAAAAATGCCTCAAAGCATTTGTTAAAATAAGCTAAAATTATTTCTCTCTAAATTAAAACCTGATAGATAATGAGAGTTAAATACAAAAGTAAACCAAATATCAATATCTATCTCAGGTGTTTTTCCCTCTCCACGATCTCCATCAGTTCAGTCTTTTTCCCTACCAGGAGAAGCCAATAGAAGTTAGGAAACCACACACTTACAGCAACCAGAGACCTCTGAAAATAAATTTAAAAACTAGTCACCTCTAGGATACTATTTCTCAAAAATCTAGAATGAGTAACAATTTTCTGAATTTCTGAGGAGATGGAAGAAAATTCATCCAACCATGTTCTTCATTACCTCTGTGAAATGATGGGAGAGAGGAGAAAGGCAGAGGAATCTCACTGTAATATTAACATCAAGTAGAATTGTACATTCATATGATTTTTGAATACTTGAATATTTTCTTTTCTTTTTTCTTTCCTTTAACTTTTAAGTTCCAGAGTACATGTGCAGGATGTGCAAGCTTGTTACATAGGTAAACATGGGCCATGGTGGTCTGCTGCACAGATCAACTCATCACCTAGGGATTAAGCCCAGCATCCCTTAGCTCTTCTACCTGATGCTCTCCTTCCCCTCCCCTTTACTCCTGACAAGCCCCAGTGTGTGTTGTTCCCTACCATGTGTCCATATGTTCTCATCGTTCAGCTCCCACTTGGAAGTGAGAACATGCAGTGGTTGATTTTCTATTTCTGCATTGGTTTGCTGAAGATAACGGCTTCCAGCTCCATCCATGTCCCTGCAAAGGAAATAATCTTGTTTGTTTTATGGCTGCATAGTATTCCATGGTGTGTATGTGCCACATTTTCTTTATCCAGTCTATAATTGATGGGCATTTGGGTTGATTCTATGTCTTTCCTATTGTGAGTAGTGCTGCAATGAACATAAACATGCATGTATCTTTATAATAGAATGATTTATATTCTTTTGGGTATATACACAGTAATTGGATTTCTGGATCAAATGGTACTTCTGCCTCTAGATCTTTGAGGAATCGCCACACTGTCTTCCATACTGGTTGAACTAATTTACACTCCCACCAACAGTGCAGAAGTGTTCCTTTTTCTCCACAACCTCATCAGCATCTGTTATTTTTTGACTTTTTATTAATAGCCATTCTGACTGATGTGAGATGGTATCTCACTGTGGTTTTGATTTGCATTTCTCCAATAATCAGGGATATTGACCTTTTTCTCATATGTGGGCCGTGTGAATGTCTTTCTTTTGAGAAGTTAATGTTTTTTCCCACTTTTTAATGGGGTTGTTTCTTTATTCTTGTAAATTTATTTAAGTTCCTTGTAGACTCTGGATATTAGACTTTTGTTAGATGGATAGACTGCAAATATTTTCTCCCATTCTGATGATAGTTTCTTTTGCTGTGCAGAAGCTCTTTAGTTTAATGAGATCACATTTGTCAATTTTGGCTTTTGTTGCAATTGCTTTTGGCATTTTCGTCATTAAATCTTTGCCTGTGCCTATGTTCTGAATGGTATTGCCTAGATTTTTTTCTAGGGTTTTTATAGTTTGGGGTTTTTACATTTAAGTCTTTCATTCATCTTGAGTTAATTTTTGTTGGGGTGTAAGGAAGGGGTCCAGTTTCCATTTTCTGCATGTGGCTGGCCAGTTCCCCCAGAGCCATTTATTTGATAGGGAATCCTTTTCCCATTGCTTGTTTTTGTCAGGTTTGTGGAAGATCAGATGTTTGTAGATGTGCAGTCTTATTCCTGAGTTCTCTGTTCTGTTCCATTGGTCTATGTGTTTGTTTTTGTATCAGTACCATGCTGTTTTGGTTACTATAGCCTTGTAGTATACTGTGTTCTTTTTGCTTAGAATTTTCTTGATTATTTGGGCTTCTATTTTGTACCACATTAATTTTAAAATAATTTTTTTCTAATTATGTGAAGAATGTCAATGGTAGTTTGATGAGAATAGCATTGAATCTATAAATTACTTTGAGCAGTATGGCCATTTTCATGATACTGATTTTTCCTATCCATGAGCATGGAATATTTTTCCATTTGTTTATGTCCTCTATGATTTCCTTGAGCAGTGGTTTGTAGTTTTCAATAATGAGGTTCTTCACTTCCCTTATTAGCTGTATTCCTAGGTATTTTATTCCTTTTGTGGCAATTCTGAATGGGAGTTATTTCATGATTTGACTCTCTGCTTGACTGTTGTTGGTGTATAGGAAGGCTAGAGGTTTTTGCACACTGATTTTTTGTCCTGAGACTTTGCTGAAATTGCTTATCAGCTTTAGAAGCTTTTGGGCTAAGACATTGGGATTTTCTAGATATAGGATCATGTCATCACCAAACAAAGATAATTTGACTTCCTCTCTTCCTATTTGAATACCGTTTTTCTTTCTCTTGTCTGATTGCCCTGGCAACAAGTTCCAATACTATGTTTAATAAGAATGGTGAGAGAGGGCATCTTTATCTTTTGCTGGTTTTCAAAGGGAATGCTTCCAGCTTTTGCCCATTCAGTATGATATTGGCTGTGGGTTTGTCATATATGGCTCTTATTATTTTGAGGCATTTTTCTTCAATACCTGGTTTATTGAGAGAGAGAGAGAGAGAGAGAGAGTGTGTGTGTGTGTGTGTGTGTGTGTGTGTGTGTTTTGAGACAAGAGTTTCGCTCTTGTTGCCCAGGCTGGAGTGCAATGGCGTGATCTTGGCTCACCGCAACCTCCGCCTCCCAAGTTCAAGCAATTCTCCTTCCTCAGCCTCCTGAGTAGCTGGGATTACAGGCATGCACCACCATGCCCAGCTAATTTTTTTGCGTTTTTAGTAGAGACGGGTTTTCTCCATGTTTGTCAGGCTGGTCTCGAACTCCCGACCTCAGGTGATCCGTCTGCCTTGGCCTCCCAAAGTGCTGGGATTACAGGCTTGAGCCACCACACCTGGCCCATTGAGAGTTTTTAATGTGAGGGGATGTCGAATTTTATTGAAGGCCTTTTCTGCATCTATTGAGATAATCATGTGGTTTTTGTCTTTAGTTCTGTTTATGTGATCAATTACATTTATTGATTTGCATATGTTTAACCAACCTTGCATCTTGTGGATAAACCAACTTGATTGTGGTGAATAAGCTTTCTGATGTGCTGCTGGGTTCAATTTGCCAATATTTTATTGAGGATTTTTGCATCAATGTTTATCAGAGATTTTGGCCTGATGTTTTCTTTTTTTGTTGTATCTCTGCCAGGTTTTGCTATCAGGATGCTGCTAGCCTCATAGAATGAGTTAGGGAGGAGTCCCTCCTTTTCAATTTTTGGGAACAGTTTCAGTAGAAATGGTATCAGCTCTTCTTTGTACCTCTGGTAGAATTTAGCTGTAAATCCATCTAATCCTGGGCTTTGTTTTGGTTGGTAGGCTATTTATTACTGCTCAATTTCAGAACTCTTTATTGGTCTATTCAGGGATTTAGTTTCATTCTGGTTCAGTCTTAGGAAGGTGTATGTGCCAGGAATTTGTCCATTTCTTCCAGATTTTCTAGTTTATTTGCATAGAATTATTTATAGTATTCTCTGATGGTTGTTTGAATATTTTCTTACATTTATTTGCATTTGGATTAGTTTGGTGATGAAATCCCTATTAGTTTAGGGGTCTATTCTTTTTGAATTGTTCTGTACAAAGCAAACTGTTAGATGTTGGTGGTAGAGTGTTAAAGTTTTCATTGTAATTTTACTAACTAAAGAGTAGACAACATCTTGTGGGCTGGATGCTTGAGGTTTAAACAGATGCCCAGATACAAACCTCATTTTGCAGCCTGTGAACTGCTTGTATTACAGTATGTACAGTGACACTGGAAAGTTAGGAAATTTGAACTTTATGATATTGAGAAAACCCAAGGAGATATTGGCTAAATACATCCACATATTGTTAAAATATATATTGATCTTCCTCTATCATAACTGATGTTGACATTCCCCTATCGTAAGATAAATTCTCATGGAATTACAGAGGCCTTCCTTAGGAGCCAGATTACTTCCTCAGCATGGGTTATAATGAAGTGCAGGTGAGCAGGAATTCCACCATCAGGGAAGTCACTGTGCACCTTTCAGGACTCTGTCATAGATTTCCAGGGTCCTGGAGCTTTTATCCCATCTAAACTGCTCATGCCTAAGCATTTCATCAAACTTGGGTCTGTGTTTAATTTCATTTGGGAGTAATCTTATTCTCAACTTTTATGAATTTATACCTTAAATCAAGTGACTATAAGCAGTTTTTAAAACAAAGAAGAATGAAGAACTGGCTTAAGGGCTCCAGTGCTAAGGGAAAGTAAACATGGACAGGGGAAAAAGAAGGCAGCACCTAAACCAAACCTGCCAGTACCCTGGTAGTTGTTTTCCCTGCCTCTCCTTCAAAGTCACCTGGAAATTAAAAACAACAACAACAAGAAAAGATACTATTGATGTCCAGGCCCTCTCGTGACCAGAGCATATTTAATATGCCACATAGATGCTTCTGATATACAGCTAGCATGAGAATCCCTGATTTACATTCTGAATCCTGGGCTTCTCCTGATGTAAGCTGGATGATTTGGCATTTATTCCCACTCCACATGTGAACTGCATCTACAGTCCTCCAAACATTGAATAAATATTTCATGTAAAATAAATTTGATGCAGTTATTCTGAGGGAAAATTACTTTTTCACAAAACAATACTACTCAGCAAGCAGCAAAGTTGGTAAAAACATGAAGAATATGAACATCACCAAAGGCATGCAAGAACTGTCACTGAAATGGAAGGAACCAGCTGATTACAATTTCTGCAATAGGAAATCCAGCATGGTGTTTTTTGCTTTTTTTTTTTTTCCCCCCAAATGCCCAAAGTTCAGAAGAAAGAAGCTAAAAATGCAAGTCTTTGCATCCTGCAACATAAGTCTATGAGAAATCGTAGGGGGTTTTGGAAGTTTTATAACCGAGGGAAGGAAATAAAAAGTAAATGAATATGACAACATAGCTATAAAGATAGCAGACACTGAATACAACATCTACTGCAAGAGTATTCATCAAATCAAAGCTAATGTTTTAACAGGTAAAATGTTCTCATTAAATCAATAAAAGTCTCTTTCCTGAAGGAAATAAAACCATTTTTACCTTCCTAAGTTATCAAGGAAAGCTCTCTTAGCAGAAGCAAATTCTCCTAATTCTGCTATTCCACAGAGAAATCTAAAATTCTAAAGTAGTATTTTATTCCCATGAATACCTTTTTTTTTTTAGAATTTATTTTTACATTTTAAAGACAATAGTATGGTGCAAATGCAGTTGGAAGCCTTTAAGAATGGTATGTTATTATTATGCATTGTCTATAATTAATATCAATTAGAATCTATTAAATTTAATAGACTGAGTTATTCAGTTTAATTCAATTTCAATAAATTTCAATTAAGTACAATTTGTTTCTATTACTTTTATTAATTCCAGTCACTATCAATTACCTTCAATTAATTTAATTTACTGGCTATATATGTTCAGGTAATTCACTATTACTTTCAATTAGTTTCTATTCATTTCAGTGGGCTTCCTTGGCAGCTAACTGATTTCATAAAAACAAATGTGCAGCTATAATATAGTTTCTACAATACAGGACAGTCATACAAACTAATTAGCTCTGCATTCAAACTTACCATAACACAATTAGACCCCTATATGGTCTACATACAATCTGTACTCACCTCTATCTATCTTCCTCATGGGTTAGTATATCTGTAGAGAGTCTGGGATTTACAAAAAGATGTCAGAACTTTCAACTGATTCATAGATTAATTGCATCTACTTTGTACCTAGAACCTTGCTAGGTGCAGGAGGTAATACAGGTAAAGGAGACAGGCAAAGGAGAGCTCATTTAGGAGATTATAACAAGAGTTCTCACACTCAGTTTGATGTTTGATGGAAGGGTCTGGATGTGTCTTATTCACCATTGCACTCACTGCATGAACCCATTGTTTCACACCGAGTGCAGGTACTCAAAACATGAGTATTTTCTGGGGTTGTCAGTAAAGTCAGTGTTGAAGTGCAGAAGCAAAATAATCAGAACAAATTCTGGGCCCCACAGTAAGTATGAACATCCTCTCTCTATGGAAGAAAATAACTTATAAAATTATCAAATATTAATGACAGAGGAAAAATTAGAGATCTTGGAATGTAACATTTCTTCTGCAATTGAAGTTTTTCAGGCCAATTAAGTGAGGTAATGTGTATATTACATTACTAATTCTACAGTCTTACCTGTTCTACCGGGGAGCATTTGTATTTAAAAAAAAAAAAAAAAAACCAACATGTAGATTTTCATAGTTTACAGTGCACTTTAGCACCCGTTAACACATTTCATGCTCCTAAAAACCCTATGAAGAAGACACTGCAAATTTTGTCTCCTTGAGAAACAAAGTCAAATTGAGGTGAAATGGTTTGCTGAATATTGGATAACTATGAAACGGTAGAGTTCAGAGAGAGGAGCCATAATGACAGAAAAATAAAGATCCTGGGTTTTTGAGGGCCCCTTTTTAGGAACAGAGGCCCTTTACATTTGTAGCTAAACAATTCCTACACACTTACCCCTAAGATGGCGAATTCCTTTTAGTGATCCAAGCTATGCTAAGTAGGCAGTTACGTCTCTGGGAGAGACACGTAGAACAAATGACTCATTTACTGGGCCTCCTGCTTTTCTTCACTCAAGGGTTCCTTAGAAAAATGTACCTGTCTGAGTGGAAGTGACTGGACACGTGACAGTTGAATAAAGCACAGAGCATGAGTGGAACACTACACCCCACCAGGCCCGGCCTGTTGCCTGAGGAGGAGCTGACTTGGAGCAGGGTTCTTTGGCAGCAGGGCAATGCTAGAGCACAGGAAACTTGGCTTCCTCCCAGCACATCCCTGGCAGAAAACTCACTGTGAGAAAAGAGGGGAGGAATTGAAAGCTGAATCCAAATCAAGTTGCCAGAGCCCTTCGGCTAAGATGTGGGAGGTCCTGGGAAAGAAACCAGGGACTTTAATATCAAAAGGAAAATTGGCTAGAAGAAATGACAGAGCCATTGGAAATGAAACTGAAGGAATCTCAGCTTGGGACCAATCTACTGGCGGGGATCACCCTTCCCACTGTGGCTTGCTGACATCAAACATGGAGACAATGAAAGGAGTGGACCATCACAAAACCACACATTTAACAAATTGTGCCAGGAACAGTAGATAAATAGTCTATAATTACTTTGCCGTTTGAAATTGTATTTCTATAGGCCCATCCTAAGTTAATATAATAAATATTTCTCTAAATACTTCATGAATGTCTCAATTACATCCTAGGACAAATTATCTTCCCCAGGTAACTGCTTCAGGCAATTCACACACCATGATCTCTTCTTTTCCACACTGTTTCTTCATCTCGTCTCACCTTGATTCCCCACTTACCTCAATGCTACTATTAAAATCAAATGTTAAGCCTTTGAAGAAGTCTTCCTCACTTATATCAGTGAACTTTAATGCAGAAATCTTCATAAAACATGCATTGAGCTCCTAATATGTGTCAGGCATATGAGAATGAAATTGTTCATTTCCTCCAAGTAATGCAATGCTGAAATCCTAGGGAATTCTTTCACCCATTGACCTACAAATAGTGAGTTACTTTTTTGGATCTAACATTGCGCTCATAGGTTTTATACCCTATTTATAATTCTAATATTTGTACAGTATTTTACATGCATAAATTGCTTTCATATGCCATGTCTTATTTAATCATACACCAACTTGTGTATTTTTCTAAGTATATCCTGTGAATAGACTCCCCAGCTAGACATTGAAATAGAAGCTGTAGACTTTCTTTTTCTTTATACTTCAAAATTTACAGCACCTAGAAGATGCTTGATATGGACTTATTGTATATTATTATCAGCTAATTGGGGTAGTCTGGGAGAATGGATCGACAAGTATTTTTAATTCATTCAATGTTTAATAAATATTTATTAAGTATCTGTAATATACAAGGCACTGTGCTTAAACACTTTAATCATGAAAAACCTCAGTTCTCTCAAGTGATATGACATAAATCCCAGGGGTACCCCAAGTGGTAAGGATTCTCCTTCCGTTAAAAGTCTCTTTCCAGAATATTTGATGTTCTCTAAAGAGATAAATAAATGTTAGTTCGATAACTAGCTATATAAAAAGGAGTATCTATTTGCTGATGCTAATTACTCTTTCCTCAAATTCCTATCACTTTACCCATATTCTATCTGTATTTCTTTGAATTATTCCATGAATCTTTGTTTTATTTCTTTCTTTAGCAAGCTCTCTGAAAACCAGCTTTTCTTTGTTTTCCATCATCTCTTCCCCACCTATCATGATATTAGGCTCAATACATGCTAGTTTACTTATCTTGAAATACTTCTTAGAGGGGACATCCAGATTGCATTCATGATGCTTACTTCAACATGATTGCTTTAAATCACCAATATCTACCACCACATTAAGAAACTTACAGTGTTATGCAGCCAGAGCCATCTGATCCATGGTGCCTTCCACTTTTGTTAGACTCTGGATTTATCAATATAATAACTAGAGGTAGTGTCACAAAGGTCCTTATGTTACTCTCTATAACTATTCATTTTATTTTAATGTATGTTATGTTTGTTAAATTTTTGAAGGTATAAGCTTTAGATGGGTCTGCAATTATTATAGATTTTTCTTGCATAGCATGAGGAGAGTTTCCTATGCATTGTCAAAGCCAAAAAATGTGGGAGTATTCCCTGTGCCAATAAACACATTTCTGGTAAATAATAGTGAAAAAATATGACATTGATCTTCGGCCACAATACTGAACTAAATGAAATATGTCAGGGGTCCATAAATCTTGAACCTAGGAAGATCTTTTGTTCTTCAGAGAAATATAAGATGGCACCCACAATACGAAGGCAAGAAGTCAAGGCTGACAAGAAAGGAACCAGAGATGCTGAGACACCATACCAGCCTCTGGCCCAAAGGTTCAGTTACCTCAGGATTAAAACATGAGCATTGAAGCTTGGCTGCCTATGGGTAATTGTGGTCTTTCTTGTATTATTTGGTATGCAGTCAAGTTGTATTTATGTTTTTTCTCCTTTCTAACATTGACAGTCATCTTAACTGTACTAGGAACACAGTACAGGGTGCATGTCTCTGCTGGGCCTGAAGTTTTAAAGCAAAACAGTCTTCCTGAAGAATGTTCGAGAAAGTGGCAGTGGCAGCAGAAATCACAATGAGGGGACCCTAAAGAGAAAGTAGAACCAAAAGAGAAGGCTTGTTGCTGTTTATTCAGACACTCCTGCATACCTAGACTGCTCCTTGATCAAATCTTGGAGAAGAATTGTGTATGTTTGGTGAGGGAAACACCAAACCATTTATGGAAACTTCTGCTGCCTTTTAAACAAAGTCAGACGAAGTGTAATAGAAAACTGATAATAGAAGCATAGCATGCTCTTAAAGTTTTATAATTCAGTTTTGTGTGTATGTAAACCTTGTGGGGGTGGTTTGCTATAGCAGGCTCTCAGCTGGCCTCACTCCCTTCTGGCACTCTCTTCTACTCTTTCAGCAAACAGTTGGTGCAGTCATCTCCATTAACAAGGCCTTTGTCATGTCACTGCCAAAGTCATAAACTTTTATTTGGCTTTGTTTTCTACCACTTCACTTTTAAAATCTCTTAAGAGACACCTTGGGTCTTTCCTTTCATCCCATTTATCAGTTGCTTCCCAGCTCCTTATTCTTGCTCTTATTTTTTTTATTACATATGAATGTCTTCTCTCCTCTACTCTGGCTTTTTGAACTTTATGCATCATCAAAAACTGCAAAAATTTACACTTTTTTGAAGATGCTGATGACTCTACAGTCTTCCCTTCTCAGTACCATTCTTATAATCACAGATGCTAAAGCACTGGTGTCATAATATCATTATGTCAGGTTGAATTCTTTAATGAGAAGGAGATTGATGGCTGCCCCAAGAAGAGGCTTTGATTTATGTGCCTTTTGTATATTCCTCAGACCGTACCAAAGCATTAATATACAGCAGAGGTCCTCTCAGTGTTCTCTGAAATAATCTGCTTTTCTGCATCTCCAGGAAGGCAGTGGGCTATTAAGATTATGTGTGTTAGACCTAAACTCTGACATGGATCTAAAAGCATCTGTTTGATAAGGAAAGATCAGTCAGCCTGAGCCCTCACATTCACTGGATCCAAATCTCTAATTTTTAGTGACACAGACTTCTGAATATATTACAGACTAATGAAGCCCTTGATTTGCTAAATTTTCAAGAATCTGAATGCTTCATCCATCGGTATAGAGCAAAAATTTCCATACCATCCCAGATCATTGGGAGTAAGGTTAATATGAGCTTCTAGCCTTCCACACCTTGTATTCTTGGGCAAAGATTTATCTCCGATGAGCATGTCTACAAAACCCTGCACAGACTGTTCTTTTATTTTTAATTGTAGTAAAGAATCCAGAGCTTGAGAGCCCCTGGTATAGTTCAATATCATCCCATTATTCCAAATACTTCAGAAACCTCAAAACCTCTGATACTCTCAGAAGAATAATTGACCAAGAGACAAATGAAGGCAGGCTTTAACTACCTGTGGTAAGAAACCACATCAATGATAACAAAACAATTGCAGGTTATTGTAGACATAATTCAGCCTCTCCTGGTAAACTAAAAAGAGAACTGCATTTCCCCTGAAAAGAAGAAGTTCTACCAGTGTCACAGGGAAGTCCTCGTGTTGCTGGAAAGGGTTCCTGATCCAGACTCCAAAAGAGGGTGCTTGGATCTGGCACAGGACAGGATTCAGGGGGAGTCCATAGAGTAAAGTGAAAGCAAATTTATTTGACAAGTAAAGAAACAAAAGAATGGCTACTCCATAAGCAGAGCAGCAGCATGGGCCACTCAGCTGCTCATACTTATTATTACTTCTTGATTATATGCTAAACTAGGGGTGGATTATTCATGAACTTTCTGGGAAATGGGTGGGCAATTCCTGGAATTGAGGGCTCCTCTCCTTTTTAGACCATATAGTGTAACTTCTTATTGTTGCCATGGCATTTGTAAACTATCCTGGCACTGGGGGTAGTGTCTTTTAGCATGCTAATGCATTATAACTAGCCTATCATGAGCAGTGAGTATGACCGGAGGTCACTTCTGTCACCATCTTGGGTTTGGAGGGTTTTGGCAGACTTCTTTACCGCAACTGTTTTATCAATAAGGTCTTTATAACCTGTATCTTGTGCTAACCTCCTATCGCATCCTGTGACTTAGAATGCCTAACCTCCTGGAAATGCATCCCAGGAAGTCTCAGCCTTATTTTACCCATTCCCTATTCAAGATGGAGTCACTCTGGTTCAAATGCCTCTGAGATTCTCTCATCTCATTTGTAAAACAAAGAAACTTGACCCAAATGTACTTTGTTTTTCTTTTAAGTCTACCATTCTTTGTTTCTATCGTATGCTAATTATTCTGCTTTCTTCCACCCACTGCCACCAGATGCATTTTAAAAGTTATTTTTTGTTCTGCTGCTTTGTGTTCCAAGAGACAAACCCTTACCCCTCAGTATTTGGTTGGGTGTAGCCAATGATAGACCTTAGTAGGAGCTCAGAGGAAGGGAGGAAATCTAGAACTGTGGCATGTCTAGCCTGCTATCTGCCTCTTCTGGGCCATGTTTTGTGGTAGCAGCCATGTCCCTCCAAAATTACAGCTCCTAGCAGGCAGCATGTCTTCCAGAATTCTACTGTTCACAGGGCACTGGTATTTGTTTCCCCTCTTGCTCCTTCAGACCCAGGCTTGCCTATAGCTTCCTATTTTTGCCAATCTGTGGATGCCAAAATATTCCTTGTCAATTCACTTTGTTACCCGCATCTCTGTAAGTAGTTTCTTTATTACAGTCATATGAGCCATTCGAATTGGATTTGTGTTTCTTGCTGAGACCTTGACTGTCATATATGATTAGATAACATTAATAATACTTTTAAAGGAAAAACTATCAAAGTAGTATGTTATAAAATATTTGAATGGAATAGATAATTGAGAGTCTCATATTATTTCCCTAATAATGACTGAATCAGTGAACTATACAGGAGTCAAGAGACAGTCCTTTTTCTTTCTTTCCCTGGCATTCAGATAGGCCTCTGCTAGTAAGGAATTGGTGGGCAGGGGGTGGGGGTGGAGTAGCGAATATAATGTAAGATAGTCCCATAAAGTAAGGGGCATTTGATAAATAATACTGTTTGCTAATACTTCTACATAAAGTGGTGTGTTAGCTTTCTACCACTGTTGTAAAAAATTACCCCAAACTTGGCAACTTAGAATTTCTCTTAGAGTTTTGGGGCCAGAAGTACAAAATCAGTTTCACTGGGTTGAAATCAATATATTGGCAGGGCCAGGCTTCCTCTAGTTGCTTTAGGGGAGAATATCATTGTGTTGCCTTTTCCAGTTTCCGGAGCTGCTTGCCTTACATTCGCTGGCTAATGGCCCTTCCTCTATCTGCAAAGCTAGCAGTATAGCATCTTGCATCAGTGGTCATACTGTTTTCTTCTCAAACAAACTCTCCCTCTGTCTCTCTTTTATAAGAACACTTGTGATTACAGTTAGGCGCCACCTAGATAATCCAGAATAATTTGCCTATGCCAAGGTCCTTAAATTAATCACAACTACAAGGTTTTCTTTGTTATACAAGCTAATATTCACAAGTGCTAGGGATTGGTATGTAGATATATTGGGAGCTGTTATTCAGCCTATCTGCAGTGTGATGGTTAATTTTATATGTCAACTTGACTAGGCCATGAAGTGCCCAGACATTTGGTCAAACAATATTCTGGGTGTGTCTATAAGGTGTTTCTGGATGAAATTAACATTTAAGTTGGTAAACTGAATAAACAGGTTACACTTTATAATGTGAGTGGGCCCCATCCAATGAGTTCAAAACCTAAACAGAACCAAAGGGCTGGCCTTCCTGTAAGCAACCGGGAATTTCTTCTGCCTGACTGCCTGAAGCAGGCACTTTGGTTTTTTTGTTTGTTTTTGTTTTTTCTGTCTTCAGAGGAGACATTCTCTCTCTCTCTCTGTCTTTCTCTGTATGTATGTGTGCCTGTGTGTGCATGTGTGTTCATGTATCCTGTTGGTTCGATTTCTCTGAAGAACTCTGACAAATACACATAAGTGACCTTTTAACCTGTTATCTGAGTTTTCCTTCTCTCTTGATTAATGTAAACCTAGTTTGAAGATTTAGACAAAGAAGGGTCAAAATTGAACATATCATAGAAGTATAAAGAATGAATGGAACTAGAGTATGAGAAACTATATGTCAACAGCTAAAATATACACTCCAATTAAGCACATAAAAGAAGTCACTGTGAAAACTTCAGGATAAAGGTTATATGCAATGGTTTTCACCAAGCGTAATGACTAGAATTATAGTGTTAAGATTAGTTGGAAAAATCTGATGGCCATATATATATATAAGCTTCTCCTATATTCAGCTGGCTGGAAACTCAGGACAATAGCACTGGAAATAAAAGAAAGAATAAAAAAGACACATTTCTTTAAATTTCTTATGTTTATTTATTAAAAATTTTCTGTGCAAATTGGGATGTAAGTATTTCTGTATATCCCACATTAACTACTGCTCTCACTAATTATTTGGTAAATTAGTTCTCTCCCAAACCTGACTAATCATCAAAATAACCCAAGCAGCTTCATGAGCTCTTGAGTGTAGTAGGCAGAATTCTAAAGATGTCCCTTCATTATTTCTGTTCCCTGGTTATTCAATCAAATACTCATCTAGGCACTGTATAAAGGAACTCCACATTTGATAATGATAATCAGCTGATAACAAAATAGAATAGCCTGAGTTATCCAGGTGGGCCCAATATAATCTTATAAACCCTAAAGAGTAAAAGAGGAAAGCAAAAAGATGCAACAGAAGAGGAAAAGCAAAAGAGAGTTGCAACAAAAGGCAAACTCAGAGAAATTTGAGGCAAAAGAAAGATTTGATATACCATTACTGGCCTTGAAGATGGAGGGGCCATGAGCTAAGAAATCAATGAATATAGAACACTCTTATGAACTGCAAATGACCTTCAGCCAACATCAGCAAGAGAATAAGGGCCTCAGTCCCGCAACCACGTGGAACTAAATTCTGGCAACAACCTGAATCAGCTTAAAAGTGGGTTTTTCCCAGCGTCTCCTAAAGAGATCCCAGTCACAACTTTTATTTTAGTATTGTGAAGCCTGTCACAGAGAACTCAGCTCAACCAACCCAGATTTCTGAACTACAGAACTGTGAGGTAATACCTCTGTGTTATTTTAAGCTTCTAAATTTATGGTAACTTGTTAAGGCAGCAATATATAACTAATAGCCTGTGCTTCACTAAGAATTTATATTTTATGTTAGGGTATGAAAATGCCCAACAAATTTTTTTAATTTGAATATTATTTAGTTATCATCTTTGATTCAGTAGACCCCTCGCTCTGATATGAGCTGCCAATCAATGAGAATAATTTAGACTCCATACAATGGCTGAATATAGTACTGGATATAAACATGGGGAAGACTAGATATTTTAGCTTTCAGAATATTATTTTTGGTTAAGAAGAGAAAACTCAAGTACATAAAAAATTATCAAGTATTATCTGACAATATAAAAATATTGGGAAAAACCTCTATGTAAATGTTGAGATAGGTTGGCTCTTAAATGAGGTATAGATGTCACACAGGCAATGGAAAGGGAGGATACCATGTTAGAGAAAAAAAGCACAAACATTATAAATCAGAGCTGAATGTAGCCGTCAGTACATCATCTCACCTCCAGTGGAGCTGAAAGTATCTTTTGATTCATATCCTAGAGAAATTATTCCATCAAGATCTCTTCTGGAAAATCCCTGGCAGATTATCAAACTAGAAATATGCTTTTTCTGATATTTTCAACTTGTGGCTGTTTAGAAAAATGAGTGTGTGAGCACATGTGTGTGTTGATGTGAGATTATGTGTTCAAGATTATGCTAGCCTCACTGGGAAGGTGGATTGGCATGGTAAGAAAGCCCTAGGGAAATGGATGTGGTGTTTCAGCAGCTATTTATTATTAGTGATAAAACATTGTATGAAAACCCTTTCCTGTCTTTTTAAACCAGACCAAAAGAAAACAAAGTCCATATGAAAGAAGGAATTAATTTTTCAAAGCTAATTCTTAAATACATAATTTTGAACCTGGGAGGATGGTGGGAAGGTCGAACATTTTAAATGTCATCTCATTTTACTATTAACAGGAGGGAAGTTTTAGAGCTAGGAGTTATGTTTTTAAGCGTTCACAAATATAGAAAAAAATATATATAACTTTAAAAAGACATTTGCTGTTTTGAATATTGAATCGTTTTGGTGCCTCACTGCTACTTTAAAAATTCCATGTGGGCTGTATACTGCTAAGAGATTAGTCACTTCAGTGGAGAATCTTAGAACTTCCTGTTCAGGGCACCTGGGGATGAGAAAGGAGACAATGGTAGATGATACTTTTCTTATATGACTAATAAGAGTGGGATCAGAGGAATGCTAGAAAAATATTTGAAACTGTAGACCATGGGTAGAGAAAAGACTTGAAGGAAAATTATCTTAGGACTTCAATACTCCAAAAAATCATGATCAACTTCATATTTACAGTACATTTTCAGTTCATCCGGTTCCCTGTGACTTCAAAGCCATCCCTCAAGTCTAAGCTACCATCATCAATTTATTACTTGCTTAGACTGACGTGATACTCATCCCTGAATTCATTCCGTCCTCCTTCAAGCCATTTCCTAATAGCAGTCAGGAATATTACTGACCCTACTTCCCATCTAGATTATGTCTTCTAGTGTATTCTTGGAAGTACCTATATCTTTCCTTTACCTCTCTTATCACAGTTTTTAATTATACAGTCATCTGAGTCATTACCTAATATTTGCCAAAAACTTCCACACTCTAAACCCCACAATGTAGTTACTGGGTCTGTCGTTTGCTAATGTGGTTTCTTCACCTAATCCAGTGCCTGGCACTTAAAGGTACTTAGTAAATATTCATAAATAAAAAAAAATGAGGGCAGAAATGAACAAAAACAAAAGAAGATAAGTGGGCTGTCATCTATTAATGAAAATATAGTCTAATTGAGGGCCATAGGAGTGGACACTGTCCTGGTTTAGTGCGCAACTGAAAATTAAGAATGGAGAAAAATCCATTGAAAAATGTGGATGGTGAAACATTAAAAGAAAAACCAGGGATATGACTGGGCTGTTAGTGTTAGTCAATTGGCTCTCACGCCTACCTTTTATCTATAAAATCACCAAATTCACTCTGAGAAATATGTAAACCAATGCAAAAGATCCACCTAGACTATATTCCTGCTCCCCCTGAGACCCTTCTGTATGGAGCAGAAGCCAGCATGATAAAGCTTTGTTCCCTGAGTCCTAATCTGGAGAGACTCTATATGTCTTGTGCACTTAATTATGTTCGCAAAGAATGTTTATGAAATCTGACTTTTATAAAGAGGAGAAACTTAACAGCAACTCTGGTCTGAGGAACTTGATGGGACTCATCTCTACCTGGGCCAGTGCATCTATTCTTCCGTATATGACTAGAACTGAAAGAAACTCTCCACAAAGCAATGTTGTGGAGTCCTGCCTTAGAGAACATAACTTAATTTGTGTAGATTTTGGTTAAAGAGTTACAAGCGAGGAGACTTTTGATTGAGATATTACATTTAAATATGAGCTTGAAAAAAATTAAAACATCTATCTTTAGGAAGTGAACAAATAAAATTTGCATAAAGCAAAATGTACAAAAATAAAAATGTTGAAAGTGGCCACTGCACATCTCTAATTCTATCATGACCTTAATTAAAGATCTATTATAAAAACAGCACTCTGGTACTGATGAAATAACTTCAGGTGAAGTTGGCACTTTATATTGTATTCCTTTGAATATAGGTTGCAAAATCAATTGATATATAATCTGTAATCCTACAACAACCTGATAAAATAGAGTTTACCTTCATTTTACAGATGAGAAAACCAACGCTAACATCTCTGAAGTAACTTAGATAAGTCATACAACTTAGGAGTGCAAAGCTATAATGAAACCCAAGTCTTTGTATTGTAGAGCCTCCTTTGAGCATCTTTAAGTGATTTGAGATAGATTAGGCAGAAGTGTCCAAAATTTTGCCTCCTCTGGGCCATACTGGAAAAAGAATTGTCTTGGGCCACACATAAAATACATTAACAATAGTTGATGAGATGTTAAGTAACACAAAAAAATCTCATAATGTTTGAAGAAAGTTTACAAATTTGTGTTGGGCCACATTCAAAGCCACCCTGGGCCGTGGGTTGAACAAGCTTGGATTAGAGCCTCATTTGAGCATCTAAGAGATTAAAATAATGATGAGAGATGGTACAAATCCACCACTTTTCACCCACCTACACAATACATAATGTAGTCAAGGATTTTACAACCCTCACGAGAATATTCCCACAACTTTAATACTCTTCGGTGTGCAAAAGCCTATTTAGAGTCGTTTCACCATACAAATATGGAGAAGGATAATTTGTGTCCTCATAACTGGAAAGATTATCCAGCCACACTTCAGAGTTTGCTTGATCCTCATTATTTAAATTGTCCACAAAGCTTCTGCTGCCTAAATATTTTTAAATGCATTTTTGTTTTTTCCCAATGTAGAAAATTAGGAAAATAGAGAAAAGCATAAATGAAAATATATAAAACACAGTAAATTTTCTAAAATATTTAAACGTTTTTGTATACATATAGGCACACATGTATGTGTGTGTGTATATACATTTACACACGGTTTCTAAATCAAATTGGTAGATTGCACAGATGGCTCCAATTCTCCCCCTTCTGTACTCTTTTACAAAATAACTTGCAGCTCCTTCAACCAAGAAGTGGAATCTATTTCTCTATCCTTTGAACCTAGTCTTATCTTGTGAACTTTATGTAGCAAAAGGAATGTGCCAGCTCTGAGCATCAGTCTCAAAAGGCATTGCGGCTTCTACTCTCTTGCTAGGGACTGTGTCAAGTTTCCATGTAAACAGTCCTGAACCAATCTGATGAAGAGAGAGATACATGTTCTACAAGTTTCCACTGGGCTGAGAGTCAGCCAATCCCCAGAAGCAGAGCCACTCAATGATCAGCAGCTAATCACAACATGAGTGAGCCAAGCCATGATTGAAAAACAGAGCAGCTGAGCCCAATCCAAATTGCTGACCTACAAAATGATAAACTAAATTAATTTTGAAAGCCACTAAACAATAGATATTTGATACATCAATTTTGCCTTTTTCCCAAAAACTTCTTGGGGAAAAAAAAAGAATTCATTCTTCACCCTGATGTGGAAAGTATAGTGTAGTTAAGCGTCCTGAATTAGCATCAGGTGATCTGATTTAATTCTAACTCTGCCATTGACTAGAGGTGTTATTGCAAATATGTCAAATACATTATCCGAGTTTCAGTTTTTATGCCTGTAGACAAACATCATATTGCATACCCGTTCTACCTGGATGGCTTATCATAAACAAATGAGAATTTTGAAATTGTATTGTATGACTTTAAACCCATTTTTTCTTCTCCACGTTTTTGCCTTCTTATTTAGAAAAATCAATGCGTTGGACTAGATATTATTCAAGGATCATCCTTGTTCAAAATTTCTTTAACTATTATTATTGTTGATGTTGTTGCAGTTACTGGAGAATCTAATTTAAGGTTCATGCCCCGTCCACAAGCCTCTGTGAGAAACTCACAATGGAACCGTGCCTATTACAACACAGTCTCCCATAGCACAGTACCTCTTTTGGAGTCTCTAGGAGGTACCTGTGCTATGGGATATAGTTAAAACTCATAAAATGTGAAAACCTCATGTTCTAATCCACATTGAAAACCCAAAGATAAGGCAGAGTTTAGGTATAAATGTTGTGAGCAATTTCTTTTCTAGAGCAATTTTAAGAAAGAAAACTCATTAAAAAAGATTTCTCCATCTACTCTTTCATTTGTGAATCGTCTCTTTGAGTAAGGCAGAAAGTTTTGATGTATTGATCACAGGCAAAATTAAAACAACCTGGAAGATATAAAAATATGTAAAAAGAAAAATTATCATCTCTTTCCAGATCTACTGAATCATAATTACCAGATGTAAAGTCTAGAATTAGAGACTCTGTAGGTGGTTCAGGAGCAGGCAAAAACCTAAGAACTATTAAATTTGGTTTTCATTCTTTTCAGAATCAAGACGGGACAAACTACTAAGCTGGCTCTAATCACTTTCAAATTTGCAAGTTTGAGTAAACTGACTTATCTAATTGCTTTTCATTCTTAAAGATAATCTTAAGCAAATTGTTATTTTGGATGGTGAGATGAGGGATAGATGAATTTAGGCAGAACATAAAAACTGAAAAAAGTCTGAGTGAAAATTCCAGGCAGCATGAAGAGACTCAAGTCTTGGAAGGAACAAAGGCAGAGAGAGACAAAGAAAGGGTTGTAGGAAAACAATTATTTCATGTTTTTCTAGGGCTGACCCATGCTAAAAGTCTCTGGGAATCATGCTGCTTAGATTAGTATGGTTTGAAGATAATTGCTCTCCAGACATACCCCCAATTTGAGGTTCCACTAGGCTAGAAAGACTACCAAGTATAAAATACAAAGCAAACAGGAGATTCTATAACTTCTTAGCATTGTAGCTGTCCAAAGCCACAAATATCATTTCTTCTTTTCTCTGCCAGATTTGCTAGTAAGATTTCTTGGGTCAGTGGTTGAGAATATTTTTGCTTCTTGGTCTCTGACAATCTCCTTCATGAAGAGTTGAATTTACTTCTTGGCAAATAACCACCTACACTGTATGCATTGTAACTTTCATTCTAATCATTTCAGATTCAGTCCTTTAGGTTGCTATAAAACTGCTTTCTAAAGAAGGGGAGAAGAAACAAAAAGAAAATGAAAGATAGGGCGTTAGATAGATGGGATTAAACCAACATATGTTGAACGCCCATAATGTATCACCTTCACAAACATATTATCACAGTAACTCACAATAACCCAACGAGGTAAGCAGCATTTATTTCTTTGGAAATGAAAAAACTCAGTAATTGTATGAATCATTCCATACATAGATAGGATTCAAACCTGATTAAATCTGGCCCTAAAAACAGTAATTTTTTTTAACACCCTTAGAATACACATTTGGAAACAAATAACCCTGAGTGCAGCAAAAAAATTCTTATAAGTCAGCGTGCTCATGTGAATACACATACCTCTGATTCTTCAGCAGACTTGAGATGTGCTTTGAAGAGAAACTCTTGTCTAGATCAATGTTCTTGAAACCGTGAATGTTTACTTGCTAATGAATTATAACATCAATTGTGTATCAACAAACAATATTTAGTGAAATATTACCCAAAAGAGTCGAATCCAGTAAAAAAAATTCCTGAGGTATAATATAGTAAGGATAAGGGTTTTTCTTTTTCTAGAAATCTTTTTTGATTACATAGAAGTGCACATATGGGTGTATACACCAAGTGACAAGGTAAAATGTTTTCTAATGTAATTAGTCGTGAAAAACATAAGTTTGAAAGCTACTGGTCTAAACAAATAGAAGGATGCCCAGGGCGGGGAAGTTATCTCATCTCAGAGAGAGAGGCCCAGAAGGACCCTGAAAGAAAAAGAGCAACAATACAGAAAGGACTGTCAAGCCTTAGAGTTTCGTAGATTGCATTGAGTGGCTGTTCTCTTTTTTCAACTAATAAAGTCATTGAAATGCAGAGGTGAAAAGTTCCTGTAGCAAAATCATGTTGAAGTCTGCAGGTGTCGATCACCTATGAGGAACTAGGTCTTTTATTAAACTCCTATTAGATTTTTCCAATCTTATTCTGTACATGCAGGATCAACATTGATTTCTTTTTTTTTTATGAGACATTGTCCAAAAATGGATGAGGCATTTCTCATTATCTCTCCCTTGAACAACATTTATACAGGACTTGCTGAGATATATGCTCTTTATTTTCTTACTTGCTCAAAGAAAAAAAAAAATCCTACTACATTTCTCCCCCATTTGGAGCAGATAAAGCGTGACTGATTCTAGATAACAGCATCAGCTGTTCTTCTGTCTTGGCTGTTAAACTCTTACCTGTTGAAGAGGCCAAGAAAATATGTAATGAGGCTTAATATAGGGAATAAATATTGGTGTACACAGCTGGCCATTCAGAATATTGTTTTAGCCTGTGACTCACAGAAAAACAAGAAACATAAAATAGAATTTGACATGGCTGCTTCTATTATGACTTCATTTGGCCATTGACAACCATTTATTGAACCTGATGACATGAGAATTATTAATAACAGTAATACCTATTTGTGTAATGATTAAAAGACTACTTCAAAGTAAGTTTACATATCTAGCTCCTTTTCATTCTTACAACAACCCCGTTTGATTTGGGAAGTATTATATTCATTTTTATAAGTGAGAAAAATGAGGCACAGATAAGTGATTTATCCAAGAACATACAAAGTTGCAAAATTGGAACAGGATCTGTAACCCCTAAATCCTGGCCCACATTCCTCCCAACAGATAGCAATTTTTCCCTCATTAATTTTGCCTTGTAATATACTCTTCTTTTTCCCTAGCTGACCTGTTTCACAAAAATTATTTTTTTAAAGTTTATGTTTAAATAGGTTAAAAAAGGAAATGAGAGGCAGGGTGATTATTCTGTCACATCTGCTGAATGCAGTTAATTCATTGGTTTCATGAATATGAAGTGGTCTAGAGGAATATGTATCTATTTATATAACAATCACATATGCTGGGAAAATGTATGTGGTTGAAATACAGATACATTGGTTTCCATTTTAATATTGGTTTAAGTAAATTATATGTTAGGCCCCAGCCAACAAATATATCCGTTACAGTTAACTTCTCTAATTTGGTTAAAGGATCCTAGGTTTATTCAGCATTGCGTGTATATCAGGTTATGTAAAATTAATAGCTGAAGTTCATTCATATGGCTTTAATTAGGATGCATGGGTTGGGATGAAAAATAAAGCAAGAGCTCTGGCTTTGATTATAACTGTATCTGCTCCAGTATCAGTGTCTGCAATGTCAAATACATGTTGGCTTCCCTTAATACATGTTTGTCCAAAGAAACCGTGCATTGGCTTAATTTCACTTTAAAAGCTTTTATTAAAAGGTATTGTTTGTCTAAACACCAGTTTCGTTCACTTTATTTAATTACGCGAGAGTATTTTCAGAGCCCAAAATATAATTGTATACATTTTTTTGAAGTTGATGTATTACATTTCAAAGAAAATAGATTCATTTCTGTGAAAACTTCTTGGAACCTTTGTAAACATACTGTTTCCAAGTCTACGTACTCATCTTCAAACATGGCTTTGGGAGTCTTACTCATTTTCTTTCCCAGGAAAAAGAATTATTTGAGGAGAAAAGCATTTATTGCTAGGCAATAATGTTCTTCTCAGGTGGTTGCTAAACTTTCCCACCCAAACCAGGGGAAGATGTAAGTTTTATTACATTAATGACTTATTTTATACTTGCCTAAGATTTATTTAGTCCTCAAGATCAAAATAATTTTCCACCTTCTCTGTGATGTATTGTGTGGTCACTTGAGTTTTCAATGAGAGCTTTCTTGTTTTCTCCCACTGGACTGGATTGTTAACTTGGAGGTAGTAGACCATGCTCTGAATTATTTGTACATCTTCAATATTCTCAGCTCTGTGCTCTAGACAGAGCACAGCTCTTTGTAGATAAAGGTGGTGAAGGAGCTGCTGGATGAATGCAAGCCGTTCTCTCCTTAATATGAGGTATATTTGATAGCATGATCATCTAGCTCCAAGATAGGTCACAGAGGTCCCAAACAATTAATGGCATGAGGAAGCCTGAACAGACAGGCAGACAGGCATCAAGAATTCCTAGTGACTGACATCAGTAGGCAGAGGTCTTAAATGGGAGATGATAAATAGCAAAGAGTGCCACCATGGACAGCACATTTACATAAGCCCAGGATGGGTCCAGATAGGCAGCCCTGATGAAAGGGACAGGCTATGTCTGGAGTAGAGAAGAATAGTTATCATTTATCAAGTCTATACTATATGCCAGGCTCTGAGCTAAGAGCATAAGCGCTGGAGTCATACAGACCTAGGTATATAACAGCAAAGCCCACTCTGAGCTGTGTGACCTAGAGAGAACTTTTCAATCTATTTTTACCTAAGGATTTTCTTCTCTAGAGGAGCTGACGTAAATGAAATGGTTAATATCACACTTAGGACACAAGGTGAGCGATGTTACTGTCAGAATTGTTCTTGATTCTATCAATAGCTCTACAATACATAGATTATTGTCCATATTAGAGTGATCTAAAAGTTGAGGCTAAAAAAAAATAAGTAACTTATTCAAGTCCACTCAGCTAGTGAGTGGTGCCAGTGGGATCCAAATTGGCCTGATTCCCGAATATATAAAACGTATACATACAGGTAATAGGCTGAGGGTCCAGGCAAAAAGACTAAGAGTGCGTTATCTGTGATGCTGAAATGCAGAGCTCCAGCTCAGCCCAGGATTCCAGGAATGGTTAAGAATATGATCGGTTCTAGATTTTTGTGCAGTGCCCAGCTTGCCAATGGAGTTAAAGTGGCTTAACTGTGGATACTGGAAAACCTTCAGGAAAGGAAGCCAGACCACTGAATTTAAAGCTATTCAGACCCCACTCTTCCTTTCCATCATTTCTTCTTCCTTCTCTTTCTTTTCAAATCTTATTCCTTTGCTTATGGTCTAGGATTCAAACTAAGTGGCCAAGAACATATTAAGAAAAAGTGTTGTGTATCCTGGCCATCCATCCAGAGACATCCTCCTCACAAATTATCTTGGTGCCACAAACCCACCATAAAATATTCATTGCCTTTGATCCAAAAGTATTTTTGCTCTGCACACTGTCTTCTATTAAAATGAAAATGTCCCTTAGGGGAGAGAAAATCTTTTAAGCTATTATTAGTTAAACTCATGGTGGGTAGTTATTTTATGAAAATTGAGGTTAAAATTCTTCAAGAACTGAAGGACACAGAATGTGGTTCAGGAAAAACAAAGAAACCCACAGGGGAAAGAGTGACATAGATGGAGTCATTGGAGGCTGTCACATATATTTCCCTCAGTTTTAAGGTTTGTTGCTGCTTCTGTTCACATATCCTTCTCTTTTTTTCTCTTCACTCCATTCCACTACTCTCCTTCATACAACCTATGCTTTTTCTAGAGCTTAAAAAAATGAGGGTGCTGAATAAGACTGAGAAGACAAAATGGGAGAAATCAAATTTGGAGACATTAAGAACCTCACTGTATTTTGAGTTTAGAAATGTCTCAATAATTTCTGCTCTCACACTAGAGTTTAACATGGATTTTGAGGTTATGGTTCAGATTCAAGCTTTGTTATTGATCTCTGTGACCTCGAGCATATTATCCCCTTATGCCCTCTGAGCTTCAGGATTCTTACCTTAGAGTTAAGGCAATGTCGAACTCAGAGTAGTTAAAAGGATATTGACATGCTTAGCACTGTGCCTGGAGGGTACTATGTGGTCATGATGGGGCAGCTAATAATAATGAAATGCTAGTACAAAAACAATAACACCAAGACTGCATTCAATTCCATGTTGGACTTTACTTTAGATGTTGGGTATTCACTCTTCCTGACTACCATTAGACTCACTCTGTGTTCTTTAGATTCGGATAGACAGCCAGGGCCAGAGTAAACTAGAGCAAGGGATTCGGATAGACAGCCAGGGCCAGAGTAAACTAGAGCAAGGGAAAACACTATTCAGATATGAGGAGGACTGCATTAGGAAGCACATCTGATAAAAGTGTGTAACATGGTGACTATAGTTAAAATACTATATTATATATTATTGTATACTAGAAACTTGCTAAAGGGTTGGCTCTTAAAGCGTTCTTATCAAAATAAAAATAAAGAGTAACATGAGGTTGTAGATGTGTTAATTCACTTGATTGTGGTAATCATTTCACAATGTATATGTATATCAAAACATCACATTCTACACTTTAACTATCTACAATTTTATTGGTAAATTTTGCCTTAAGAAAAAAAAAGCCAGGTGCAATAGCTCACATCCACAATCCTAGCATTTTGGGAGGCTGAGGCAGGTGGATTGATTGAGCCCAGGAGTTTAAGACCAGCCTGAGCAACATTGTGAAACCTCGTCTTTATTTTAACAAAATGCAAAAATTATCTGCGCGTAGTGGTGCATGCCTGCAGTCCCAGCTACTCGGGATGCTGAGGTGGGAGGATCCTGAGCCTAGGAGGTCTACAGTGAGCTATGATAACACCATTGAACTCCAACCTGGGTGACAGAGCAAAACTCTGCCTCAAAAAATAAAATAAAATAAACCCCTTCATCTGTAAAATGGGACTACAAAAACCCACCTGTGTAAAGTAGATTGTATGCCTTCCAAAAGAGAATTGCCTAAGTCTGCTCCTCAGAGAATGAGACCAGAAGAACTTGTAAATAAATTTTATTATAGCAGGTGCTGTCCACAAATAGATGAAAATTAACTATCACATGGAAATAGCTATTACCTCATTTAATTAATCGGAGATCTGCCTCTAAACTATTTAGATTATTCCTAAATACTAAGAAATAATTTGTAAAATAAAATTCAAAAACAGCTATAAGCAGCTCGATAAATGTTTGGGTTCCATAAAATGAAACTCACACATTCATCTCACAATGACACAGGCTTTTGATCAACCTTGATAGCAGTACTTTTCAGTTTTTAAGTTCCTTTTTCTCCTTCTCATAGTTACTCAGAGGTGAGCCCCTACTGCTAAAGATGGTTTGCTCCAGCTGCCATAGAACATAGCCTGCCTCTTTTGAATGTATATAGTAGGAAAATGGTAATATCTACATCCATTTAACAAGGATGTCATTGTCCTCAGGTTAAAGATGAAGAAATGGAGACTAACAGTGAATTTTCTTGCACAATGCAAGTAGTAAGCATCAGAACTAAAACTCAAATCTGGAGGTCAAAATTTAAAGACCTGGCCAGGTGTGTTGGCTCACACCTGTAATCCCAGCACTTTTGGAGGCTGAGGTGGGTGGATCACAAGGTCAGGAGTTCAAGACCAACCTGGCCAACATGGTGAAACCCCGTCTCTACTAAAAATGCAAAAATTAGCTGGGAGTGGTGGCAGGTGCCTGTAGTCCCAGCTACTTGGGAGGCTGAGGCAGGAGAATCACTTGAACCCGGAAGGCAGAGGTTGTAGTGAGCCGAGATCGTGCCATTGCAATCCAGCCTGGGTGACAGAGCAAGACTCCATCTCAAAATAAATAAATACATACATACATACATACATACCCTCCTCTTCAAATTATATCATGCTTATGGAGTCAATATCAAATAAATCTGCCAAGAAGTTGTCCGAAATGTATTAAGTTGGCCTTCCCAGAAGAACAGGTTGCAAAGAAAGGCAAGGCATTATCCCCAGATTAATCAGGATCAATACCAGTCATTGAAACCTGACTCCAACATTACACTGCAGTCAGCTCTTCCCCCAACAGGCATTCTTCTTAAATAGGAGACTGAGGTCTGCCTGCCTAGCCATGCTTGACTCTGTTCTTTCCTAATTTCCATTTGGCACAGGCTCTAGAAATAGAAGCCTATGATATGAACATACAAGCAAATATATTTTCCCAGTTTAGTGGGTTAAGATGAAAGGATCAATTTTGCCTACTGCAAAACTATGTTCAGGGCTTGACCTTGTGCCTTAATTCTATTTACAAGAAAAGCATAGTTAGTGGTAGGCAGGAAAATCATGCTAATTTTGTTTTGTTTGGGCATCCTGTTCTATGAACTTGGAGACTTACATTCTTTTTCCGGGTAATATTTTCTAAGGACACTTTTGGACACTTGACCTTGTGCCCAAGTGTCAATGCTAGTCCTATCAGAAATGTTGAATGCATTGTATACTCCAGCATGTCCCTAACCACATAGCACAATGTGAGAAAAGTGTCCCTAAGGCAGAAGAAAGAGTCACATGTCCCTAGCATGTATGCCACAGGAGCCGGAGTTATGATCCCAGGGAGGTTGATGATTAGAAATTATTTCCTTTTATTTTTATTTTTATTATACTTTAAGTTCTAAGGTGCATGTACACAACGTGCAGGTTTATTACATAGGTATACATGTACCATGTTGGTTTACTGCACTCATCAACTCATCATTTACATTAGATATTTCTGCTAACACTATCCCTCGCCCAGCCCCCCAGCCCCCAACAGGCCCCAGTGTTTGATGTTCCCTGCACTGTGTCCATGTGTTCTTATTGTTCAATTCCCACTTGTGAGTGAGAATATGTGGTGTTTAGTTTTCTGTCTTATGATATTTTGCTGAGAATGATGGTTTCCAGCTTCATCCACGTCCCTGAAAAGGACATGAACTCATCCTTTTATTATGGCTGCATAGCACTCCATGGTGCATATGTGCCACATTTTCTTTAACCAGTCTATTATTAGAGTTGGTTCCAAGTCTTTGCTATTGTGAATAGTGCTGCAATAAACATACATTTGCATGTGCCTTTATAGTAGCATGATTTATAATCCTTTGGGTATGTACCCAGTAATGGGATTGCTGGGTCAAATGGTATTTCTAGTGCTAGATGCTTGAGGAATTGCCACACTGTCTTCCACAATGGTTGAGCTAATTTACACTGCCTCCAACAGTGTAAAAGGATTCCTATTTCTCCACATCCTCTCCAGCATCTGTTGTTTCAAGACTTTTTAATGATCGCCATTCTAATGGGCATGAGATGCTATCTCATTGTGGTTTTGATTTGCATTTTTCTGATGACCCGTGATGATGAGCATTTTTTCATATGTCTGTTGGCTGCATAAATGTCTTCTTTTGAGAAGCATCTGTTCATATCCTTGGCCCACTTTTTGATGGGGTTGTTTGTTTTTTTCTTGTAAATTTGTTTAAGTTCTTTGTAGATTCTGGATATTAGCACTTTGTCCAATGGATAGATTGCAAAAATTTTCTCCCATTCTGTAGGTTGCCTGTTCACTCTGATGATAGTTTCTTCTGCTGTGCAGCTCTTTAATTTAATTAGATCCCATTTGTCTATTTTGGCTTTTGTTGTCATTGCTTTTGGTGTTTTGGTCATGAAGTGTTTGCCCATGCCTATGTCCTGAATGGTACTGCCTAAGTTTTCTTCTAGGGTTTTTATGGTTTTAGGTCTTACATTTAAGTCTTTAATCCATCTTGAACTAATTTTTGTATAAGGTGTAAGGAAGGGATCCAGTTTGAGCTTTCTACATATGGCTAGCCAGTTTTCCCAGCACCATTTATTAAATAGGGAATCCTTTCCCATTGCTTGTTTTTGTCTGGTTTGTCAAAGATCAGATGGTTGTAGATGTGTGGTGTTATTTCTGAGGGCTCTGTTCTGTTCCATTGGTCTATATATCTGTTTTGGTACCAATACCATGCTGTTTTGGTTACTGTAGCCTTGTAGTATTGTTTGAAGTCTGGTAGCATGATGCCTCCAGCTTTGTTCTTTTGCTAGGATTGTCTTGGCAACGTGGACTCTTTTTTGGTTCCATATGAAATTTAAAGTAGGTTTTTTCCAATTCTGTGAAGAAATTCAGTGGTAGCTTGATGGGGATAGCATTGAATCTATAAATTATCTTGGGCATTATGGCCATTTTCATGATATTAATTATTTCTATCCATGAGCATGGAATGTTCTTCCAATTGTGTGTGTCCTCTCCTATTTCGTTGAGCAGTGGTTTGTAGTTTTCCTTGAAGAGGTCCTTCACATACCTTGTAAGTTGTATTCCTAGGTATTTTATTCTCTTTGTAGCAATTGTGAATGGTAGTACACTCATGATTTGCCTCTGTCTGTTCTTGATGTATAGGAATGCTTGTGATTTTTGCACATTGGTTTTGTATCCTGAGACTGCTGAAGTTGCTTATCAGTGTTAGGAGATTTTGTGCTGTGGAGATGGGGTTTTCTAAATATATAGTCCTGTCATCTGCAAACAGAGACAATTTGACTTTCTCTTCTCCTAATTGAATATCCTTTATTTCTTTCTCTTGCACGATTACCCTGGCAAGAACTTCCAATACTACATTGAATAGGAGTGATGAGAGAGGGCATCCTTGTCTTGTGCCAGTTTTGAAAGGGAATGCTTCCAGTTTTTGCTCATTCAGTATGATATTGCCTGGGGGTTTGTCATAAATAGCTCTTATTATTTTGAGATACGCTCCATCAATGCCTAGTTTATTGAGATTTTTTTTTAGCATGAAAGGCTGTTGAATTTTATCAAAGGCCTTTTCTGCATCTATTGAGATAATCCATGTGGTTTTTGTCATTGGTTCTATTTATGTGATGGATTACGTTTATTGATTTGCATATGTTGAACCAGCCTTGCATCCCAGGGATGAAGCTGAATTCATCACAGTGGATAAGATTTTTGATGTGCCGCTGGATTTGGTTTGCCAGTATTTTACTGAGGATTTTTGTGTTGATGTTCGTCAGGGCTATTGGCCTAAAATTCTCTTTTTTTGTTGTGTGTCTGCCAGGCTTTGGTATCATGATGATGCCGGCCTCATAAAATGAGCCAGAGAGTAGACCCGCTTTTTCTATTGATTGGAATAGTTTCAGAAGGAATGGTACCAGCTCCTCTTTGTGCCTCTGGTAGAATTTGGCTGTGAATCCGTCTGGTCCTGGACTTTTTTTGGTTGATAGGCTATTATTGCCTCAACTTCAGAACTTGTTTTTGGTCTATTCAGAGATTCAGTTTCTTCCTGGTTTAGTCTTGGGAGGGTGTCTGTGTCCAGGATTGTATCCATTTCTTCTAAATTTTCTAGTTTATTTGTGTAGAGGTGTTTATAGTATTCTCTGATGGTAGTTTGTATTTCTGTGATATCGGTGGTAATATCCCCTTTATCATTTTTTATTGAGTCTATTTGATTCTTTGCTGTATTCTTCTATATTCATCTTGATAGTGGTCTATCTATTTTGTTAATCTTTTCAAAAAACCAGCTCCTGAATTCATTGATTTTTTTTTTGAAGGGTTTTTTTGTCTGTATCTCCTTCAGTTCTGCTCTGATCTTAGTTATTTTTTGGTCTTCTGCCAGCTTTTGAATTTGTTCACTCTTGCTTCTCTAGTTCTATTAATTGTTATATTAGGGTGTTGATTGTAGATCTTTCCTACTTTCTCTTGTGGCATTTAGTGCTACAAATTTCCCTCTACACACTGCTTTAAGTGTGTTCCAGAGATTCTGCTACATTGTGTCTTTGTTCTCATCGTTTTAAAAGAACATCTTTATTTCTGCCTTCATTTCTTTACTTACCCAGTAGTCATTCAGGAGCACGTTGTTCAGTTTCCATGCAGTTGAGCGGTTTTGAGTGAGTTTTTTAATCCTGAGTTCTAATTTGATTGCACTGTCATCTGAGAGACAGTTTGTTGTGATTTCTGTTCTTTTACATTTGCCGAGGAGTGTTTTACTTCCAATTATGTGGTCAATTTTAGAATTAGTGCAATGAGGTGCTGAGAAGAATGTATATTCTGTTGATTTGGGGTGGAGAGTTCTGTAGATGTCTATTAGGTCTGCTTGGTCCAGAGCTGAGTTCAAGTCCTGGATAGTCTTGTTAATTTTCTGTCTCATTGATCTATCTAATATTTACAGTGGGGTGTTAAAGTCTCCCATTATTATTATGTGGGAGTCTAAGTCTCCTTGCAGGTCTCTAAGAACTTGCTTTATGAATCTGGGTGCTCCTGAATTGGGTGCATGTATATTTAGAATAGTTAGCTCTTCTTGTTGAACTGATCCATTTACCATTATGTAATGACCTTATTTGTCTGTTTTGTTCTTTGTTGGTTTAAAGTCTGTTTTATCAGAGACCAGGATTGCAACCCCTGCTTTTTTTTTTTTTTCTTTCCATTTGCCTGGTAGATCTTCCTCCATCCCTTTATTTTGAGCCTATTTGTGTCTTTGCACATGAGATGGGTCTCCTGAATCAACACCCCAATGGGTCTTGACTCTTTATCCGATTTGCCAATCTGTGTCTTTTAATTGGGGGCTTTTAGCCCATTTACATTTAAGGTTAATATTATTATGTGTGAATTTGATCCTGTCATTATGATGCTAGCTGTTTATTTTGCCCATTAATTGATACAGTTTCTTCATAGCATCAGTGGTCTTTACACTTTGGCATGTTTTTGCAGTAGCTGGTACCAGTCGTTCCTTTCTATGTTTAGTGCTTCCTTCAGGAGCTCTTGTAAGGCAGGCCTGATGGTGACAAAATCTCTCAGCATTTGTTTGTCTGTAAAGGATTTTATTTCTCCTTCACATATGGAAGCTTAGTTTGGCTAGATATGAAATTCTGGGTTGAAAATTATTTTCTTTATGAATGAATACTGGCCCCCACTCTCTTCTGGCTTGTAGGGTTTCTGCCAAGAATCCGCTGTTAGTCTGATGGTCTTCCCTTTGTGGGTAACCCGAACTTTCTCTCTGGCTGCCCTTAACATTTTTTCCTTCATTTCAACCTTGGTGAATCTGACAATTATTTGTCTTGGGGTTGCTCTTCTCGAGGAGTATATTTGTGGTGTTCTCTGTATTTCCTGAATTTGAATGTTGGCCTGACTTGCTAGGTAGGGGAAGTTCTCCTGGATAATATCCTGAAGAATGTTTTCTAACTTGGTTCCATTCTCCCCATCCCTTTCAGGTACACCAATCAAACGTAGGTTTGGTCTTTTCACATAGTCCCATATTTCTTGGAGGCTTTGTTCATTTCTTTTCACTCTCTTTTCTCTAATCTTGTCTTCTTTCTTTATTTCATTAATTTGATCTTGAATCACTGATATCCTTTCTACCGCTTGATTGAATCAGCTACTGAAGCTTGTGTATGCTTCACACAGTTCTTGTACTGTGGTTTTCGGCTCCATCAGGTCATTTAAGTTCTTCTCTACACTGATGATTCTAGTTAGCCATTCATCTAACCTTTTTTCAAGGCTTTTAGCTTCCTTGCAATGGGTTCGAACATCCTCCCTTAGCTCGGAGAAGTTTGTTTTACTGACTTTCTGAAGCCTACTTCTGTCAACTTGTCAAACTCATTCTCTGTCCAGTTTTGTTCCCTTCCTAGTGAGTAGTTGTGTTTTTTTGGAGGAGAAGAGGCATTCTGATTTTTGTAATTTTCTGCCTTTATGCTCTGGTTTCTCCTCATCTTTATGGTTTTATCTGCCTTTGGTCTTTGATGTTGGTGACCTATGGATGGGGTTTTGGTGTGGATGCCCTTTTTGTTGATGTCGATGCTATTCCTTTCTGTTTACTAGTTTTCCTTCTAACAGGCCCCTTACCTGCAGGTCTGTTGGAGTTTGCTGGAAGTCCACTCCAGACCCTGTTTTCCTGGGTATCACTAGTGGAGCCTGCAGAACAGCAAAGATTGCTGCCTGATCCTTCCTCTGGAAGCTTCGTTCCAGAGGGACACCTGCCTGTATGAGGTGTCTGTCGGCCCCTACTGGGAGGTGTCTCCCAGTCAGACTAAAACAGGGGTCAGAGACCCACTTGAGGAGGCAGTCTGTCCATTATCGGAGCTCGAACACCGTGTTGGAAGAACCACTGCTCTCGTCAGAGCTGTCAGGCAGGAACGTATGAGTCTGCAGAAGCTGTCTGCTGCCTTTTGTTCAAATATGCCTTGTCCCCAGAGGTGGAATCTAGAGAGGCAGTAGGCCTTGCTGAGCTACAGTGGGCTACGCCAGTTTGAGCTTCCCTGCCGCTTTGTTTACACTGTGAGCATAGAACCACCTACTCAAGCCTCAACAATGGCGGAAGCCCCTCCCCGACCAGGCTCCAGCATCCCAGGTTGATCTCAGACTGCTGAGCTAGCAGCAAGCAGTGCTCCGTGGTCATGGGACCCACTGAGCCAGGCATGAGAGGGAATCTCCTTGTCTGCTGGTTGCGAAGACCATGGGAAAACCATGGGAAAAATTTGGGCAGGAGTGCACCATTCCTCCAACTACAGTCACTCATAGCTTCCCTTGGCTAGGAAAGGGAAATCCCCCAACTCATTGTGCTTCCTGGGTAATGTGATGCCCCTCCCTGCTTTGGCTCGCCCTCCGTGAGCTGCACCCACTGTTCAACCAGTCCCAATGAGATGAACCAGGTACCTCAGCTGGAAATGCAGAAATCACCCTTCTTCTGCATTGATCTCACTGGGAACTACAGACTGGAGCTGTTCCTATTCGGCCATCTTGGAAGTGACTCCAGAAACTATTTCATATATCCATATCCATACCTGTTATGGACCAGATATGTGAGCTCTCATATGGGTATGGCCAGAAGAAGGGAAAGAAGAAGAGAAAATCCACAAAAGAGTGTGTATGTTAAGGTCATGGCTTTGAAATGGCAGAGTACAAATTGTGGGAGGCTTATAAAGTAAGTAAGCCTCATTCCCAAATTTTTTATTTGTCCCAAAAAGCATAATAAGGCTGAGATAGATACATGAAAATGATAACAACTAGCCATGAATTGGGAAGAAACATTCAGCCAGTTGTCTGTAACACAGGGTAACGTTGTCCAAAATTCCAACTTAAAAAATCTTTTATTATCCAGGGAAAATGTTCAAATTACAGGTAACGTCATTGTCACTTTTTTGTGTGAAATTTTTACTTCCTGAATTCACATACATCCTGAAATCTCTACTTTTTGGCAAATACACAAAAGAAATTAGTGGTAACTCTGTCTCAAGAACAATAATTAATGGAGTGAGGGTTATGGTGGAGCTGATGGTTCTAGGAAGGGGTTAAGGCAGCATGTGAATGCGTGGCTGCCCATTTCCATCTGTTCAGTTGGGACCAGAACAGACCGGGAGCTGTCTCTCCTCCAGCCCCACATGGCAAGCACCTACATTTGGGCCCTCTTCAGTCTTGTCTCATCCTTTCTCCTCTGGAACTTGCCCATTGTGTTATTTTGCAACCCCCTTCTTCCTGCTCATCTGATATCTGTTCCTCTCCTGCCTGTTTCTTATCTCTTTCAGCACTGCCCTTAAAGATGGCAGTTCTAGCATTGGGCAGTTTCCCTCATGCGCCAAGTTCATACTTCTATGATGCTGAAAATGTCTCAACCTTTCAAGTAGATGGATTCATCACTTCCACCTCACTGTGTGCTATCATGAGCTGATAATCTAGTGCTGTTATGTTCTTCCCTGTGGTCTTATGTGCCACACCTAAGTATTTTTGCCTGGGCTTCATTCCTCACTCATATGTAGAGGAAGTAATGCTTACTTTGTCAGCCTTAATTGACCCCCCGGTAGTGACAGAGAATCCAGTTTGATGTACGAATGCATGTGTGTTTCTATTTACTCATTCAACAAATATTTATAAAGTATTTATCCTGTGAAAATGATTAGAAAGTAGAAAAACTCTATGAATATTGTGATTCTTCAATTAAGTGTAGGGCTGTGGGTAGGAAATCTAATCTACCTCACCAGTGTGTATGTTTATTTGTTTTGTCCTCTTAGGAAACAAATTATTGATAAGTGGATTAGACTTCACTTTTCCTGTAGTGTTGATACCACATTCACACTTGCATGAGCAAGAATAGTTATTCTTTGCCTTTCAAAAACCTGGGGAAAAAAACCTATGGAAAAAGGCAGAGAGTGAAAGGGAACTAGGTGCAAATAAACTGGGTTTTCAATGGTGGAAATGATCACTTTACTCCCCACGGAAAATAAAGCTCTATAATTACAGCACTCCATACTACCACCATCCTAAGACTACCAATCCAGACTGAAAGCATTCCCAATGCTGAAAATGCCTCTAATGAATAGATACTTCTGAGAATTCCATAGAGCCACCCTATCTTGCAATTAAAGGATTGACAGAGCATGTTGAACTTAATACTAAGAATGCTAAACATCCTTGAGTCCTCCCTCATGGTGGGGGAAAGTACTTCTCCCTGCCTGCTGACATCCACATGGCTGAGGATTGTATGCATGGAGGGAGCCCTAGAGCTTCCTTACTCCATATGCATTAGTCACACTGGGCACAGTTCTGTCATTAGTGGCTCATTCTCATTCTGAGGCCAAATTCTCCCATCAGGTATTTGCCAATGCTGCCAATCAATTTCCATACCCTTCTCTCAAAATCAATGGGTGAGAGAATCATAAATATTCAAGGGAAGAAAATGAGAGAGCACAGGGGTAGTCAAGGCCACCTGTGGCTCCAAGAGGGCAATGAAAATTTCTCACAGATGGACAATTTTAACAAACTTTGCGTAGAGAGCTAGATCCTGCTAGCATATTGTCTGAAAGACATTGGAGTTACATACTAGTAAAGGCCTTGTTAGGCCAGAATTAAGAATATGTTACCAAAAACATAGAATTTTCTTTTCCTGCAACCCATTAAAATCTAGCAATTGGGAGTGATAAAGTGTGTAGGATAATTTAATGCAGACACTTGCTGAACTATTTATGCTCCAGAGCCTCTGCAGGCAAAAGGCAGTTGTTTGGCAGGGAGGTTTGAAGCATCTTGTAGGTCAGTCAGAAGTTCCAAATGCCAAATGCTGAACTTGGAGGCTGTTTCCAGGGATGTCTTTATTTTCCGAGTTTTACAATCCATGGACACATAAGTGTGGGTACAAATACATTGGTGAAACTTCCACTAAAATTGGATTACTTCATGAGAAATCAAGGTGCTGCCAACAGTAATGCTTTACTCTGGCTTTCAACAAAGCCACACCCACCTCTGTTCCTTCCCAAATTGTCAAAACATCAGGATAAACACTGCAGTTCAGTGGTCTGCCAGACCCAGGTTCAAATCTTAGCTCAGCCACTTTACAGTTTCTGACCTAGGACATATCATTGAACTTTTTGGTCAAGTAATTAATACCAATTTCTATCTTGTTGGATTCTTAAGAGGATTTAATTAAATAATACATATAAAGCACTTGTTAAAATTCCTGCTGTATACATGCATAAAAATAGTTACATTATCTCAAGTATTATTTTTCATGTAATTGATAATTGTTGCATTTTTTTGCATTTTTTCTAGCCAGTGGTGAACTTGAGTGATAAGTTCACCACTGGCTAAAACATGGAAAAATTGTGTGTTTGTGTGTGTATACACACATATATATAGTATTTATATACATGTATATATACATATACATGGTGTACATATACATATATAAAACTAAAACCTTCTACTTCCAAGGTTCTTTCTATTCTACTTGTACTACCCAAGAATAGATTTTTAAAAGCATTTTTAACTACTCAATAAAATATACTAAAATTAAATATATTGAGCAGGAAGAACAGTAGATGTTTTTCCAAAGGACTATACACAAACCAATTCTAACACTTAGAGTGCACATAAATAATACAGAGTAACTCTTTGTCTCAGTTTATATATGCAAAATCATCCTAAACTGCAAGTGTTGCTTGTATCAAAGTGGTAAAATCTTGTCAAGTTCTCCCCTGGAGGATTCTCAGCAGGTCTCTCTAGTTCAGAAGTGATAAAGTGTTGTGAGTAACCCAGCTTTCTTAGAATTGAAACAAGTTTATTTTTCAGTTCTCCCAAGTAGGGCAATATTAGGAAGGTTTTCTCCATAAAGAAATGTCAGCCATGACCTCAGGTACTATGGCGATAGTGAGCTAATGGTATAAAGAGGAACATAACTCCCTCATGACCCGTTCTATGTGCGAGTTCAGAAAGTTCTCAGACTCATTCATACATATAACAGCAGGCTATCATTCATTCATCCCCACCTGCAATGCATTTCTACACTATTATCTTTGTTTAAAAAATTCTCCTGAGATGTGTTCCATGTTTCTAAATTCAATTAAAGTAAATTTAGTTGGAATGATCTGTGAAGGAAAAGTAATCAAGTAAATTTAATTTTCTGCTTTACTGAGGGTTAACTAGAAAATATTTTTGTTTTTATCATATTGTTTAAAATGTATGCACATGCTTTTCTCCTTTAGGAATTACAATACCCAACAATTCACTTTGTTTTTTTTTGTAAAGGGATATGGTAGAACAAACTTATCTCTAAAGTCCCCGCCGTATTTAATATTCTGTGAATCTGGCATCAATAAACAACCTAACAGGGGCGAGAAGAACCCCAAAATAGGATGTACAATGCCATGCTTACTATAAACAATGCTCCCACTGAAGATTTATTTAAAATATTGTCTTGACACTTTTCCTGAGGCTAGGATGATGGCATAGTGGTAGGCAAAGTTTCAGATCCAGTTCAACAGAGGCTCGTAAGGACAGAAGATTCTAAGTAAGTTTGGGTTGCCAGGGCACCAGAAAATGCCATCTCAGGAGGAGAACCTACATCAGTTGCCATTTCCTCTCAGGTTAATGCTCTGAAGATCAACAGAAACACTTGAATGTCTTTGCTGTGACTTCAGAAGTATAGAGTGAGTCGTTTAATCCACAATTATCTTATTAGCAGGAATCTGAAACCAAAGAGGAAGGTTATCAACTGTTTGGATTTTATTTCCAGTCTAAGTACCCTCTTATTCAGCTGTTACCTCCATCTCAACAAAGACAGCCATTAGGTGCCTAAGAAGTAGATGAATTTCATGGATATTTTTATGCTGGAGGGGAAGAGGAGAAGTGGTATAAAAGGTTTTGAACCGATCCTTGTGGACTGTATGCTGATATGCTGGATGTTTACTTTGAAATCCACCATTTCTTGGATACTTGTCATGGTTCATAAAAGAGATTGATGGCTCCATTATCTCTGAGATGCTTGTGTGTAATTCCTATTAGTGTGAGCAGGAGTTGCAGCAGCAGAACAATTTGGGAGCTTAGTTTTTGTCTTGCTCTAAAGAGTTATGTTGAAAATCAGCTTTCAGGTAAACCGCAAAAAGGCCAATCTATCCACTTAGAGATTTTGCAAATAGTTCTTTTCCATAGATGCAGAATGTTAGAGCTGGGAGAGATTTAGAAACAAGTATAACTTTCTCAACTTATAGATGTGACAACTGAGTTGTAAAGAGGGCATCACATTTGCTCAAAGTGATGGAGCTAGCCATATGCAGGAAGTCGTGACTGTATCTCAGGACTCCTGACTTTTTTCTATCACTTTTTATCTCCAGTATAATATTTGATCCAATTAGAAATTTAAGAATTGAATGACATAACTTCAGATAAGATAATACAATATGGTCTTCTATTTCTAGAAATCTTGGAATAACAAAAACTAGACTTAACCTACCACCATAAACAAACAGAAAGCCAGACAAAATATGTAAAACAATTGTTTGTAGAGACTAGATTGCAGGATGGTACACCTCAGGCAAAGAGAAACAAAGTCCTATTTTCTTGACCATGAAGGATACCAAAACAAGGCCCTGTTGGCTTACTGAGTTAAGCAGATAGAGAACCAAGATCAAGGAGACTGAGAGTTTTGGAAGTTACAGGACAGAATTTTGAAAAGGAGGGAAATGTACAAAACAGAAGAACTCCAGTTTCTATGCAGGGGTGTGTTGCTCGTTACCGTGGTACCATATATAAAATGAAACTCCAAACACCTAGATAGAAAAGAACCAGTGAGTCATAGCTAAAAAATTTCCAGAGCTCACGTAGAGTGAACAGATGTCTGAGCACTGACAAGTGAGTTCCATTATTCAGATGCTCTGCTCCATCATTTTATTTTAATTTTGCTGTTTTTTTTTCTCTTTGTGTATTTGTGTAATTTCCTATTTTTGGCCAAAATTTCTCCTCTGTTTATACGTGTTAGCCTCTTTTTCAACTGGATTCTTTAACAAATCAATCATTGCAGTTTTAAAATCCCTGTGTTATGATTCTAACACCTGAGTAACCTCTGACTCTGACTCTGGTTCTGTTGACTGTTTGGTCTCTTGATAATGACTTGATTTTACCTGATTTCTTTTATATCTTCAAATTTTATTGAAATCAAGGCATCTTGTCTAAAACAGGAGAAATCAAAGTAAACACTATTTTTATTTGGGCATTAATCCAGTTCAAATTCCTCTAAAAATGGTTTGGACTTAACAGCATGAGCTGGATTTAATGACTGTTTTTCTCAGTATCAGAGAGCTACCATCAGTTTTCTGTTAATTCTGAGAGCCCATGCTATAGAAGAGGTTCCTTGCCATGTACTTGCTTTCTCCTTTGTTAGAATGTTTCTATTTATTATGCATAATTTTTACGAGCCTGGTATCCAGAAGAAGGAGATGTCCTCTGTTTTCTGGGTTCAATCTCAGTCCTAACCCCTGTTTGCTCAAGTCTTGAGGATAGAACATTCTTAGCATTCTTTCATCTTCTCCTGTGGTAGCCAATCTCTACAATATAGCTGTGCCAGGCCATGTGCTGGAAGATTTACTGCCCCACTCTTTTTGGTAGAAGGCTTTAATTGTACTGGCATAAGATCCTAGGATCAGGATCCCTTGTTGCCTCTACTGTAGAGGAAGGGGACATTTTTCTTCCTCTCTATTTTTCCCTCGGGAACAATGGATCTTTATAGGACAACAAGATTTTCTGTCCCAGCTTCAGTGACGTGTCTTTTGTGGGAAGAATCTGGTGACAGACCATAATCTATTTCCTGCCATGAAAACCAATTTTCTTCTTCATACCTGCACCACTGAGGGTGTCTCTGTTCAGTCTTCTTCCCTGCCCTGAGTCCTTCCCATACACACCAAGTGGAGGTCCTTTGAAAAAAAGCCTGCAAGTGAATCATTTTTTGTCATACCAATCCATACTCATCCTTTAAAAATTCATTAATATTTTCACTGATTGCTTCTTACTAGCTTGTATGATGGCTACATCTTGTACTCTGCCACAGGTTACAGAAACACCTGTCCTATCTATCTTGGTAGGAGAGAAAGAGACTCTTTATCTTTGGATTTCAGGTTATATGTTTGCTGTGCAATTTTAGGTATCTTATAGGTTTGAGAAAAAACTGTTTGTAGTTTACCCACCTTCTGTTCATTGTTAGTATAGCAACAGTGAAAATTTCCAGCCAATGTAATAGGACAAGAAAAAGAAAGAACACGTTTGATAAATTAAAAATAAAAGTAATATTATGCATTTAAAATACCATTTATATGTAGATAAATTCAATTATACGTATGCAAATTTAGCAAGGCTACTCAATAGCAGGTCAATGTAGATATATGTTGCTTAACAACAGACATACATTCTGAAAAATGTGCTTGGCAAGTTCAGTGTGTGAACATCATAGAGTGTACTTGTACAAACCTAGATGGTATAACCTACTACAGACCTACATTGTGTAGTATGGCCTATTGCTCCTAGGCTTCAAACCTGTACAGCATGTTACTGTACTAAATACTGTAGGCAATTGTAACAAAATGGTATTTGTGTATCTGCACAGATCTAAACAGAGAAAAGGTACAAAAAAAACAGTTTCATAATTTTATGTGACCACCATTGTATTATGCTATGATACGTTATGTGGTGTATTAAGATATATAAGCATAAATAATATTTTGTAGTGGAAACAAATTATAAAATAAATAAAATTTATAATTGTGAAAAGAGAATACATAGGCTTGAACTTAATAAAAGATGTGTATAGCCTCCTTAAAGAAAATTAAATTATATTAACAAGTGTTATTCTCGTGGATTATAACACTTAATATAGTCAAATTGTCAATTATCTTGAAATTGATCTAAAGATTCAATACAATCACAATAAAAATTGTAGCATTTTTTTTATTTGTGAAAAATTTAAAGCTGATTCAAAAACATGCAGGAAGATGCAAAGGGCAAAGATAGATAATACCATGTTAATAAATAACAATATTGAAGGCCGTACACTACCAGAGAATCTTTTTTAAAAATAAAAATAATTAAAACTCTGTGGTGTTAGAGCAAAACTGATAAATGATACAGAGTCCAGAAACAAAAAAATGTACATAGTCAATTGATTTAATGTAAAGATTACACACTAAAATTATAAAGGACTATATTTTTTTTGAAATAACTTTAGTTTCACTTACAGTTATAAGAAATAATACAGAAAGATTCCATGTAGTCCTTACAAAGTTTCACCTGATGCTAACATCTTGAAAATTATATTATAATATCACATCCCAGATGTTAGAGGAATATAGTCAAGAGACAGAACATTTTCATGACTATGAAGATCACTTCTATTGCCCTTTCATAGCCAGACACACTTCCCGTCTTGTCCCCACCTTTCCTTTTTAACTGCTGGAAACCACTAATCTTTTCTCTATCCCTATAATTTTGTTACTTCAAGAATGTTATATAAATACAATCATACAGCATGTGACCTTTGAGATTGGCTTTTCTCATTCAGCATAAGTTTCTGGCGATTCATCCAAATTTGGGGGTATATCAATAGTGTCTTATTTTTTTATTGCTGAATAATAGTTCATGGTATTGATGAAGGACAATTTGTGTACCTAATCGCTGACTGAAGGACATCTGGTCACAGTATCTCATGGTAAAAAATGATAATACTTTATTGGAGATGAAGAGTAGTGAACTTTAGGTAAATTTTAGAGCTGTGGGAGCTGAGAAAAGAGATAAAAATTGCTCGTTTTTTTTTTTTTTTTTTTTTTTTATTGAGACAGAATCTTACTCTGTTTCCCAGACTGGAGTCCAGTAGCATGATCTCAGCTCATTGCAACCTCCGCCTCCTGGGTTCAAGGGATTCTCCTGCCTCAGCCTCCTGAGTAGCTGGCACTACAGGCATGCACTGCCACGCTTGGCTAATTTTTGTGTTTTTAGCAGAGATGGGGTTTCACCATCTTGGCCAGGCTGGTCTTGAACTTCTGACCTCAAGTGATCTACCCACCTCAGCCTCCCAAAGTGCTGGGATTGCAGGCATGAGCCACCGTGCCCGGCCCCAAATTGCTAGTTTTTTAGCACTGGGAAAGGAGTTGCCTTTCATGTGTAGAGTTGATGCTGCTGCTATTACTGAGTTTGAAGACTGAGAAAAAAGCAATTCAGTAAAAATTAGTGGAAAAAAGTTTTGATACATCTTAAGAGTGATACCAGCAAGATGACTGACTAGAGCTACTTGATTCTTATTCCCCCCAACAAAAAGGGGCCCAAACAAAAAATAAACAACTGTATTTCAACTGTAGTGACTGCAGTTGTATGCTGGAGAGCACCATGGGAAGCGTAAAATCTCTATGGAGTATGGAAACTCAGAATAGCACCATACAGAGGGGAGTGAGGCATTTTGCCTCTGCCACATTCTCTACCCTACAAGGATCAGCTCAAAGTCAGGGAGGACCTCTTGCTATGCAGGAAAAGTAAGCTGGAGATTCCCAACAGTCCTCATTACCACCACGAATGCCAGGAATCCTTGCTACAGGAGAGCCCTTCAATCCTCACAGGCTCCAAATCCTGTCTAGAGATTTAGCTGGGAGTTTGTGCAGCTGCATTTAAGAAGATGGAGGTCATATGAAACATCGTTTCAGACCAGAGTGGCCTAAAACTAGAAGTCAGCAACAACAAAAAGCTTTGGAAACCTTACAAGTATATAGAAATTAAATAATATGTTTCTAAGTAACCAATGGATCAATAAAGAAATTAAAAGGCAAATGAAGTAATTCCTTGAGACAAATGAAAATGGAAACACATCATGCCAAAACCTATAGGTCACAGCAAAAGCAGTTATAAGAGGAAATCTAATCGCAATAAACACCTACATCAAAGAAACAGAAAGTTTCCTAATAAACAACCTAACCATGCACATCAAAGAACGAGAAAAACAAGAACAAACTAAACCGAAAGTTGGTAGAAGAAAGGAAATAAAGCTGAGAGCAGGAATGAAGGAAAGAGACTTTAAAAAACAATTCAAAAGATCCACAAAACAGTTTTTTTGAAAGAATAAAGAAAATTGATAAACTTTTAGGTAGAATAACAAAAAAAAGACACACATAAATAATATCTGATAAAAAAGGAGACATTACAACTGATAACACAAAAATACAAAGAATCATGTTTACTATGAACATATACACACCAACAAATTTGAGAACATAGGAGAAATAGGTAAATTTCTGGACAAGTAAAATCCACCAAGATTAAAATATGAATAGAAAATCTGAACAGAACAACGAGTGAGGCAATTAAATAAGCAATAAAAAGGATTTCATTACATAAAAAGCCCAGGACCCGATGGCTTCACCGTTGAAATCTACCAGACACTTAAAGAACTAATACCAATTCTACTCAAAACAGTCCTGGAAATTGAAAAGGAAGGGATAATTTCAAACTCATTTTAGGAGATTAGGATTACCTTAATTCCAAAACCAGACAAAGCACCACCGAGAAAAAGAAAATTACAAGCTAATATCCCTGCAGAACATAGGTGCAAAAATCCTCAAGACACTAGCAAACCAAATTCAATAGCACATCAAAAAGATTATTTACAATGATCAAGTAAGTTTCACCCCAGGGATACAAAGATGATTTGACACATGCTAATCAATAAATGTGATACTTTAACAACAATAAAAAAACTATACAATCATTTGAATAAATGCAGAAAAAGCATTTGACAAAATTCAACATCCCTTCATAATAAAAACTCTCAACCAATTAGTTCTAAAACGTATATACCTCAACACAAAAAAGGTCGTGTATGACAAACCCACAGCTAAAATCATACTGAATGAGGAAAAGCTCCTTAACCAAGGAGATGAATAGTCTCTATAATGAAAACTATAAGATCAGGAACAAGACAAGGATGTCCACTTTTATCATTCCTATTCAACATAGTATTAGGAGTCCTAGCCAGAAAGATTAAATAAAATAAGTAAATAAACATATACAAATCAGAGAGGAGAAAGTCAAATCGTTCTAATTTGCAGGTGACATAAGCTAAACTTATACATAGGAAACTCCAAAGACTTTATCAGAAACCTGTAAGATATGGTGGTTCACACCTGTAACCCCAGCACTTTGAGAGGCTGAGGCAGGGGGATGACTTGAGGTCAGAGTTGGAGACCAGCTTGGCCAAAATTGTGAAACCCAATTTCTACTAAAAATACAAAAAATTAGCCTGGTATGATGGTCAGGTGCCTGTAATCCCAGCTACTCAGGAGGCTGAGGCAGGAGAATGGCTTGAACCCAGGAGACGGAGGTTGTGGTGAGCCAAGATAGCTCTACACTACACTCCGGCCTGGGTGACAGAGCGAGACTGTCTCCAAAATAATAACAATAATAATTCTGTAAGAACTAATAAACAAATTCAGTAAAGTCACAGGATACAAAAATCAGTAGGATTTCAATATGTGAATGGTAAACTATCTGAAGAAAATAATTTCACCTACAATAGCCACAGGAAAAAAAAAACCCACTAGGAATAAACTGAACCAAAGAGGTGAGAGATCTCTATACTGAAAATTATAAAACATTGATGAAAGAAATTGAGAAAACACAAACAAATGGAAATGTATGCCAGCTCACAGATGGGAATAATTATTACTAAAATGGCCTCCTACCAAAACAATATACAGATTTAATGCAATCTCTATCAAAACATCAATGACATTCTTCACAGAAATAAAGAAACATACTGCTAAAATGTATACAGAACTACAAACAATCCCAAATAGCCAAAGCAATTCTAAACAAAAAGAACAAAGTTGGAAGCATCACACTACCTGACTTCAAAATGTAGTACAAAGCTTTAGCAACCAAAACAGCATGATACTGACATAGAAACGGACACATAGACCAATAGAATAGAATAGAGAGCCTAGAAATACCATAAATTTATGCACGTATAGCCAATTGATTTTTGGTTTTTGACAAAGGGGCCAAGAACACATATTGGAAAAAAGACAGTCTCTTCAGTAAATAGTGCTGAAGAAATTGGATATCCACATGCGGAAGAATGACTAGACCCCTACCTCACCATATATAAATATAAATTCAAAATGGGTTAAAGACTTACATATAAAATCCAAAACTATGAAATCACTATAAGAAAACATTGGGGAAACACTTGACAACATTGGGCTGGACAAGAGTTTGTTAAACAAGAACTCAAAGGCATAGGCAACAAAAACAAATACAGACAACTAGGACTACCTCAAACTAAAAAGCTTTTGCACAACAAATGAAACAGTGAACAGAGTGAAGAGACAACCTACAGAATGGGAGAAAATAATTGCAAACTATACGTCTGACAAGGGTTTAGAATCCAGAAGATATAGAGAACTTAAAACAACTTAAGAGTGAAAAAGCAAAAGGTGGTGGCTCATGTTCCCATGTTGGAGGCGAAAGCGGGTGGATCGCTTGAGCTCCAGAGTTTGAGACCAGCCAGGGCAACATGGTGAAACCCCGTCTCTACTAAAAATACAAACATTAGCTGGGCATGGTGGTGCATGCCAGTAGTCCCAGCTACTTGGGAGGCTGAGGTGGGAGGATCACTTGAGTCTGGGAGGTAGAGGTTGCAGTGAGCCACGATCATGCCACTGCACTCTAGCCTGGGTAACAGAGCTAGACCCTGTCTCAAAAAATAAAAAAAAAAAATTTTAAAAATGGGCAAAAGATTTGCATAGGCATTTCTTTGAGGACTGACATTCAAATGGCCAACACGTACATGAAGAAATGCTTAACATCACTAATCATCAGGGAAATGCAAATCAAAACCTCATATGAGATAACACCTCACTCGAGTTAGAATGACTGTATTCTAAAAGGCAAAATAAAGCAAGTGTTGGTGAGAATGTGGAGAAAAGGGAACACATAAACACTGTTGGTGGGATTGTAAATTAGTACAGCCATTAGGAAAAAACGGTATGGAGATTCCTCAAAAAAATTAAAAATTGGAGCTATTATGAGCCACAATCCTACTACTCGATGTGTATCTAAATGAATAAAATAAATATGTTGATGAGATATCTGCACTTCCATGTTTTTGCAGTGCTATTTACAATAGCCAAATATAAAATCACCCAAAGTGTCTAACAACAAATAAACACACAAAAAATGTGGTTTATATACACAATGGAATAGTATTTAGCCATTAAAAGAATGAAATTCTGTCATTTGTAACAACATCGATGAACATGAAAGACATATTAAATGACATAAGCCAGACACAGAAAGATAAATACTACATGCTCTCACTCATATGTAGAATCTTAAAAAAAAGAAAGTTGATGTCACAGAAGCAGAGAGTAGGCATTTACCAGGCTACCAGAGCCTGGGGATGAGTGAAGGGAAGAGAAGGATAGTCGGATAGCCAGTGGGTTCAAATGGGTAGAAAGTTACAATTAGAAAGAATAAATTCTGGTGTTGTATTGTACAGTGGGGGTGATAATGTTTAACAGTAAGGTATTGTATATGATAAAATGGCAAGAAGAGAGCCTTTTGAAAGTCTTCACAACAAAGAAATGATAAATGTGTGATAAATGATAAATATTCTGACTTGATCATTATATAACATATATGTGTGTCAAGACATAAAGTTGTACCCCATAAATATGTATGACAATCTGTCAATTACAAAAATAAAAATAAAATACAATTCCTAAAAAGTGAATAAAAATAAATGTTATTTTGTATGTAACTTAGATGTTTATTTTATATCCAAAAAGATGTTTCTACTTTAGTGTAATTAACCTAGCTGTTCTTTGTTAGAAAGGCCCTCTGTCTTTTGCATAACTGGTTCTTCTTATTTAGGTCTCAACTTACATCTCACCTTCCCAAAGACCCTTTCTCTAACCACTACTCTAAAGTAGCTACTCATTTACTCTCCATTATCCTGTGGTAATTTTCTAGATAGCATTATTGCTGCAGATATTATCTATTACTTGAGATAGTATATGCTGAACAAGAGTAAGACTTCAAATAGTGTTTAACACCTAATAGAGGCCTAATGTAAATATTTATGCAGTGAAGTAACATTGCTGGACGCATAATCTAGTAGATGTGTAGAGCTGGAGACCAATAGGTATTATCAGAGATGATAATACTTACATTCGTATTTATTAGGATTAGCAGTAATGAATGACAATTCCTTGGCAGTATTTGGCACATGGTGGGCACTCTGTGAATGGTGGACAAAATGATCATTTCTACTAACATGGGCTACCTAAGCAATTTTGCCTTTTCAGTTAGCAAATTGTGTGACATCAGCTATTTAAAGAAAGGGAATATTTGGTATTGGAATAAAGAAGGGTATAGTATTTTCTTTTAGTAATAATAATAAAGTCCATCTGTGTTTATATAACTAAACTTGAATATGTTCATTTTGCTTCTCCTGAATTCAGTCTAAAAAAACATAGGCTTATCATAATAGATGTCAGAAATATTAACTAAACATAAAAAAATGCACATTAAAACTAGTGACTGAAACTGGAATTGAGATATACAACACAGTCACTTATGCAACAGTGGAGCAGCTGCCTTTATGTTGTGTGCTCTGGGACCTATGCAATAAGCCCGAATTGCCAATACCTAGGTTGTGTTACTTCCTTATCCTGTTAATTTTCTGGATATTAGTTGTTGGTAATCACACTTCTTTTGATTGTTTTATATCCGTTGTGAAGCAATATCATGCCAGATTGATCTGTCATTTATAGGGTGATCAAAGGGAATGAAATGAGCAATTTTGAATGTTGAACAGCAAGGCTGTGTAGAGCTGAAGCTTTGCTAGGACTCTGGTCTTGTGAGTCATCATAATTATGATTATTTACAAGCTTTCTGAATGATCCCATGGCAATCTTGGGGTGGGCACTTTATTTTTTGTCATTTAGATAGAAGTTGTAATACTGAAAGCATCTTTTTCCCCCTGTCTTTGGCCTCCTGTTATCACCCTATATCAGAACCCCTCAACTTGTTAAAGGTTTGCTTTTAAAACGGAAATAGGGGTGCACTTAAAGCATTTGGAGAAAATCATATTGTCTCTGTCCTAGAAAAATATTCCCTCTACACGGAGGGAAAATCTCTCTGGAGACTACATCTTTCAATTCTGGAGGGTCGCATGTTTGAAATGTTAATAAGATTTTACGGATGAAAATTTTACCTGCAAAACATTTCTAAAATATGTGCCTGTCAAATTTATTTTTCCCCTAGGGGCAGTCCTCCCCACACATCAAAGGCAGCTCCTCTCTTGGAGACAGCCCTCTGCAATGAAGGAAGTGAGACTTTCTGTTACAAGGATACATGGCTCACACTATTCGATTATCATAAACTCTCCATCATCCAGTGTTTAGAGAAAGAATAATCCAAAAACCAATTCTTCTTATGAAGCATTTCCTCAGAATATTTGTATTATACCATTGTGATCTTGGAAATGTCCATCTCTCTGGTTTAGATAGACCAAAATACATTCATTTTCCCCCTGACCTTATATAGCCCCAATCATTATAAAAATGCAACTTCTCTCAAGATGCTGCAAAGCAAATCTATAGAAAATAGCTAAGTCATATGAATAATGGCAATGAACTAGAGCAGTAATTTTCATACCTTACAGGGCAGTAGATCAATATCCACTGGAAGGTAAGTTCCCAGGTGAGGCTGATGCTGCTGACCCAGGGACCACACTTTGAAAGGCATTGGTTGGGAGTGAAAATCTACAGTCTGTCTCTGCTGCAATTCCTTCTTGTAGTTCCACTTCACTGTGGTGTCTGCTGTGCATTAGTTCAGTGTATTCATCTTTCACTGGAATTATTTTACATGGATTCTCATTGGAATAAAGTTCAGTGAGTCTTTGTTGCTTTTAACCCAAACTGAATGAAAGTAAAAAGACACCGTTTCCTTAAAAAAAAAAAAAAAAAATCGCTTACCAAGTAAGTACTCTGTGTATATACATTTTCATGTGTGTGTGTTATAGAAGTTACAAAATAGTCAGAAGTCTGGTCTCAGTCCTGTTTAGGTTTATAGGTTTAATGTGGGGCAGCAGGAATCTTTGAATGTGTCTTTTCTTCAGTTTCTTTGTGGTCAAATTCAAGTTGGAAGTAACTAAATAGTAACAACCACATTTATGTCAAAGTAATAAGAAGGTGGAAGAGCCAAGTAAATTTGAGAATATCATTCTTAACATTTCCCTTCATTCCGCGCAAACCTATACAATAGTAATTTTCCCCAGCCCTTTCTACTCTCCAGGGCAAGTACTAGGGAAGAGGCTGATGCCACTACGCATTACTTTACATGAGAACAATCAAATTTTACACTGGTGAGATGAGATCCTGACACTGGTACTCAATCTTCTACATTTCTCTCTTGGCTTACATCAGTTGTCAAAGGTTGTGGATCATGTATTGTCTACTTGCCTAACACATGTCTTCTGCTGGTTTGGGGTCATTTGGTGTGGGGATGGGGGAGTGAAATATGAAGCTGCCTTACCCTTCAAATTCAGCTCTTCCTTCTGTGATTCTTGATGCCTAGACTAGGAGTGTGGGTGAGAGAAAGGAGGACAGCCATATTTTGGGGACTCAAGTCGAAACTGTGTTTGCTAGTCTCAATAAGTAAAGACTCGGTAATCACTGTGACCTCTTTGTTGTATATATGCCCTGACTTCATCTAGCTCCAGATGAAAATATTAGTCTCACCGAAAAAAAAAATCCTGTGAAATATGGGAAGTTATTGGACTTTTAGAATTTGGTCTGGCAAATGTTGAGAGTAAAGCTAGAGAAGAGCCGTCCTGGGAGGTATCTTGAGTCCAGGCATCCAGTTTCATGCAAGGAAAAACCAGCTAGTACAAGGAAGGTGACATAAGTGACACCAGGCTGGATATTCACAATCCAGCCACATAAACATCCTTCTACTGTACAAAATAAGCAGAATGAATAAGACCTACTATATATATTATAGCACTATATGGTGACTATAGTCAATAATAGTCATACATTTTAAAATAGCTTGAAGGGTTTAATTGGATTGTTTGTCTCTTACAGGATAGATGTTTGAGGGGATGGATACCCTATTCTCCATGATGTGCTTACTTCATGTATGTTTTGCATGGCTGTATCAAAACATCTCACATACACCATCAAAATACATCCTTTCTACCCACAAAATTTAAAAATAATAATAAAATCCAGGCTAGGCATCCAGGCTTGGGAGCTCAACCCTGGTAACAAGAGCATCATCTATCTGAGGAGCATACGCATTGTTGAAAGAATTCTGTCTGAGGATAAAGCATAAGACCATAGAAATAAAAGTCCCAGCCTAGAGGTATGGACAGAAGAGAGGAGGAGGAAGTAATAATGAAGGTAGAAGGAAGTGACGCTTACATCAGCAGTTATTTTGTTTGTTTCCTGTTCCATAGTATAACCTAGTGGCTTAGGGATATGTCCATATTTTCAGTGATTTCTCTAAGAACCAATATTTTTGTTTGTTTTATTTTCATTTTATGTATGTTTGTTGGTTTTGAGATGGAACAAGAGTTGTCTGCCATATTCTAATACATTGATAAAAGTATTAATAGTTTGCTTTTTGTAATGTAATCTTGCCTGACCAAAAGTATTTTGTGTTTTGTTCAATTTTTTGTAAGTTCTGTGTTTGCTTGTTTTGTGCTTATGAGCAAGAGTGAAAGTGAGAATGCAATACTTTTCCAAAACAACCTAAGGGAAGAAATCTCTGGATACAAATTATTGATTGCAAACCCCCCTAGTGGGCTTGTTATCCTATTGACAGTTTGTTCAAGATCACAAATTAATGCTGTATCTTCTAGGAGAAATATGATATTCATTCAATGTTGAGTAAATCCATATATTAAAGCCAAACATTGATAAATAATGTAGACCAATAATCCCGAAAAGGCATATTTCCATATTTCCTGGAAGGGTGACAGCATGCTACTACTTTAATGGTTCTCACTATTGCTATCTCATATGTGTGAATGATGTTTCAGGGGTTAAGGCTCTGATTTATTAATTAGAATGCAGTTTTCAGTGTGCTAATGTTACCCCGAGTTGAATGATAAGCCCATATTTTATATATGAGGCTTGGCAATTGCAAAATATTTTAAGTCGAATTGAAATATGTAAAGCATGAAAATCTCTCAAAGGTATAGAGGATTCGGATCACTTCCTTATGTACTGGCAGCTTAAAAACAAAATTAGCATTTGTTTTATGAAGGATGAAGCAAAACAGAGTATTACTTTAAAAGCAACTTTTTTTTTCTTTGCTTGGAGACCTTCTTCCATCTGCTGGCCCCTGCTCCCAACCCAAACTCAGTAATTTGAATCATGTTTCTTTTCTATGTATGTCCTGGTTCTGCAACAGCACCAGGCAAGGGTATTTTTTACACAAATAACCCTTCTCTTTCATTCCTAAGGGAAACCTGCTCAATAAATCTCTCCTAATTAATAACCTTTATTTTTTCCTGAAAGTCCTCTATACAGGCCAAATGGGCAACCACTTTGTGTGTGTACGAGTTGCTTATTTTTTATTTTTTTAGTTTTTGTGAAGTCTATAATTATTTCAATTTCAAAGTTCTCACCCACCCCCTTATCTGTTTTTCATGGTTTGAATGTGCATATTATGTTTCCAAATTGTGAGACTAATGTTAGTGACATAAAATACACTTTCAAAACCAGGAAAATCCTAAAACTTAGGGCGGGTTGGCTGTATTTCCTGGTACCAGCTTCATAATGGAGCTCTCTAGTATGTAAGTGGATTAACTACTCATTGGTTGCCCTTCAAATGTTTGTATAGTGGAAAACACGATACCATCTGATGTCAACATGGCATAAAAATGAGGACAGATTATTTTATAGTGTTTAGATTTTGTTTTTGTCTCTTAAGTGTCAACAAGAAAACAGTAAGAAGCAACGACATGTTGGTTAAAAGAAGGTACTTTCTAACTCCACAGATGAGTAATCGGTGGGATTGTGATAAATAAAGATGACAATTCCTCCTGTGTCAACATTCTAGGGGAGTTGAGAAACTCTCTGTCCCCAAGCAAAGGAAAAGTCTCCATGCTTTCTAAGAATTGCATTTGTACTTTTCCATCTGCATAATTAAACTATCCTATAACTCCCCCTCACATGGATGTTAGAACCCAGACCTAGGAGGGGAGCTCAAAAGCCTGTCTTTGCCAGGCTTCAAGGCAACTCCTCCATTACCCGCCCACATTTGGTTGAATCAAGGGAGCTTCAGTCATTTAGCAAAGAATTGTTTAAACATCTATGCCTCAATATTACCCAAGGACAGTTCAGAGTTCTTCTCATTATACTCATGAAAGTTTCTGAGGATAATCCTCTTTTCTTTGGGTTGATAGATAAATGGGCAGCACCTTTCAGGCAGGTGTTCACCTTACAAACAGAATCTCAAAAGCTATTGTGCCTAACATTTCCAAGTGAGGCAGTACTTTGGGTTGCCTTGGAAGAGGGTGGCACGGAATAAATGCTTCTGGTAAGGCAATTTCTGTCTATATTCTTCTTTTCTTCTTTGTGATTTCCCTTGTTTCATGGAGAGAGAAGAAATGGTAACAGCTACAAGCTTGGTCAATCAAGAAGGTATTTGAGACAGTCTGTTTTGTGCTTAATCATATCCACAAATTAGCCCATGCAATTAAAAAATAGCCAAATGCTTTATATTTGGTAAAGCCAAATGATTTATATTTGGTAAAAGACAAATAAAACACATTGTATTTCCACAAATTAGCCCATGCAATTAAAATATCCTCAATTAACCCCTGCAATAAAAAATAGCCACCAAATGCTTTATATTTGGCAACAGACAAATAAAACACAGTATATATCCTCCAAGAGTCTTCAGCTTATTGCAGTCTCAAAGGGAAACAAAAGCAACTCACCCACCTACCACCCCCACCCTCACCACCAACAGAGAGCTAGATATAGACAGAAACAGTAGAAAAATACGATGGTAGCATAGTTAACTCTCTGTTGGACAGAGGTGATTTTACAGGGAAGGTGACGTATAAGCTGTACTTTGGGGGAACAAACAGCAGTTAGCAAGACAGGCACCAGGAAAAGAACAAGTAAAAAGGCTTTTTTATTGGAAAAAAATGTATTGAGCACATGATATGTGTTAGAAACTTTGAATAGAGTATAGAGCAGTGTGAATAAAACAAGGTCATTGGTTACATGAAGTGTTCATTCTGATGGTAAGAAGATAAACCATAAACATAATATATGTCTATGACAGATAACAAGGTGGTCAGCAAAAGTTTCTACAATAAGAGGCCTTTAGAGCAGACAGGGAGGACATGTGAGAGTAAGACATTGGGATGTCTGGAGGAAGAGCCTTCCAAGCAGAGAGCAGCAAGTGCAAAAGCTCTGTGGTAAACCTATTAATTTTCAAGGAAGAGCAATTGAACAGGGGAGAGTGATTGTAGATAAGGTCAGAATAGTAGTGAAAGGTAACGTCTTGTAGCACGTTAGACCTTTGTAACAACATTGGCTTTACAGTAAGATAAATGGAAAGGTGTAAGATTTTGGCAAAAGGAAGACATGCTACAACTCATATTTAAGTTGATCTCTCTTATTGCCATTCTAAGTTTAGTTTAAGCTACATCAGGGGTAAAGATGGAACCAGGAAGTTCAGTTAGGAGGCAAGAAAACAGGAAATAATGTGGCACGTATGGGAAAACACAGTAGGTTAATATTCTTTTTAATCTAATGTTCTTGGAGTATAGAGGGCAATGAGGGAGAAAGGGTGACACTGAAAGTCTTGATCATCTTGATCTTGATTGGCCTCATGTGTTCTGCTACAGAGTTTGGACTTCCTTGTCGATGCAGTAGAGATCACATACAAATTTTTTAATCGGGAAATGATATGGTTCTTTGGACATTTAAAAACATGATAGTGACATCTTTGTGTTGGATGAAGTCAACATGGAAGGCAGGGATATTAGGTGGAAAGTGAACACGGAAAAGAGAGACTAAATGAGTTAAAGATATAGCAGCGTGGAAGAAGAATCAGGGACCAATCTGAGAGATTTTAAGAAATTTGATTTTCTATGATTCAGCCATTGAACATAGGTTAGGGTTAAAGAGAAGGGACAGTGGAATTACATTCAAGAGCCTTAGAGGACTTCCTTCTGCCATTTCTGTGTCCTACTTTTGAGCTTAGAAATTTATATGTGTCCAAGACACTAAAGATCCTTGCATGCTTTTAGAGCAAATTCGCTTTCCTGGGGTTCATAAGTCAGCTGCTAACAAAGAGTGATGCCTGTTGGAAGCAGTTGCACAAAAGAAAAACAAAATAGATTTCCTGCTTATATGTAAAAGAAGCATCCTACCTTTACCCTAACTTTTTATATCTCAGAACATTTGCTTTCTGATTATTTCCTGTCACATTTTAAAGCCAGCCTGGTGAGTGTTACCCCTCCAGTTAGTTTCCTGTTCCGTGTAGAAGCTTGTCCTATAATCCCCTAGTTTGATGTATGAAGACACAGTTATTACTGCAGCGGGCTCTCCTCACACCCCTTCCATCATAGTTATGGCTGCAACCTAACAAGAACTTCACTGGAAATGAATGTTAGAAATCATAATGGCATTTTGTTCCATGCAGTTTTATTTAGGGAAATGCTATTTGGGACATAAAACAAGGGGCTGCCCTAGAAACAAACAACTGAGCCCCATAATGTCATGGTTTGGTGTCAAGAATATTGTTCCTGGGCAGATTCTGATGATGTTTTTGTTTTATATTTCATCTTATCTTCTTTAATTTTGCTTAAAATTTAATTTATGGCCTTCATTACCAAGTTAAAGATTGCTGGGGTGATTAAACTGTTCTGTTTTATGTGTAAACAGAAGGAATCCTTATTATAGCATAAGAAATAGTGCCAAAAGGATGCCATCCTGTTGTCTTTTCATGCTTCCTCAAAGCCACTTCAATTCAATGCATGTTTCCAGAACATCTCCTATTATAAGACAATACGTGGTCATTTAATAGATGAAATGATCAGTGATGGGCCACAGTTCCTCTTCTCAAGATTTTATAAGTTTTGATGGAGCTGCAACAAAATGTAAATATAATGAGAAAGAAGATTCATCAAGTGCAAGATTATATAAGATATTGCAAACCTGAAAGAGTGAAAAGGGGATCACTTCTTACTGTTCAAATGGGAAGGTGAAGTGAATATCTTGCTTGGGAATGAGTGGTTGGCTTATGGTGGGTTTTGTGGGAGTGAATATAAGAAGAAAACTAAAAGACTAAGTAGTTGAAAATTTGAAGTCCGTACTGAAGTGTTTAGCAAATGGAGTGAGGGCATTCTATATCAATAAGGACCAGAGGTATAAAATACAAAATAAGCAACACTATTGCATATTTGAGGCTTGAAGGATGGTGAAAAACTCTATGGATTCAGAATGTGGAGTAGGGCAGTGGTATATGATATGGTGCTAGAGAAACCAAGACCACACTCAGTAAGGTCCTTCATATCCTCCGAAGATGTATGTATCTTATTGGTGATACAAGTCACTGGATGTTCTAGATTAGAGCATAACCTGATGGCATGCTAGGGGCAACTGTGAGGGCAGGGTAGTGGGTGGTAAAAAGATAAGGCTATTGGTGACTTGTAAAAGATGGGGCTTTATCTGAGGTATTGACAATAACAAGAGGTTGAAGGAAATGTGATTTATAGCTATTTAAAAAGTAAAATTAAGAGGGTTCAGTAATTGCCTGGATATGGGAATTGAGGGCGAAAATGGACTTGAAGAACGATGGAGTCTATTACTAGAAATTAGCAATTGTTACTACTAAGGGGGAAGTAACCCTTGAGTGAACAAAAACCTATTCATTTGATTGGTTGATTCATAAAATAGCTGCTGTTATGAATTTTAATATATTTGCTAGTAGGTATTGATGGAGAAAATTCAAAGATATATTAAGGCGTATTTTCTCTTTATTCTGTCTCAATATGTGTAATCAATAAAGATGGGCTTCTTATTTTCCTCCTTTTCCTTTATGGCTGCATAGTGTGCTGGTCAGATAAAAATCATTTGCCAATCAACCTTCTATCTCTGAAGCATTTCTGCCAGAAAGACAGACCAGGGACTCTTCTAAAATAATTATAAAAATTCTTAGCCCCATGGATATTCAGATACCAGGTCTTTGAGTGTTAAATTGCAAAATCATCACTATAATCAGCTGTTACTGGCACTCTGTAGTTAGTGTATTCATTAGTTTGTTCTTGAGCAGCTCTGGCACTTAATCAAAAAAGACATTGATTCCAATTCATTTCAGCTCATATGATTTAGGCTTAGTTGTATATTTTAATTACTTGGTACTAATGCAAGGTTTTTAAAGGTTCTCTAGCTCATAAAGGAATCCTAATTTCTAATGGCACATGCAGTAGAAATAAAAATCAACCTCTGAATTTATAAGGCACTCCCTCCTTTTTTTTCTGTAAGGGAAGCAAAGTAATTTTACCTAGTAGATTAGATTTTTTCAGATGAATAAATTTCTCTCAATATGTAACAGGAACAACCTCCAATGCCATGGGGTCTCTATTAGCTTTACTTATTAACTGATAATGATGCCCTTAGTGTAAAGGCCTCTGCCCTTCTCTAAAAGCTTTATTTATTCTCAGAAAGCTGCTTATTCACAATAAACCTTTCCTCTCAATGTCCAAGGTAGCTCCCTTATTAGGCCAAAATTATATCTTAACAGTCCTTATTACTTTAAGATTTACAAAGCACTCTGATATCTCTTATTTCATGTTATTCTTTGAGCATTTCCTCTATCCTGTGATACAAAGCAAATATCTATTACAGGAAAAGCATCTTTCTCAAAAGGCTACTAAGGCAAAGAGCAATTTGAAAATTGAGGCCCCCGTATGAACACTATTGATTCAGGATAGAGACTGCCTTTGGCATTTGACTCTGAGAGAAAAATAAAGACCTATTTGGGATGCAGGGCACATGGGGAATTAGGGAATGGGTCTTGAGTATCACTGCTTAGGTTCAAATTCTGGCTGAGTGATTTACCGGTTGTGTTCCTTCTCAAAGCCTCCATTTCCCCAAAAGTATAATTATAGGATAGACTGCATAGATATATAAAGCACTTAGAACAATGTCTCACACTCAATTGTACAGCCCTCCCCACCGCAGGAACATTTGTAATTGAATAATGCATGGGTGTCCACAAGAAAGCCCAATTTCATTATTGTCACAGTACCTTCAAAGCTAGCTCCTTGATAACCCTGTCCTCAGCAACTTACCTTCTTCTAAGATTTTCCTTAAAAAGCCTGCTCACTGGAAAAATATCCATCCAGAGGTTCCAAGTCTTAGCCTGTTCTTAGAAATCATCATTAACTTTCAAAACTTCCCTTTGCTCCTGCTCAGTTCATGCTACTAAAGGCTGCTGTTCACATCTCCTAGAATTATTTAGTGTTTGTATAGTGTTGCTTTATTGCTCTAATGTAACTTTGCTTGCATCTATTTCAGTTGAAGATAACATAGAAAAGTGAAAAATCACTCAATAGGTTTTGTTTTTTGAGTGCCTTTATTTTGCTCTAGGGCTAACTCACTTTAAACATTGTAAAATTCTGATCAGTTAAAAGATACTGCAATGCCGGTTCTTTCTAACTTTAAAGATTTTGTTGGTTACATGCCTGTAAAATGTAAATTAATTAACTAATAAATTAATTAAATGTCCATGTTAATGTATATTGTAACAAGAAGCTTTAGCTAAATCGAAATAGATTCTGGATGGTTCTGGAACTTATGACACCTTCTTATGCTATTTACATGAGCTTAATTGAAAGGAAGCTTTTTTGCTACCGACTGGTGGAGCAAGGGATTGAGTATACAGACTCTTTAGGAGAAGAGATAGGAGAACATTAAAGAAGGTGGCAGAACTGATTTTAAGCTCTTATGACAAGAAGGGTTACAGCACTAGCTATGTTCATAAACGATTAGTAGGCTCTAGTACAAGCATTGCCACTGTAGGGATCCTTTAGAAAGGAACTTCTCCATACACAACTCTGCCACTCAAACATGCACATTATCTCACAGTCTAGAGCATAGAATGCCACTCTAAGGACTCAAAGACATAACAAAAGAGAAACAGACCTTTATTACCAAAAACTTTCCAAGAAAACAGATATTGAAACATGTATTGTTTTTTGTTTTCTGAGGTAATTTACACTCACTTTCCTCTTTTAAAAACTTCTGTTGAATTACCTTAGACTTATAGAAGAGTTATGAAGATAGTACAGAGTTCTCCAACACCCTTCACTCAGCTCCTACTAAAGTTGGCATCCTACACAACCATGGTGCATTTACCAAAACTAAGAAATTAACCTGGAAATTAACATTAACATTAAATTCTGAGTTAAACTGAGAGTTTTAACTAAACTATCGACTTTATTTGGATTTCATTCATTTTTTTCTACTAATGTATTTTTTTAGTTTTGGAATCCAATCCCAGATACTAATTTAGTTGTGATCTCCTCTAATCTGTGACAGTTTCTCAGTTTTCCTTTGACTTTGATGACCTGGACACTGTTGAAGAATACTGAACAGATATTTTTTTAGAATGGCCCTCAATTGAAATTTGCTTTCTCATTTTTAGCTTAGGATTATGGATTTTAGGGTAAAATACCACAGAGATGTTATGTTGTTGGCACATCATATCAGTAGATAAATGATGTTGATATGTATTGCTAGTGATATAAAACTTGATCACTTGGTTAAGGTGGTATCCTGCAGGTTTCTCTACAAAGTTACTATTTTTCCCTGCCTGTATGCTCTTCATTAGAGGCAAAGCACTATCCCAGCTCACCCTCAAGCAGAGGGAAAATAATCCATCTGCCGGGGAATGTTTTAATATTTGTTGAAGCTAACATTGCAACTAATAAATATTTGGGGTGAGATACTCTGAGACTATATAAATATTGTGTTTCTCCTTTAAGAGTTACTCATGAATTTAAGCAGTCATCAGTGGATCTTCAGTGCGGCATCATTTCTTTTCATTTTATATTGAAAGTTTTAAACTATGAATTTAATTTATTTAATAGATGTCAGACTATTGATATTATACATTTCATTTCATTTTGTGTAAGCATTCGTAGTTTGTACAAATCTGTTCATAGCAGCACAATTCACAATAGCCCCATCTAGAAAAAAACTTAAATATCCATCACTGGTACAATGGATATATAAATTATGGTATAATTATAGGAAGAAATTCTATATGCCAGTGAGAACAAATATGCCATTGCCATAAGGAGCAACATGTCTGAATCTTTCAAACATAATATTGAACAAAAGAAGGCAGACATAGAAGAGTGTATCTGTGTTTTTCTATTTATATAAGTGTAAAAACAGACAAGGCTGATTTATGCTGTTAAACATTAGGACATTATTTCTCTGGAGAAGAACAGTAACTGGGAAGGGCCACATGCGATGCTTCTGGAGTCTGGAAACATATTTCTTAATCTGTTTCCTGGTTACAGAAATGTAGTCAATTTTGAAAATTTATTGAATTATACACTTTTACTTGGGGGACTATCCTCTATGTAGTGTATATTTTAATAAATGTAAAAGATTGCATTAAAAAGGCTATTTCTCTATTGATGTGCTGTAACTCTCAAGTATTCCAAAAAGTCACTGAATAAAAGTTGAGTAAATTTGAATGCCTGCAAGTATCAGTAATAATTATAAATGTAATTCATTGTGCACACTGGAGAAGGCAAGGGAAAATCATTTGTAAAGGACTCTCAGAAATCAATTCTTTCCCACCATATTAAATGTCCAGAAATTCAGAGCCATACTATAACAGCATTTTCTTATCTAGCAATCTAAACATTCTATCAAACTATTTTAACTAATAACTGAAACAAGTTTGAGATAATCATGTTTTAGAGAACCTGGGAAGACTCCTAATAATAACCACTGCTTTCCTAGCTAACTCTATTAATGTGTTCATATTAGTCTAAGGTTTTATGCAAAGATATGAAATTAATTGCTTTCTTCCTTATCTTCTCAGTTTGTATTTTACAGAATCCGGTGACTCACCCTACCCACATTTTTGGTATATGTTTTGCTCCCAATTCTAGTTTCCTGATACTAATTCTATTCTCCATTATTATTTAAGGATTTTCAATCATAGTTTTATAATTTATAATTACACTTGCAAATTATTTTAGTTCTCTGAGATTTAATTCATTTGGTCTGGAAACTTGAATTCATCTAAAGATACTAAGTAATTTCTCATTCTCTTTTGTTTTTTAGGTCATTAATCATCATATTTATTCTACCTCATCCAATTATGAAAAGCTTTTCCTGGATTGAGTAAAGAGCAGGTAAAGCTGAACAATGTTGCTTGCTCTAGTATTTATTAACATGACAACAGCTGTTCTTAAATAGCAGACTTCCTTCTTTATCTTGTTCTATTTAGAAATTTAAGAGTATTGTATTTCCTTAATTACTCTTGGCATAAAAGCACAAATTCATTCCAGTTTTTTGTCTTTTATTAATTTTTTATCACTTTATGTTATCCTTTTGCATCTTTTGTATATGTTGCTTTTATTTGTAATATAGCTCAAGGTAATCATAAAATTATCTGTAAGAGGCAATATTGTTTGTAGAGAAAGAAGTGTTTTTTCAAGAACAATAGAGTTATAAGACTTAACTTTGCTACTCAATGACCTTAATTCAATCCCTTAATTTCTGTGAAAAGTGCTTAATCTATAAATAGCAAAAAAAACCTACTTCAGAATTGTCTAATAATAAAATGTATATGTAACCTAAACTGTCATACATTATATATACTAGTATAGTATATAATGTATACGTGTATATACATAGTATATGTATATACTTATTGATATATTAATAAGTTGAACTTATTTATTTTTTCCCCTTCATATTCGTATATTGGTAGTCATTTATTTTTGTTCATTTTTTCCCTTTCACACTATTATGTTGGTAGTCATTTTTTTCTTTCAGAGGCCATGCTTTCTGAAATATTTTTAAATATCTTTGACCAGCATCTATAATATAGTGCTCTTATACTCAGCCTTCTCTTCTTAGATTATTATAAACTCTGAGATGACATGGTCACTTTCTCCTGGGGTGTCTGTCACTTCTGCTTTACCAAGCAGTTCTTCCTTGTTAGTCAAAATTAATTCCAGAGTAGCAGTTCTCCTCATTGCCTTTTTAGGCCCTCCTGAGAGCTGACATTGTCAGGAAGGCAACTTCAGAGTTTATTAGATTTTTCTTTTAGAGACTTCAAACAGTCGTCCAGATACGTGAGTCTCCTCTTGTCACTCACTACTATCTTCTGGGCACAGGATATATCTATGTACTCCATTGTGAATAGCCTTTCAGAGCAGATGCCCCACAGTTCAAGCAGCCTAATGTCTACTTCCAACATTGCAGTTGTTGATATTCTCTTCTTTCATACTGTCCAAATCTTCTCCTCTAAGATAAAGCTCAAGATGTTGAAGTTTTATTGACACATTTATTTTCTTGATATTGCCCTCTAATTCTAGTAAGCTTGTTTCTTTTCAACATTTTAGGATACCACACAGATACTACCTAACCAAATTTATACAAGTTCAGGAGAGTACATTTTTTTTTTTGCTAAGAAATTTACAAATATGTTATTGTTTCCAGTTACTTTATTACCCACACTCTGTCCACATCTATGGAAACCTTTGAGTCTAAATCTCTTTCCGTATTATTTTGTTTTCAGTACTTCTGATAAGCTGTGATGCTGCTGTTGGTTCTTCGCTGATCATTCCTGCTCCCCTCTATCATGCCCTTTTTACAGTTATATTTCTGTACATTCTCCTTCCTCTTCAAATTTCAGTTGCTTTTTTTTTAAATAAATCTGCTGGCTTTCTACCAAACTCATTTTTTTGGGTGTGTATAAACTGCACTCCACCCCTTGCCACAGGTTTATTTTTCTGATTTCAAAAATAATGATCTGGAAATCCTACTGTGTTACCAATTGTATGCTTTCCCCAAGTTCTTTTACTGTTTTAGAAAATGACCTCCAAGTGAAATAAAAGCAATTATCCTCTTTCACTACCATTTCTTATGCATAACTCCAAAGTTGCTAGAGCAGCATTTCAGAGTATGACCAGTAGATCACAAATCCTATGAGAAGCTATACTCACAAGGTTTCTGTGCTTACAGAAGCTTGAGAAAGGCTGAATCACATATCCCTAATTTGTAGATTTCTATCCCCATAATAAAAATGCAGAGATCCTGCCATCAATACAAAGATAATAAAGCAGCATAACTTTGTTTAATCCAGAATTTCCAAATACTTTTGAAATGTCTTAATCATGGAATATCTAGTAGCAGCCCAAGGAGCAAATTTTAATATAATACATAAAATTTATTGAACTCTTACATATGTCAGATATTGTGCTAGGAAACAATGTATGTGTGTATACACATACGTGCACACACATCTGTGCAAATATTTATCAAGCACTTACTATTTGCCAGCTCTCTTTTTGTCACTGAGCATACAGCAGTGAAAATAATAAACAAAATTACTTGCAATTATTTTAGTAGGGAAAAGAGACAATGAGTTGAGTACACACTACATTGGTAATAAGTAATAAGAAGGAAAAGTTATACCAGTGCAAGACCTATATTGTTTAATGATGGGTGGGGTAAGTTTCAAATTTTCAATGGGTAGACAGGGAAAAACTCACCTAGAAAGTAATTTTTGAGTAACCATCTAAGGATGGTGAAATATATTGCATGCAGATATATTATAGATATGGTGACGTGTATGAAGATAATTTTAGGCAAGGAGAAATGAAAGTTTGAAGGCCTTGAGGCAAGAGTTTGCCCAGTTTATTCAATGAACAGGAAAGAAGCCCATATGGCTAAAGAAGAAAAGACAGAAAAACAGAGGATCAGAAAATAAATTTGGGGACATAACAAATGACCCTGCCTTTTATTGAATTAAAAATGGCAACCCACTGGAGGTTGTTAAGAAGGTGACAAGATTTGACGCGTTTTAACATCATCATTTTACCTGCTGCATTAAGGCCAGAAAATACGCTGGCAAGAGCAGAAGCAGAGTAATGAGGAGACTTGCAGAAATACTGGCAAGAGAGGATTATAGTTTGGAGCAGAATTGTATCAGTGGTTAAATTCTAGGTGTATTCTGAAGGTGAAGCTCAATGCTAGTTTTGTTTGTCTGTTGTTGTGTATACTTTCCCTTGAACAACTGGGAGAGAGGAGTTGTCATTAACTGAGGTGTACATGAATACAGGAGAAGCCAATTTCCCTGGGGTAAAGGTAGAAGATATCAGGAGTACAGCTTTTAAACATATTAATTGGCAGATGGACATATGAGCCAACATTAACTCATTTACTCCTATTAACAATTACATAAACTGGGTACTAATATCAAATCCATTTCGCACTGAAAAAACTAAGACACAAAGAGGTCAAGAAATTGACAGAAAGTGAGCCAAGTGACTAAGCAAGAGCTGAGCAAAATTTGAACTCAAGGACATTTTACATCTGTGGCCCAGGTTAATGGCTATTATCTATTACTGCCAAACTAAGAGATATTGAAGGCTTTTGCATTTCAAACAGCCAGAAGAAAAATATATCCACTGATGTGCCTGATGGTTTCTCAAAGAATTTCATGGGTTAGTTGTGTGCTACAGGAAGACAGGGCAGTCACCTCTCAGTTACGCCCATCAGAGTATTCTCAAATCTCAGAAGCAAATGGCCACACCCACTGCATACCACTCTATTCTGTGCCAGTAACAGGGGCTCTGGCATTCTTTGGCATCTTTCAATCTACTTTATCACTCTGTAGCACACAGAACCTTGCATTCTGTTCAGTCTAGGTCTGTTTTATACCTCTTGTGACCATAAATTTGTACTAATCATTCTTCTACCTAGGATAGGTTTTCATCCTTCATCTTGGCTTTAATCCCTCTCTACTTTCCTGAAATATTTCTCTTTTTACCATGATTATTTGGCATCTTCTTTCCATATTGGAATCCTTCCTGCTGCTTAATAAGTCAGAATATTTTTTAAATATAGTTTTCTCAAATTCCTTCATATGAAGAGAGATATCAATTAGCAATTACAAAACACGTTTCACTCCAAAACCTCTCAGATTTCAAGTATAACCACAGACTTTTTCTCATCTAGAACTTCTCTGGTTTTGTGCCTACTAAACAGCCTGGAGCAGAAGGAGAACACCGGAGAGAAATGGAAGTGAAGCCTAGAAGGGCAATCATGGTCACCCCATTACTGAGGACTTAGGTTGGCTGCTGAGTTTGGTCTTAATTTAACAGATCAGACTGGGAGACAAAACAAGCACATGAGTCACTGGGAACTGATGCTTGTTTTTTCCTCTTTGCCTTATACCACTCCTAGCCCTGTCTCCACTGATGCACAGATGAGTTACAAGAGGAAGCATTCCCAGGCTGCAAAGCAGTCCACTTAGCTCCAGATCCTGAGTGTGTCTTGAGTCAGTTTAGTTCAGATTCCACCAGTGAGCTTTGACTTCTCAGCAATCTCTCTCTTGAGAGGCTTCCCAGAAATCTGTCCTTTCAGCTCACCCCTGAATGCACTTTGAGCAACTGGCTGCCTCTCCCATAAGTACATTATTAATGGTCTCTTTTCAAAAGCAGAGATAGTGCCCTGGAAAATGCGGTATTGATTTTTTCCCCTTCTTTCTCACTGTTTCAATCACTGCTCGTTTGAATGGCTTTCATTTTTAGCAACAACAAGAGAATCTTTGAAGAAAAGTGGTTTATAGGATCAGCCTGAAATAAAATCACCACTCAATTTAAGCTCTGAAAAATACTATTGATATTTTAATAGAAGTTTGGAGAACCTTTTGCGAGCTCAATAATAGCTACAAGGAGTTTATACACAGAAATCATACTTAGGGATCATTTTATTTCTTAGGCAGTATGTGTTAACAGCAAACAAAGGTTTAAACCTTCACTCACTCCCAGACTATATATATCAAGAGTCTCAAGAGTGTGGAAATGTTCAGAGTACTTCGGAAGGGGTGAAAGACTTTCTACGACTCAAATGATTTGTCTTTAATTGGCCCTTGTAGATAAAACCTGGGGTGGTTTTCTCTTAAGCTCTCTATCTGCCTGCTGTTTAAATCAGGAAATCCCAGCTCTCTTACAGCTGAAAGACCTACAGACCATTCAGTTAAACAAATTTGTTGTTCAAATGAGACAAGTAAAGCCCAGGTGATGGTGTAGCTTGATGGAGATGGCAAAACCTCAAATTCCTGTCCAGGATTCTCTCTTTGTGGGCACCTGGATTCCTTCTCCCTACATGGACCTTGTGATAGTGCTGACTTCTCTCTTTCTTCATTTCCTCCCATATTCTCTAAATGCCTATAGATCTTTTCAATTCTGAATCTTCCTATGGTGCATGAACATAGTCATTCATGAAGTAGAATAATATTACCATATGAATTGGCTGATTCCTTAGCAGAAAGAGTGTTACCTTCTAGGGTCACATCAAGAAGCTTATCTTCCAGGAAACTCATTCTGTGACTTCAGTCCATATTGATGTCTCTCCTTTTTGCCAATCCCTATAAATCACTGAAAACGTGTATTATATAGTGTCTTCATTTCAGTGTTCTATGTATATGCCAAGATTTTTAATGAGGTCTTTGAAATTGATATTGATTAAATGAATATTTACTATGTAGCCAGTAAGTGTATAAGGTACCATGCTATATGTTGAGGGCTAAAGAATAAAATATAATTTTTCCTGAATTGTTTGTGTTTGATACAGATGCAAGTTTTAAACACATGAAAATAATGTTCACAGGAATACATTGATGTGAAGGAAGATAGTAAAAAGAAATTCCAGAGAGGGGAGTAAAAGAGCAGAAAAAGTAGGGCTGGTCAATTTAGTGGTATTAGATAGGGTATCTGGGGAAACACGGCTGTATTTAGTTTCAAAATGTGATTAAAGGGGATGGAATAGGATGAAAATAAAAATATTCCTAACTTTGGAGAATCAAAGCTATGTGTTTAATATATTACTCACACAGGGAAAAAGAACCTTGATTAGAATAGGGTGAAGGGTATGCATTCATTCATGTAACAAATATTAATCGAGAGTCTTAGCACCTAGGCTAGTGCCTATATGTAAAGCACTAGTCAAGGCTCCAAGGTTAACTCTGAAATGATGGGGTTAGGAAGCTTTTACATCAAATGCCAGGCTAGCATGAATGCTACAAAAATAGAAAGCAAGAATCACATGAAGAAATGTTGGGGAGATTGTGCCAATTAAATATGGAAAGCTAAAGAGCCAGCATAACCTAAGCACCGATTGTTATGCTAGTAATAGGAGGAGGGCACATGAAGGAACTAATGTGAAGTCCAGGCAGATAGAGGAGGAATACTGGAGGGTCAGATTTTGGGCATAGTGCTAGGGATAGGGTGTTTGGTGGACGATCTCTCTTTTTCACTTTTCTTATTAAGGATCTCCCCTTTTGCTCTTCCATAGAGTTGTTTAATTACATGGGCCTTGAGCAACAAAGGCTGCCTGACCTTCTTTGTTCCAACATTAATCCTTTTTAAATTCTTGGAGGATGCAGAAAGCCATTGCCATCAGAAACCAGGCCAACTCCCATGGGAAAGGAAGCCCCTTAGTCTCATTAGGCGTGTTCTTGCAAGTTCCACTTGGCCAGACATCTCTCACCAGGAGCCTGCAAGGGGTGGGGCAGAGGGGATACTTACTTACAGTAACAAATGGTGTAGGATTTGCCTGGCCTCTTCTTCTTTGTGTACATCTTTCTTGGGAACCATGAAAGAAAATAGTTCTGGCAGCTAGCCATTCTCATTCTTTTCTCAGCAGAGGGGAACCTAATATAATCCAGCTCTTAGATGCAGGGTTTCTGCTTTCTGTTTTCATGTGTTTAGCATGACCTGATGTAGGACCTAATTATCCCCCTCTCACCAGGCCCCAACAAAGAGTTTTTACACTCTAATTAGTTCAGTCCCTAAAATGTGGACAGGTAATGAGACAACAAGTTTCCTCACAGAAATGCATTCTCTTTTGAGAAGTTAATGTCCAGTCATGAAAAGCAATATGGAGGGGTAATGAAGATGAAGAGGAGGTAACCTAATAGAAGGTAAGCAGCGACTCTGTTATAGGCAGTGTGCTTGATGCTTTAAATGTGTTATTTTACTTAATTATTGCAATATCTCATTTTACACATAAAGAATGTGATTTTCACCCATGTTAAATGACAAAATTACATGACTTGTTTCTATGTGGTGTTAATGGCTTCTTCTCTCCTTTTTTTTTTTTTTTTTTTTTTTTGTTGTTAAATATCAGAGTTTTACTATGGGCTAAAAGCAATACTAAACCCAAATGAAAAATGAAAAGCTCACCCTTGGTATAATCTCACACACTGGTTGGGGGAAAATGTGATGTCTATGAAGACATGTGAATGACCGTAAAACTGCACTGTATAGAATACTATCTTTTTTGACTTAGGAAAACCAGTACAAATTCCAAATGTCTACTTTGTTATTGACCTGAAAACAAACTATATGAAATATGTGTATTCTTCATCTGGACTATGCTGACCATTAGAAAATAAACTCAAATTATAATTCATTCCTATTTGGGATTAACTGGGTTTAACTTTGATTACACATACCATGCCTTTGATTTGTGGAACAAAGAAGTAAAACTTTTGGTATTTTGAGGGTCAGAACATGAACTCAGTTTTGGGGTTTTTGTTGTCATCACCATTATTGTTTTTTTCCAAGATAAATATAAATGTAATTATTTCAAAAATTTTTAAGTTCTGTTTTTTTTCTGGGTATCAAATTATCTTTGAAAGTATAGTTTACCATTGCCTACAGGATTTATTACATCTTACTTCACGTGGGTATCAAAGGCCTTGTAATATTGGAGCACAATCTACATTTTATTTGTTCACATCAGAAATATTTATTGAGGATCTAATTTATGTCAGGGTCCTCTCTCAGTGTTGTGAATGCTATAAATATCTTTCTTCTTCCCATGTGTCTATGCAGAAACACCTTATTTTCAAACATTTACTGAAAATATTAACTATGAAACTGTCTGTGGGGTATGTGGAAACTCTGTTATAATCTTGCAACTTTTCTAAAAATCCAAAATTATTCTAAAATATAAAGTTTATTAAATATAAAAAATCCTCCAGGAAGTATTTCTAACCACCTTCCATTTGCGAACTTATTTATTTCTGGAATCGGGTCCACAAAGGCTATACAGAACTGTCACTAATGACCTGAGCAATAGCATTTACTCATACGTATCTGCTTGTTGTTTGGCTGGTTCCTGTGTCCAAAGAAGATTGAACTATGTCTGGTACTTTCCGGCATCCCCCAAATAGCCAATCCCAAAGAATGAGTGAAATCACTAGAAACTTTTCTGCCATAGGGCATTGTTTGAACTGACAGGTAATTTGCTATATTACTCAAATTGGAACTCTCATGTAGTGGTATTTTTTTCTCCTTTACTCCTGACTTCACATTGCATTCTTTGGCCAAAACATTGAACTCGCTCTGTTTATCTTCCTATAGTGTACAATTCATATTTTGCTTGATAAATAATACCCATAGGAAATTGCCAAAGCTAAGTTTTCTGAATATATACATGAATCTGTCATCAAATATAACACTTTTGTGATATAGAGAATTTATCTTCATAGGTCATTAAAAACATACTTAACCAGCTGCCTCAGCCATGATGTATGCCGTGCATGTACACTCACACCCATACACAACCAACTTCGAACTTTGACAAATACTTTTACAGAAGAAAATGAACTTCAATTAATTTTTAAACTCAGTTTGCTCTACTTTGAATAACTATCATAGTGAAAATGGCCTAATAACTTGAATCATTAAAATGTTATTAATTATTAAATGGGGGTCATCTTTTTTTTCAATTGAATACTTTTTTCATAAATACTTGTGTAAGATGATCTATCAACATCTCAATTAATTAAAATTCTATTGTGCATCAGCCCCATGAAGAATATCTTGTTAGTCACAAGGGGGATATTGTAGTAAAAATAAACTTATCTTATCTTGGAAAATTACAGTTTAGAAGGAAATTCCAAATTTAGATACAAAAATTGAAATTGCAAGAAATTGAAGATATCGGTATGGTTAATGTTTGCTTGTCAAAAGGGAGTAACAATGATGCATCTATGTGTTCTATGCCTCAGGTATGGCTGATGCTGTGTTCTCCAAATGTAAACATAGGGAACCTTACCATTTATTTTGAAAAATAAATGAGTTAAGTGAGTGTGCATCAATAATTCATGATAACATTTTTACAATAATAATTTTAGGCATCCAATACCCCAAATATGTAGCAAGTAACTCAGTATCATAGTAGCAACAGGAGGAAGCCAAATTAAAATGTCTTCTCAGTGAAGAATAGATACCTGGATTTATAGATTATTAATGTATATTTTTTTCTATGAGCCTTTACAGTCCAGAATCAGTCAAATGGATCCAATTCAAGTTAAACATTTAATTGAATCTCCCATCTAGACAATGCTGTCTTTGGTCAGTTGTCCCGGGAGTCAGATTCTAAGACTCTGAGTTTAGAGTACCAGAAAGGTTATTGGGGTCTGTTACTGACAGCATCATGACTGGGCAGATGGACCAACTTAACTGGAATGCAAGAACAACAGGGACTTCAGCCAATCTAATGGGTTTTCTGATTCTAGGATAGCCCTTCAGAGATGTCCCAGTAGAGGCATGGGAGCTGGACCCTTGTACCCTCAGATCAACCAATTATTGGATGTGGATTTTCCCAGGATGGGAGAATAATCTTGGCAGAGATAATTTCCATCAACTAGGGATAACTCCTGGTGTGGGTTTCAGCTATGTCAGTCTGAAGCAAACACTCATACCACTGGATGGCACACACAACAAACGTTTTCTTCTAGGTGTTTAAGGAATAAAAAGTTACTATGATAATCAGCCAGGTTCTCATCCTCTAGAAGCTGTTAGTCTACTTTGGGAAATAAGGACAGTTGGGTAAACAAAAACCTATAACTGAAAAATTTAGTAAGTAATATCACCCAAAAATAAATAAAACACTGTGGGTGTACAGAGTAGGAAACTATACAGTGACAACCAAGACCCATGACTGTTGTTTCACAAATAACAGGAAATTCCTAATATTTATTATGAACTACAATGTCCAGGGAAACTGAAGTTGAGTCAAAATTAAGAACAATTCACCATCACTAGTTTGTTAAGGCAGTGGTTCAGAAAAGCCCTATCTTATGGAAGCTGGGTATTATCCAAATCATTGACAGTCTGAAGCACATATTCCAAGTAAAATATGCTAATCAGAAATTGAACCCTCTTTCTTGCTCTTTTGAAAGAGAGGGGCCTTAAAGCCAGCCCAGAATGGAAATAAATTCATATTCTACACACCTACAAGCTGGGAAGTCTTGATTGAGCAATGAACATCTCTAAAACAACACTTTTCTTAACTGAAAGTTAAGCTTGCTAATACTTATGTTCTAGGGATAAGCATTACATAAAATGAAACTGGGTCCCAGCAAATGTCAGACTAACATGGACCCATTCTCACTACAAACACATAGGAAGGAAACAAACAATAATACACATACACAATTGAGCTTAAAAGAGTTGAAATTATTAAGTGCCAGAAATAGAAAAATTAAAGCCAAAGCATGCCTAAAAAATGGAAACTTATAATTTAATATTCACAGCAAAACAGAAAATGAAGTTTTGGACCAGGGAAGGTAAAGAGCTGTCCCTAAAACATCTGCATAAGTTGAGATCATGGAAGCAGTGCCCCTTTGAAGAAAAGAAGATTAGAGAATCTAATTATACTAGAAAATCATTGTCTAAGGCAAGGCAGTAAGAAAGCATAAAGTCTCTGTCTAGAGCTCTAGGTAGGAAAAAAAAATCCCAAAAGGCAAGAAATCTCCAAGCCTAAATCTCTACTCTTATCATGAAGGTATTCCAAAACTGACATATTAATGTTATAACTGGCACCAAAAAAAAACCCCAAAATTGTTGAAAACCCTGGCGTTTCCAGCAGAAGCTAACCAAAAATCTCTCTGCAGCACTGTTGCCATAATCTGGGATAAGCATGGTCACAAATCTCTACTACTAAGGCAAAATAATCTATCAAAGAAATTTACAAACCGCATGAGGAAATAATCAACCGTGTATTAGTCAAGATAATGTAGGTTAACAAACCAACACCAAAATTCAATCCAAAAATAATCTAAAACAGGCCAAAAAGAAAAAATATATTTTAAAAAATCAAATTTAAAACACATGTTAAATGGTAGATATAAAGCCACCTCTATCAGTAATTACATTTGTATAAATCAATTGAATATTTCAATCAAATACTGAATTTTTAAAACTGTGCTGTTTACAAAAATTAAATATAATGACAGAAAATTTAGATGAGAAATGTTAAGAAAATACATAACACTCAAATATTAACAACTAATATCAAAGTGGGTTCTAATACAAGAAGTGTTAGTAGAAATAAAGAGGGAGATGTCTCAGTACCCAAACAATCAATGTTCTAGGAAGACGTGGACATTTTTTATCTGTAGCAATTCATTAAGAGGATTTAAAGTACATATACCTAAAATTGAGAGAGTAAACAGACAAAAGGACAATCCTAGGAAAGAATTTAACATATATTCTAAACAATTTTAAAAAATAGGATAAAAGAGGATTAATTAATATAGTTGGTCTTATAGACATGTAAAAAAGACCAACATAACAAAAACAGCCCACATTCTTTTCACACATGCATACAATATGTATCATAGTCGACCACTTGCGGCACCATAAGAAAGTCTCAGAAAATGTTAAAAGATTTAAATCACTTAGAGAATGTCTGCACAGGAACTAAGTGTTAAATCAATGACAAAGAAACTTTCCAACTATCTGAAAATTAATAACAATCAAAAAGAGCTGAATGTTGTTGGTTTTTCAAAATGATTAAAAACAACTATCAAGACTGATCAAGGAAAAAAAAACTTCACGACTGATCAAGAATATATATATATATATACTCTGTCTTTCTCTGTATATATATAAATATATATAGAATATATGAAGACTGTATATAATTTGAACTCAACATTTATATATCTAAAAATTAACAATAGTCATTTATAAACATATACATATATATAAAAGGTTAGAGTTCAAATGGTGTATATTCTATATATATAGAGATAGAGAGAATAAAAAAGGTAACAACAAATTCTATACAGTTTAAATATAAGAGGTTACTATTAACAGCTTTATGCCAGTAAATTTGACAGTTTGGATTAAATCAATAATTTTCTCAATGAATTAACCACTTAAAGAGACAGGAAATACAAAAAAAAAATGTAATAACCCATTATCTATCCATGAAACTAAAACCACTGATGAGAATGTAAATTAGTGCAGCCACTGTGGAAAACAGTATGAGGTTTCCCAAAGAACCACCATATGATTCAGCAGTCACACTTCTGAATATATATACACAAAATAATTGAAATTAGAGTCTGAAAGAGATAGTAGTACAAGCATGTTCATTACAGGATTATTCACAATAGACAAAATATTAGAAACAATATTCTTACATGAATGGATAAAGAAAATGTCATATATACACACAATAAAATATTAGCCTTAAAAAAGAGGAAATTCTGTCATATGCAACAAATGGATAAACTGGGAAAATATGGTGAGCAAAATGAGTCACAGAAAGATGGATACTGGTAAGTTAACTCATATGAAGTATCAAAAATAAACAAATTCATGGAAGCAGAGAGTGGAAAGGTGGTTGTCAGGGGCTGGGGGATGGGAGAATGGGGAGCTGCTGTTCAAGTGGTATAAAGTTATACAACATGAATAAGTTCTAGAGATCTACTGAACAACAGTGCATCTATGTTTAGCAATACTGTATTGTTAAGAAAGTAGATCTCATGTTAAATGTTTTTACTACAATTTTTAAAAAATATGTAGGTATTTATGTATGAAATTTATATTTTCAATTTGAATATTAAACTTCAATGAAATGTATTTTTAAAAATACAGAAATATAAAAGAAAGTTAAATCATTATGTAAAACTTTCAAAGATCTCAGGCCAAGATAACTTTAATGGTGAATTTTTTCAAACGTTTTAGACAAAAATAATACTCCTATTACATAATACTTACCAGAGGAGAGGGAAAAACATCCCAGCTCTTTTTATGAAACAAACATATCCTAGATACCAAAACTAGACAAGATAACTAAAAGAAAAATAATGTAATAGTCTAACATAATCATAGATTTAAAATCCTAAAGATAATATTAAAAAACACAAATTCAGAATGATATTAATTAGATATTACATCATCATCATCATCATCAATTCAGGTTTTTTCAAAAAATTTTGGGATATTTTAGCATTCAGAAGTTAAAGTTATTCACTGTAATCACAGCTACTGGGAAGGTTGAGGCAGGAGAATCGCTTGAACCCAGGAGGTGGAAGCTGCAGTAAGCCAAGATCGTGCCATTGCGCTCCAGCCTGGGCGACAAGAGCAAAACTCCATCTCCAAAAACAAAACAAACAAGAAAAAAAGGGAGGGTCCAAGATGGCCAAAAAGGAACAGTGCCAATCTACGGCTCCCAGGGTGAGTGCAGAAGACAAGTGATTTCTGCATTTCCAACTGAGATACTGGGTTCATCTCACTGGGGCTTGTCAGACAGCAGGTGCAGCCCACGGAGTGTGAGCTGAAGCAGGGTGGGGCATCGCCTCATCCAGGAAATGCAAGGGATTGGGGAATTCCCTTTCCTAGCCAAGGGAAGCCGTGACAGATGGTACCTGGAAAATCGGGACACTCTCACCCTAATACTACACTTTTCCAATGGTCTTAGCAAATGGCACAACATGAGATTATATCCCGTGCCTGGCTCGGAGGGTCCCATGTCCACGGAGCCTCTCTCACTGCTACCACAGCAGTCTGAGATCGGACTGCAAGGCAGCAGCGAGGCTGGGGGAGGGGCATCTGCCATTGCTGAGGCTTGAGTAGGTAAACAAAGTAGCTGGGAAATTCGAACTGGGTGGAGCCCACCGCAGCTCAAGGAGGCCTTCCTGCCTCTGTAGACTCCACATCTGGGGGCAGGGCATAGCTGAACAAAAAGTAGCAGAAACTTCCGCAGACTTAAACATCCCTGTCTGACAGCTTTGAAGAGAGTAGTGGTTCTCCCAGCAGGGAGTTTGAGATCTGAGAATGGACAGACTGCCGCCTCAAGTGGGTCCCTGGCCCCCGAGTAGCCTAACTGGGAGACATCTCCCAGCAGGGGCTGACTGACACCTCATACAGGCCCTTCTGAGATGAAGCTTCCAGAGGAAGGATCAGGCAGCAACAACTGCTGTTCTGCAACATTTGCTGTTCTGCAGCCTCTGCTGGTGATATCCAGGCAAACAGGGTCTAGAGTGGACCTCCAGCAAACTCCAACCGACCTGCAGCTGAGGGTCCTGACTGTTAGAAGGAAAACTAACAAAAAAGAAAGGACATCCACACCAAAACCCCATCTGTACGTCACCAACATCAAAGATCAAAGGTAGATAAAAACCACAAAGAAGGGGAGATACCAGAGCAGAAAAGCTGAAAATTCTAAAAATCAGAGTGCCTCTTCTCCTCCAAAGGAACGCAGCTCCTTGCCAGCAATGGAACAAAGCTGGATGGAGAATGAATTTGACGAGTTGAGAGAAGAAGAATTCAGATGATCGGTAATAACAAACTTCTCTAAGCTAAAGGAGGATGTTCGAACCCATCGCAAAGAAGCTAAGAACCTTGAAAATAGATTAGATGAATGGCTAACTAGAATAAACAGCATAGAGAAGACCTTAAATAACCTGATGGAGCTGAAAACCATGGCATGAGAACTACATGGCACATACACAAGCTTCAGTAGCTGATTCCATCAAGTGGAAGAAAGGGGATCAGTGATTGAAGATCAAGTGAATGAAATGAATCAAGAAGAGAAGTTTAGAGAAAAAAAGAGTAAAAAGAAACAAACAAAGCCTCTAAGAAATGTGGGACTATGTGAAAAGACCCAACCTAAGTCTGATTGGTGTACCTGAAAGAGACAGGGAGAATGGAACCAAGTTGGAAAACAGTCTTCAGGATATTATCCAGCAGAATTTCCCCAACCTAGCAAGGCAGGCCAACATTCAAATTCAGGAAATAAAGACAATGCCACAAAGATACTCCTCGAGAAGAGCAACTCCAAGACACATAATTGTCAAATTTACCAAAGTTGAAATGAAGGAAAAAATATTAAGGGCAGCCAGAGAGAAAGTTCAGGTTATACACAAAGGGAAGCCCATCAGACTAACAGTGGATCTCTCGGCAGAAACGCTGCAAGCCAGAAGAGAGTGGAGGCCAATATTCAACATTCTGAAAGAAAAGAATATTCAACCCAGAATTTCATATCCAGCCAAACTAAGCTTCATAAGTGAAGGAGAAATAAAATCCTTTACAGACAAGGAAATGCTGAGAAATTTTGTCAACACCAGGCCTGCCCTACAAGAGCTCCTGAAAAAAGCACTAAACATGGAAAGGAACAACCAGTACCAGCCACTGCAAAAACATGCCAAATTGTAAAAACCATCAATGCTATGAAGAAATTGCATCAACTAAAAAGCAAAATAACCAGCTAACATCATAATGATAGGATCAGATTCACACATAACAAGATTAACCTTAAAAGTAAATGGGCTAAATGCTCCAAATAAAAGACACAGACTGGCAAATTGGATAGTCAAGACCCATCAGTGTGCTGTATTACAGAGACCCATCTCACGTGCAGAGACACACATAGGCTCAAAATAAAGGGATGGAGGAAGATCTACCAAGCGAATGGAAAACAAAAAAAGGCAGGGGTTGCAATCCCAGTCTCTGACAAAACAGACTTTAAACCAACAAAGATCAAAAGAGGCAAAGAAGGCCATTATATAATGGTAAAGGGATCAATTCAACAAGAAGATCTAACTACCTAAATATATATGCATCCAATACTGGAGCAACCAGATTCATAAAGCAAGTCCTTAGAGACCTACAAAGAGACTTAGACTCCCACACAATAAGAACGGCAGATTTTAACACCCCACTGTCAATATGAGACAGAACAACGAGACAGAAAGTTAACAAGGATATCCAGGAATTGAACTCAGCTCTGCACCAGGAAGACCTAATAGAATCTACAGAACTCTCCACCCCAAATCAACAGAATATACATTCTTTTCAGCACCACATCACACTTATTCCAAAATCGACCACATAGTTGGAAGTAAAGCACTCCTCAGCAAATGTGGAAGAACAGAAATTATAACAAACTGTCTCTCAGACCACAGTGCAATCAAACTAGATGCAGGATTAAGAAACCCACTCAAAACCGCTCAGCTACATGGAAACTGAACCACCTCCTCCTGAATGACTACTGGGTACATAACGAAATGAAGGCAGAAGTAAAGATGTTCTTTGAAACCAATGAGAACAAAGACACAACATATCAGAATCTGTGGGACACATTTAAAGCAGTGTGTAGAGAGAAACTTATAGTACTAAATGCCCACAACAGAAAGCAGGAAAGATCTAAAATTGACACAGTAACATCACAATTAAAAGAACTAGAGAAACAAGAGCAAACACATTCAAAAGCTAGCAGAAGGCAAGAAATAACTAAGATCAGAGCAGAACTGAAGGAGATGGAGACACAAAAAACCCTTCAAAAAGTCAATCCAGGAGCTGGTTTTTTGGAAAGATCAACAAAATTCATAGACCGCTAGCAAGACTAATAAAGAAGAAAATAGAGAAGAATCAAATTGATGCAATAAAAAATGGTAAAGGGGATATCACCAACAATCCCAAAAAATGCAAACTACCATCAGAGAATACTATGAACACCTCTACGCAAATAAACTAGAAAATCTAGAAGAAATGGATAAATTCCTGGATACATACACCCTCCCAAGACTAAACCAGGAAGAAGTTGAATCCCTGAATAGACCAATAAAAGGCTCTGAAATTGAAATTGAGGCAATAATTAATGGCCTACCAACCAAAAAATACAGGACCAGATGGATTCACAGCCGAATTCTACCAGAAGTATAAAGAGGAGCTGGCACCATACCTTCTGAAACTGTTCTAATCAATAGAAAAAGAGGGAATCTTGTCTAACTCATTTTATGAGGCCCACATCATCCTGATACCCAAGCCTGGCAGAAACACAACAAAAAAGGAGAATTTTAGATTAATATCCCTGATGATCATTGATGCAAAAATCCTCAATAAAACACTGGCAAACTGAATCCAGCAGTACATCAAAAAGCTTATCCAACATGATCAAGTGGGATTCATCTTTGGGATGCAAGGCTGGTTCAACATACACAAATCAATAAATGTAATCCATCATATAAACAGAACCAAAGACAAAAACCACATGATTATCTCAATAGATGCAGAAAAGGCCTTCGACAAAATTCAACAGCGCTTCATGCTAAAAACTCTCAATAAACTAGGTATTGATGGAGCGTATCTCAAAATAATAAGAGCTGTTTATGACAAACCCACAGCCACTATCATACTGAATGGGCAAAAACTGGAAGCATTTCCTTTGAAAACTGGCACAAGAGAGGGATGCCCTCTCTCACCACTCCTATTCAACATAGTGTTGGAAGTTCTGGCCAGGGCAATCAGGCAGGAGAAAGAAATAAAGGGTATTCAATTAGGAAGAGAGGAAGTCAAATTGTCCCTGTTTGCAGATGACAGGATTGTATATTTAGAAAACCCCATCTCAGCCCAAAATCTCCTTAAGCTGATAAGAAACTTCACCAAAGTCTCAGGATACGAAATCAATGTGCAAAAATCACAAGCATTCCTATACACCAATAACAGACAGAGAGCCAAATCATGAGTGAACTCACATTCACAATTGCTTCAAAGAGAATAAAATACTTAGGAATCCAACTTATAAGGGATGTGAAGGACCTCTTCAAGGAGAACTACAAACCACTGCTCAATGAAATAAAAGAGGACACAAACAAATGGAAGAACATTCCATGCTCATGGATAGGAAGAATCAATATCATGAAAATGGCCATACTGCCCAAGGTAATTTATAGATTCAATGCCATCCCCATCCAACTACCAATGACTTTCTCCACAGAATTGGAAAAAACTACTTTAAAGTTCATATGGAACCAAAAAAGAGCTTGCATTGCCAAGACAATCCTAAGCAAAACGAACAAAGCTGGAGGCATCACGCTACCTGACTTCAAACTATACTACAAGGCTACAGTAACCAAAATAGCATGGTACCGGTACCAAAACAGAGAGACAGACAAATGGAACAAAACAGAGCCCTCAGAAATGATACCACACATCTACAACCATATGATCTTTGAAAAACCTGACAAAAACAAGAAATGTGGAAAGGATTCCCTATTTGATAAATGGTGCTGAGAAAACTGGCTGGCCATATGTAGAAAGATGAAACTGGATCCCTTCCTTACACCTTATAAAAAAATTAATTCAAGATGGATTAAAGACTTAAATGTTAGACCTAAACCATAAAAACCCTAGAAGAAAACCTAGGCAATACCATTCAGGACATAGGCATGGGCAAGGACTTCATGACTCAAACACCAAAAGCAATGGCAACAAAAGCCACAATTGACAAATGGGACCTAATTAAACTAAAGAGCTTCTGCACAGCAAAAGAAACCACCATCAGAGTGAATAGGCAACATACAGAATGGGAGAAAATGTTTGCAATCTACCCGTCTGACAAAGGGCTAATATCCAGAATCTACAAAGAACTTAAACAAATTTACAAGAAAAAATCAACCCCATCAAAAAGTGGGCAAAGGAATGAACAGACACTTCTCAAAAGAAGACATTTATGCAGCCAACAGACACATGAAAAACTGCTCATCATCACTGACCATCAGAGAAATGCAAATCAAAACCAGGATGAGATACCATCTCACACCGGTTAGAATGGTGATCATTAAAAAGTCAGGAAACAACAGGTGCTGGAAAGGATGTGGAGAAATAGGAACACTTTTACCCTGTTGGTGGGACTGTAAACTAGTTCAACCATTGTGGAAGAAAGTGTGTCGATTTCTCGAGAATCTAGAACTAGAAATACCATTCGACTCAGCGATCCCATTACTGGGCATATACCCAAAGGATTATAAATCATGCTGCTGTAAAGACAAATGCACACGTATGTTTATTGTGGCACTATTCACAATAGCAAAGACTTGGAACCAACCCAAATTTCCATCAATGATAGACTGGATTAAGAAAATGTGGCACATATACACCATGGAATACTATGCAGCCATAAAAAATGATGAGTTCATGTCCTTTGTAGGGACATGGTTGAAGGTGGAAACCATCCTTCTGAGCAAACTATCGCAAGGACAGAAAACCAAACACCGCATGTTCTCACTCATAGGTGAGAATTGAACAATGAGAACACTTGGACACAGGGTGGGGAACATCACACACGGGGGCCTGTCATGGGGTGGGCGGAGGAGGGGAGGGATAGCATTAGGAGATATACCTGATGTAAATGACGAGTTACTGGGTGCAGCACACCAACATGGCACAGGTATACATATGTAACAAACCTGCACATTGTACACATGTACCCTAGAACTTAAAATATATAAAAAAGTTAAAGTTATTCACACATTAATAAAAAAGAATAATTATATGAGTATCTCTATAGAGTCATTAAAAATTATTTAGCTAAATACCTATTCATGATTTAAAAAAAATTTCAGCAAACTAAAAATTTAAGAAATTTAATTAGCTGATGAAAAATATTTATAAAATCTACCAGAGACATCATATTTATTTATTTTTACATTCAGGAGGGTACATGTTCAGTTTGTTACATGAATATATTACATAAAGGTGAGGCTGGAGCCTCTAGTATACTCATCACCCAAATAGTGAACATTCTATCCAATGTTGATACATTGATAATCGTTTAATCTCTCACCCTCCTTTCCATCCTCTCTACTTCTGGAGTCCCCAGTGCCTATTATTTCCATCTTTATGTCTGTATGTAACTATTATTCAGCTCCCACTTATAAGTGAGAATATGCTGTATTTGATTTTCTGTTTCTGAGTAATTTTTCATAGGATAATGGCCACCAGCTCCTTCATGTTGCTGCAAAGGGCACGATTCCTTACTTTTTTATGTCTGCATAGTATTCCATGATATCTATATATCTTTTTTTTTTTTTTTTTTTTTTTTTTTGAGACGGAGTTTCACTCTTGTTGCCCAGGCTGGAGGACAATGGCACAATCTCAGCTCACCACAACCTCCGCCTCTCAGGTTCAAGTGATTCTCTTGCCTTTGCCTCCCTAGTAGCTGGGATTACAGGCATGTGCCACCATGCCCGGCTAATTTTGTATTTTTTAGTAGAGACAGGGTTTCTCCATGTTGGCCAGGCTAGTCCCAAACTCCTGACCTCCCGCCCACCTCAGCCTCCCAAAATGCTGGGGTTACAGGCATGAGCCACCGTGCCCAGCTAGTATCTATGTATCTATATACATAGATATATAGATATACATATATACCTGTATATATCTATGTATCTATATATACCTATATCTATCTATCTATACACCACATTTTCCTGATTGAATCAATTGTTGATTACTACTTAAGTCGATTCCATGACTTTTCTATTGTGTAAAGTGCTGTGGTAAACATTTAAGTGCAGGCAACTTTTTAATATACTGATTTCTTTTCCTTTGGATAGATGCCCAGTAGTGAGATTGCTGGGTAGAATAGTAATTCTATCTTTAGTTCCTTGAGAAATCTCCATATTGTTTTCAACAGAGGTTGTAATAATTTATATACTCACCCACAGTGTCAAGGGTTCCCTTTTGTCTGCATCAACATGAACCTCAGTTGATTTTTGACTTTTTACTACTAACCATTCTGACTGGCATAAGATGATATCTCATTGTAGTTTTCGTTTGCATTTCTATGATGATTACTGATATTGAACATTTTTTGTTTTTTGGCCCCTTGTATTCTTTTGAGAAGTGCCTGTTTTTGTCATTTGCCCACTTTTTAAAGGGATTGTTTATTTTTTTTTCTTGTTGAGTTATTTGAGTTAATTGTAGATTCCAAATATTCTTTTTCAGAAACATAATTTGCAAATATTTTCTCCCATTCTGTAGGTTGTCTCTTTACTCCATTGATTCTTTTGCTGTGCAGAAGCTTTGTAGTTTAATTAAGCCCATTTGCCTATTTTTATTTTAGTTGCATTTGTTTTGGGGGTCTTAGTTATAAATTCTTAGCTTAGGCCAATATCCAGAAAAGTTTTTTATAGGGTTTTTTCTAGGACTTTAATACTTTCAGGTATTACATTTAAGTCTTTAGTCCATCTTGAGTTGTTTTTCCTGTGTGGCGAGAGACAGGGGTTCAGATTCACTCTTTTGCATTATTGAATATAGCTAGCCAATTTCCCCAGCATCATTTACTGAATAGGGTGTCCTTTTCCCATTGTTTATTTTTTCCGAATTTGTCAGATCAGTTGGTTTTAGGAATGTGACTTTATTTCTAGGTTCTCTACTCTGTTCCATTGATTTATGTGTCATTTTTGTACTGGTACTATGCTGTTTTAGTTACTGCAGCTTTGTAGCATAATTTGAAGTTCAGTAATGTGATGGCTTTGGCTTTCTTCTTTTTGCTTAGAATTAATTGTAATATTCAGGCTCTTTTTTCAATCAATATGAAATTTGGAATTTTTTTTTCTAATTTGTGAAGAATAATGACATTGGTAATTTTATTGAAATTTTGTTGAATCTGTAGATTACTTTAGGCAGTATGGTCATTTTAATGATATGAATACTTCCAATATATGAGCATGAGATTTTCTTTTATTTTTTGTGTCATCTATTTCTTTCATCAGTATTTTGTAGTTCTTGTAGAGAACTTTTATCTAATTGGTTGAATGTATTCCTGGGCATTTTAATCTTTTTATGGCTATTGTAAAGAGGATTGAGTTCTTGATTTGGTTTTCAGCCTGAATATTATTGGTGTACAGAAATGCCAGCTATTTTTATACGTTGATTTTCTATCCTGAAACTTTGCTGAAATTGTTTATCAAGTCTAGCAGTCTGTTGGAAGGGTCTTTAGAATTTTCTAGGGATAAGATTATGTGATCAGCAAATAGAGATAATTTGACTTCCTCTTTCCCAATTCGGATGCCCTTTATTTATTTATCTTGCATGATTGCTCTGGCTGACTTTTAATACTGTGTTGAATAGGAGTGGTGAAAGTAGATATCCTTGTCTTGTTTCAGTTATCGGGGGAATGCTTTCAACTTTTCCCCTTTCCATATGATCTTAATTGTGAGTTTGTGATAGATGGCTCTTATTACTTTGAGGTATGTTCCTTCAATGCATAGTTTGTAAAGGGTTTTTATCATGAAGGGATGTTAGATTTTATTGAATGATTTTTCTGCATCTATTAAAACTATCATATGGTTTTTGCTTTTAATTCTTCTTTGTGATGACTCACATTTATTGATTTGTAAAAATTGAAACATGCTTGCATCCCTGGAATAAAATCTACTTGGTTACAATGAATTATCTTTTTGATGTGCTATTGGATTTGGTTTGCTAGTATTCTTTCAAAGATTTTTGCATCTATGTTCATCAGGAATATTGGCTTGTAAGATTTTGTTGTTGTTATGTCCTTGCCTGATTTTGGTATTCTGATGATAATGGTTTCATAGGATGAGTTAGGGAGAAATCGCTCCTCCTCAGTTTTTTAGGATAGTTTCAATAACATTGGTACTAGCTCTTTTTTGTACATTTAGTAAAATACAGCTGTGACTCAGTCTTGCCATAAGCTTATTTTTGTTAAAAAAAATGTCTTATTACTGATTCAATTTCATTACTCATTATTGTTTGTTCAGGATTTCTATTTCTTCCTTGTTCAATCTTGGGAAGTTGTATGTTCAAGGAATTTATCCACTTCCTCTGGGTTTTCTAGTTTGTGCACACAGAAATGTTCACGGTAATCTCAAAAAATCTTTGGTATTTCAGTAATATCTGTTGTAATGTCACTTTTTTTCTTTCCTGATTATGCCTGTTTGAATCTTCTTTTTTCTTGTTGAAACTAGCTAGCAGCCTCTCAATCTTGTTTATCCTTTCAAAAACAAAATTTGGGGCTTTTGATTATTTGTATAGATTTTTTGGCCTCAATCTCACTTAATTATGCTTTAATCTTTGCTATTTCTTCTATTCTGCCAGATTTAGGTTTGAAAATTTCTTGTATTTCTAGTTTCTTTTGATGTGATTTTAGGTTGTTAATTCAATATTTTTTTATCTTCTTGTTGTAGGCATTTAACACTATGAACTTTCCTCAGTACTACTTTTTCTTTATCCCAGAGTTTTTGGTATGTTATGTCTCTATTTTCATTCATTTCAAAGATTTTCTTGTTTATACCTTAAAATTTTTGTTTTTTACGCAAAAGTCATTCAGAAGTAAGTTATTTACTTTCCATGTACTTCTGTAGTTTTGAGAGCTCCTCTGGGTATTGCCTTCTAATTTTATTCCACCATGGTCCAAGAAAATTCTTGATATGATTCTTTGTATGTTTTTAGTTTATTGAGACTTGCTTTATGGTCCAGCATATAGTCAATAGCAGAGAATTTTCCATGTGCAGATAAGAAAATTGGATATTCTGTAGTTGTTAGTTAGAATGTTCTAGAAATGTCTATTAAGTGCATTTGGTCTAGAATCTATTTTATGTTTAGAGTGTCTTTCTTGACTATCTGAACTTAATGACCTGCTTAGTGTTGACAGTGGGGCATTGAAATCCCCCACTATTATTATATTACTCTTAATCACCTTTCTTATGTCTAGCAGTATTTGTTTTATGAATCTGGGTGTTTGATGTTGGATGAATATATGTTTAGGAGATTTAAATCTTGTTGTGCTAAACGCTTTATCATTATATGATGCTGTTCTTTGTCTTCTTTTACTGTTGTTGGTTTAGAGTGTTTTACCTGATCTAAAAATGGCCAATTCTACACACTTTTGTTTTCAGTTTAATATATCTTCTTTCACTCCTTTACCTTAAGCCTGCATAATATCTTGTAGGCAGCAGAAGTTTGACTTTTCTTTTTCATCCAGTTTCTTAGTCTATATTTTTTTCCACTGGAGAATTTAGGCCATTTATGTTCAAGGTTAATGTTGATATGTGAGGTTTATTCCTGTCATAGAGTTATCAGCTAGTTGTTTTGTAGAGGGACATCTTTAATGATAAATTTTGATAGCTTTCCTCCTAAGATTGGGAATGAAACATGAGTGAAAATTACCCCTTTTATTCCATATTTTTTAAGAGTTTCTAACCAGGTCAATGAAACAAGAAAAACAACCAAAAAGTCATAATTATTGCAAAGAAAGAAATAGAAAATGTCAGTAATTTTAGACAAAATAAATGTGCATGTAAAAAATTCATAATAATCTACAGAAAATTATTCAATTAAATAATTGAATTTATCAAGGTTACTAGAAACAAAGAGGAATTTTATTCTATATATCAGCAACAAAGAGAAAAATAACTTTAATAACATTTATTTTTATTGTAACAGAAAAAAGCAATGTTTTATTCTGAAAATGACACAATATTAATGCTCAAATCAAACACAACAATAAATAGATAAATACCATATTCATTTATTGGATGATTTATCATGATAAATTGATTTATCACTTCAACATAATCTCAATACAATAATTTTTTAAAACTTAGAAATTTTGGGGGGTGCCAGAGAAATTAACAAGCTGTTTCTAAAATTCATATGGAATTATTTTTTTATTATACTTTAAGTTTTAGGGTACCTGTGCACAACGTGCAGGTTTGTTACATATGTATACATGTGCCATGTTGGTGTGCTGCACCCATTAACTAGTCATTTAGCATTAGGTGTATCTCCTAATGCTATCCCTCCGCCCTCCCCTCACCCCACAACAGTCCCCAGTGTGTGATGTTCCCCTTCCTGTGTCCATGTGTTCTCATTGTTCAATTCCCACCTATGAGTGAGAACATGTGGTGTTTGGTTTTCTGTCCTTGTGATAGTTTGCTGAGAATGATGGTTTCCAGCTTCACCCATGTCCCTACAAAGGACATGAACTCATCATTTTTTATGGCTGCATAGTATTCCATGGTGTATATGTGCCACATTTTCTTAATCCAGTCTATCATTGTTGGACATTTGGGTTGGTTCCAAGTCTTTGCTATTGTGAATAATGTGGCGATAAACATATGTGTGCATGTGTCTTTATAGCAGCATGATTTATAATCCTTTGGTTATATACCCAGTAATGGGATTGCTGGGTCAAATGGTATTTCTAGTTCTAGATCCCTGAGGAATCCCCACACTGACTTCCACAATGGTTGAACTAGTTTACAGTCCCACCAACAGTGTAAAAGTGTTCCTATTTCTCCACATCCTCTCCAGCACTTGTTGTTTCCTGACTTTTTAATGATCACCATTCTAACCAGTGTGAGATGGTATCTCATTGTGGTTTTGATTTGCATTTCTCTGATGGTCAGTGATGATGAGCATTTTTTCATGTGTTTTTTGGCTCCATAAATGTCTTCTTTTGACAAGTGTCTGTTCATATCCTTCACCCATTTTCTGATGGGGTTGTTTGTTTTTTTCTTGTAAATTTGTTGGAGTTCATTGTAGACTCTGGATATTAGCCCTTTGTCAGATGAGTAGGTTGCAAAAATTTTCTCCTATTCTGTAGGTTGCCGATTCACTCTGATGGTGGTTTCTTTTGCTGTGCAGAAGCTCTTTAGTTTAATGAGATCCCACTTGTCAATTTTGGCTTTTGTTGCCATTGCTTTTGGTGTTTTAGACATGAAGTCCTTGCCCATGCCTATGTCCTGAATGGTATTGCCTAGGTTTTCTTCTAGGGTTTTTATGGTTTTAGGTCTAACATGTAAGTCTTCAATCCATCTTGAATTAATTTTTGTATCAGGTATAAGGAAGGGATCCAGTTTCATCTTTCTACATACGGCTAGCCAGTTTTCCCAGCACCATTTATTAACTAGGGAATCCTTTCCCCATTGCTTGTTTTTGTCAGGTTTATCAAAGATCAGATAGTTGTAGATATGTGGCATTATTTCTGAGGGCTCTGTTCTGTTCCATTGGTCTATATCTCTGTTCTGGTAACAGTGCCATGCTGTTTTGGTTACTGTAGCCTTGTAGTATAGTTTGAAGTCAGGTAGCGTGATGCCTCCAGCTTTGTTCTTTTGGCTTAGGATTGACTTGGCAATGCAGGCTCTTTTTTGGTTCCAATTCATATGGAATTTTAAAGGCCAAGGATAGACAAAGCAATCTTAAAGAATGGTTTTGATTCTCCAGTGACCAGTGATGATGAGCTTTTTTTCATATGTTTGTTGGCCACATAAACATCTTCTGAGAAGTGTCTGTTCATATCCTTTGCCCTTTTTAAGTATAATTTAAAAAATATATCAATATAATACCCTGAGATACAAAGGAAAAACAAAATGAAATCTACTTAAAATAAAACGTATGTTTCAACATTTAAGCACTTAGACACCGCTACAGTAGAGGATATAATAATGTAGTTTTATGCTTGAACTTGAACATTGAGCCACAGTGAATATCACAGGCTTGAACAAAGACTGATATAGGGGTTTTATGTGGTGATTTAAATATCATATATGGTATTGCCATTAATACATACATTTTCTGAAATGATGAAGAACTCCTGAGGAAGTCTCTAAAAAAAAAAAGAGGGTTCATCCTTTCCCTGATTTATAATATTGTTGCTGCCATAGAAAATTCAGGGTGTATTTTATATTAAAAAAGAACAATGGTACTTGATAAATTAAATACCAACAGGTTAAGATCTATTATAAAACTATACTAAATTAACACATAGTATTGGCTTTTTCTTAGATAGTATTGGTTTAATTTGCTACCATATAAAATTATATATCTTAATCTTTACTTACATATAGAAATTTTTTGCAGATAATTTACAAATTTAACTATAAGAGGTAAATCATGAAACTTCTGGAAGAAAACACAGGAGAAAATCATTATGATGTTTATATAAGAAACATTTTCCTTAAAGGAAACAAAATTTGCTAATATGATGGAAAATAAAAATTGTGCTATATTAAAATTAAAAACTTTTGTTAATTGGGAACTTTATGATTGGTCGACCATGGGGTGGGAGGATATATTTTTACATATATCCCACAAAATTTTGGATTTAAAATACATGAAGAAATTATATGAACCAATAATAAAAGGGCAACAACCAAATAAAGTATGGGGGGAAGGTCTTAAATAGATTATTCACAAAAAAGGATATTCAAGTGGCCAACAATTAGATTAAAAGTTACTTAAGTAGCTTAATTTCATTAGTCTACAAGAAAATGCAAATCAAAATCACAATGAAATACCCCTCATACATGAATAGAATCATTAAATTGAAAAATGCAATACCCGGTATTTGTAAAGATATGGGACAGTCAGAAATATCATACATAACTGGTAGAAAAGTAAATTGGTGCAACTTTGGAAAACTCTTTGACAGAATCTACTAAATATATGCATTTTCTATGGCACCACAATTCAACTTTTTTCTATATACCCAATAGACCCCCATGGACATCTGTTCATTAAAAGATAAGTATAATAATTTTCACAGAACCACCGTTTACAATAACAAAAACAACAACAATAACTAAAACTACCAAATACCCTTCAACACAATAACCTTAACACAATAACAGCAGAATGGATTGGTATAATTTTTGCATATTTATACAATGTATCAATATCCAGAAATTAGAATAAATGTATACAACTGCAAAGAACTATGTGGATTAATCTCACAAATTATGTTTAACAAACCACACACTATATAGACCATACAAATAACACAAGTAGTATACATGGCATGATTCATTTTATATAAAATAAGACAACATAAGGAAAAATCTGTCTTTTATGCTATTAAAAGTCAGGACATTCATTACTCTGGTACAAATAATGATGTGAACCAAATTCACAGAGCCCTTATAGGGGTACTAATAATGTTTTTGTGTTGACTTGGAGGCTATGTGTGGGTTTTTCAGTTTGAAGAATTATGATACTTTTTTCTATATGTATATTACATTTAATAAAAATGTTAATATATACTGAAAAAGAAATTAATTGAACAAGGGAAAGAAAGTAAAAGGAAGTTAGACTATATGCAGATTGAAGCACATGGAAGTGGAGTGTTTATATTTCTAACAGCAAGATATAAGCTAGTATGTGAACAAAAAGCAAATGTGATATTTCTAAATGTTAGAAGTATCATTTCATCAAACACACAATTATAGAAAGGTATATGCCCAATAATAGAGATTCAAAATAGATAAAGCAAAACAGAAATAAAGGAGAAAACAGACAAATCTATAATCACAGATTAGGACATGACTCTTATAGTTACTTATATCTAGACCAAAAAAATCAGTAGTTGACGATGTGAACAACACTAGCAACTCCTTTGATAGAAATTTTTACATTTATATAATAGCACACCTTAGTGTAGAATATATCTCCTTTTTAAGAACACATATTGGCCGGGCATGGTGGCTCACGCCTATAATTCTAGCACTTTGGGAGGCTGAGGCGGGCAGATCACTTGAGGCCAGGAGTTGGAGACCAGCCTAGCTAACATGGTAAAATCCTGTCTCTATTAAAAATACAAAATTTAGCCAGGTGTAGTGGCACACCTGTAATCCCAGCTACTCAGGAGGCTGAGGTGGGAGAATCACTTGAACCTGGGAAGTGGAGGTGGCAGTGTGCTGAGATCCTTCCACTGCCCTCCAGCCTAGGCAACAGAGCAAGACCCTGTCTCAGAACAAAACAAAAACAAAAAAAAAAAAAAAAAAAGCACATGTAACATTAACTGAAAGAGACCGTGTACTGGAGAACGCTCGAAAAATTTCAAGAGTTTTTTTTTTTTTTTTTTTTTTTTTTTTTGAGACAGAGTCTGACTCTATTGCCCGGCTGGAGTGTAGTGGCGGATCTTGGCTCACTGCAACCCCTCCACCTCCCGGGTTCAAGAGATTCTCCCGACTCAGCCTCCCGAATAGCTGAGACTACAGGCTCGCGCCACCATGCCCAGCTAATTTTTGTATTTTTAGTAGAGATGGGCTTTCACCATGTTGGCCAGGACGGTCTCATCTCTTGACCTCATGATCCGCCCACCTCGGCGGATCACAGGCTTGAGCCACCGTGGCTGGCCAAGTTGATTCCCTAAAAACAATGAAAATTTCACATATGAATGAAAGCTTCATATATTGGAAATTTAAAAAAAAAAGACTTCTAAATAACCTCTGCCAAAGATGAAATTACAGTGAAAAAGTATTTTTAAATGAATGATTGAATCTCACGACATATTGTAATTTGTAGGATCATACTAAAGTAGTACTTACAGAGATGTTTATAGCAAAATGCCAACATCAGGAAAAAAGACGACTCTAGAATTAATTATGTATGTGTATATCTTAAGATGACAGAAAAAAGGTGAGCAAATTAAAGCCAAAGTAAGCAACAGGGAGAAATAAAGATGTGTGAAAGTTAGTGAAATAGGAAAGAAAATCATTTAAAAATCCAAAAGTTGGTAGTTTGACAAGATTTATATGATTAATAAGCACCTAATAATACTGATAAATATTGGAGTAAAAGATAACGTATCTCTACAGATCTTAAAGGCAAATCCTAGGGAAATATTATGAGCCGTTTTATGACATTAATTGGTCAACTTAGACGAAATTAATGCATTTCTTCAACTAAGCCATACAGACAAAAAACATAAAATATGAATAGCTCTATACTCATGAAAAAGTTATATTCTCAAAAATTAAAGACAATTCTAGACTTCTTTTTTTTTTTTTTTGAGACGGAGTCTCGCTCTGTCACCCAGGCTGGAGTGCAGCGGCCCAATCTCGGCTCACTGCAAGCTCTGCCTCCCGGGTTCACACCATTGTCCTGCCTCAGCCTCCTGAGTATCTGGGACTACAGGCGCCCGCCACCACGCCCAGCTAATTTTTCATATTTTTAGTAGAGACGGGGTTTCACCGTGTTAGCCAGGATAGTCTCAATCTCCTGACCTCGTGATCCGCTCGCCACGGCCTCCCAAAGTGCTGGGATTACAGGCGTGAGCCACCGCACCCTGCCTAGGCTCCTTATTTCATTGGTAAATTATATCAAACTTTTAATAAAAAACAATACCTTTTTTTTTTTTTTTTTTTGAGACAGAGTCTTACTCTGTCACCTAGGCTGGAGTGCAAATAGCACAATCTCGGCTCACTGCAACCTCCACCTCTCAGGTTCAAGTGATTTGCCTGCCTCGCGCGCACCACCATGCCTGACTAATTTTTGTATTTTTAGTGGTGACGGGGTTCACCGTGTTGGCCAGGCTTGTCTCAAACTCCTGACCTCAAGTGATCTGCCTGCCTCGGCCTCCCAAAGTGCTGGGATTACAGGTGTGAGCCACCGCTCCTGGCCAACAATACCATTCTTATAAGAATGTTTTCAGAAGAGACAGAAAATACTTTCCATTTTATGAAATAAACAATGCCTTGAAAAAGAGTGAAAAATACTTAAAAAATATATAAATTAATAATATTCTTCATGAGAATATACGCATAATTCTCAGCAAAATATTAGCAAATTAAATTAAGCAATAAATACCTTGTGGGAGGTGATCCTATGAATGTAAGATTGGTTTACATTTTTTAAAAAATCAACATATTCAATCTTACAGAATAAAATATACATCATAATCTAAATAGATGCAAAAAAATATGATAAAATGCAACAACATTTCAGCAATCTTGGAATAGAGGGAACTTCATCAATCTGATAAAAGGGTATTTATGAAAAACTGGCAGCTAACATCATTCTTAATAGTGAAACATGGAATGCTTTTTTGTTAAGGTAGGACACAAGTCAAGGATTCTCACACTCATCAGGTCTATTCAACGTTCAGTCTAAAGAGTGAAATAAAGCAAGAATAATTTTTAAAATAAAAGCCTTAATAATTGAAAAGTAAACATAAAGCTAACACCAAAAATTGTCAGTGGACAAAATCCTAAACATTGTACAAAACATCTTATTACTAGATAAGCTAAATTAATACATAATTCCAGCTGCATCACAGGACACAAGGTCAAAGTACAACTATCAATTGTAGTTTTATGTACTAATAGAATACAATTGGAAAATAACGAGAATTCCATGTCAAATAGCATCAAAAACATAATTTATCAGAAATTAGTTTAAAAAGCAACCTCTCTACACTAAAAATGAAAAAATTTAAGGAAAAGATAAAAAGTTACAGAGTAAATAAATGTTAAGTTAAAATGTAATAACGCAGCAAAAACTACTTTGGAAAATAAAAATAAATAAATATTGTTTTTGCCAAATGAAAACAGCAGAAACACAGAGGCTGACAGAGTCCTTAAACTGAAAATTTATATTAAATTAAAATTAATATTTTATATGAAAACCATAATATAGTCATATTTAAGTTAAAATATATGTTATTTGAAAATATTACAAGTGACTGGTATCTGAAATTAAAATGTTGAAAGTCATTTTCTAGTGAGAGGGTAACAGTACTAATTGGGCACCGAGAATGAAAAGCTGAGAGATGGAGAGGGAATGAACAACACTGGCCAACTTTAAGTTCCTGGGTCCAGTTGAACCTGGTGCTCAGCTGCATGCTTTCCTACACACAGTTTAGCTCTCTTTAAAAAGTTGTCATTAATAACAATAAATGGTAGGAGCTCCTATCATTTGAAGTAACAGAAAAGTTATTTTTATTTCTAGTTTGGGCCTGATCTTTTGTGACTAATGGAAGCTTAGAGTTACTTAAATAAATAAAATATGAAGATTACCATATCTACTTGGAAAGATGCTTGTGGGCATTAGAAACAATATAAGGAAAATATTGTTATTGCACTATTGCTATATAGCATCTTTGTACTTAGACAAAAGTCAGACATAAATGTGACTCTCTCTTTCCTCAAAATATGAGGAAAAATGAGGTGGAGAATGAGCTCCTAGCCATGATCGAAAGTTGTTTGTGCTGCATTGAGTCTCTGAGTGTTTTATGACCTTGCCCTGTTCTTGGGTTCAGGGTAAAATCTAAGTTTAGTTGACTCTACAAGCGCTTAAATGCCACGCTGGGGTCTCCCATGCAAAGCTTCAAACATTTGACTCTCAGATATGAAATACAATTGCTTGAGGACATAAAATTTTCCTTGGAAAACTAATTTGTGCCATTGGAAATGAACAAGATGAATAAGGAAATGTTTGTGCTTCACAGCAGTGCAAAAGAAAGGAAGTGAGAAATGCACGTGTGGGCAGATAGCAAACTGGATTCCCTTTTAGCACTAATTCCATGCTCAAATTTTTTTTTGAGACAGAGTCTCGCTCGGTCACCCAGGCTGGGGTGCAGTGGCACAATCTCCACACACTACAACCTCTGTCTCCTGGCGATTCTCCTGCCTCAGCTTCCTGAGCAGCTGGAATGACAGGTATGCACCACCACTCCACTCCCGGCTACATTTTTTTTTGTATTTTTAGTGGAGACAGGGTTTCCCCATGTTGGCCAAGCTGGTCTGAACTCCTGACCTCAGGTGATCCACCCACCTTGGCATCCCAAAGTGCCCACCTGCCTTGGCCTCTCAAAGTGCTGGGATTACAGGAGTGAGCAACCATGCCTGGCTGAAATTCTTAAATTTGATTCTACCCCAGATTTAAACATTTTCCTAATTTTCCCCTACCTGCCCCCCAAACTCTCAATTATTTTGCTATGTCTTATGAGAACTCTCAAGCCCCTAAAAGAAATGCAAAATATAGTTTGAGGTGATATTTTAATAGAGGAAATATTCTCACTTAATGATTCCAGAAATAGCAATGTTTTCAGGAGCATCAATAAGAAGAAATAGATCTTAAACATATTAGAAGGTAGATCTCCAGCCCATCACATTCAACCAGTCTGGATATACCAGTCGAACTGAAAATCCGGCTAAAAGGAGCTTCTGCAAGAAATATCAGAGTTGCACATCAATTGCATCGTTTCATAGCACATCAGGATTGCTTAGATATAACCTGAAGATTTTGAAGTCCAAGGTGCAATAACAATATTTTCCTTATATTGTTTCTAATGCCCACAAGCATCTTTCCAAGTAGATCATCTTCAAATGTCATCCTACATCATCTACAGAATCTTTAGGTTGAATACAATCTTAGATGTTAAATGTGTCCTTTAAGTCATCTTTCCTCTAGTATTCCTGAGAAGTGGTCTATAGGCTTAGGCTTAAATGCCTTCAGTAACAGGTTGCTTATTTATTTGACAAGGCAGATTGTTCCTTGGTTAGACAGCTATAATTGTTGGGAAGTTCTTCCTCAAATTGAGGCAAAATCATCCTCCCTGTAAATCCCACTCACTGGTCCTCTTCCTGATTTCCAGTGCAATAGAGAATGAATTGACTCTCTCCCTTCAACTGACAGCCCCTTTGTGTGGTCAGGCTGACTCTTTCAGTTGACTGTGCAGTATGGGGTGACATGGCACTGTCATTTAGTCTGAAAGCCTGGGTTCAATTTTCCAGTCTTAGTTGTCACTTCCTAATGCCAAATCACTTATATCTCTGAACCTTGGAGACTTGGGCTGCAAATCTGTATAATATAGATAAGGATATATTTGTTACACCTTTCCCTTGGTTCTTGCATGAATTACATTGAGAGGATCTGTGTGAATGTACTTTCGACTCTTATATACACTGCAAATAGAAGACATTGCTAGTGAGTCTTAATTCACACTAAATAGTCCATCTTTATTTTCCTGGAGAAGTTAACTTTCATTGTTCTCATATTTATTAGATTTTATTCAGTGAAATATTTCAGTGCTAAAGTCAAGTTCTCTCTAATTTCCACTGCTCTGTTTAATCCAGCTACCTTTCTTTTCCCTTAGGAAGCATATAGGGCTAAGTTTAATCAAGCCATGTGATACAGTATTCTCTCACTCTAGTTATTTTGTTCACTCATCTGAACCTGAGTGTTTATGTATCATACAAGGTATTATACTTTTCTTATTCTTAATCCATATTAAAATTATCTTCAGTGTAAATGAGTTCATAGCAATAAGGTATGATATTAAAGCCAAAGAGAAAAAAACAATTGCTAAGAGTCTGGGGGCATCTAATTTGTGCTTATTTTCTCTAAATTTTCTTTTCTTTTTTTTTTGAGACGGAGTCTCGCACTGTTGCCAGGCTGGACTGCAGTGGCCTGATGTTGGCTCACTGCAACTTCCGATTCCCTGGTTCAAGTGATTCTTCCGCCTCAGCCTCCCGAGTAGCTGGGATTATAGGCACGTGCCACCACGTCCAGCTAATTTTTGTATTTTTAGTACAGCCGGGTTTCACAATGTTGGCCAGGATGGTCTCGATCTTCAGATCTCGTGATCCGCCCACCTTGGCCTCCCAAAGTGCTGGGATTACGGGAGTTAGCCACCACGCCCGGCCTATTTTCTCTAAATTTTTAATTGATTTCTTCATTGTAAGCCACGTTTACTTTTTTTTTTTTTTTTCAGAGCCAGCTGAGGTTTTCTTTTGGAAAAAAAAAAAAAAATTGAATTGTTTTGTAGCTGGGGGCATGGGCAAGAGGGGTACCCCAGGCAGTAAACTCCCCTGCGGGTGGGCTGAGGGCAAGGGCTAAACCTCAGGTGGGTCTCGTGTTCCCTGTGCTCTCCTGCACAGCAGCCTTTCTCATGGACTCTGGGACAGCCGCAGGAAGGGTAGGCTGACGGGGGCGCTGCCATGGCCGTTCACTTGGGCAGGACGTCAGAGGACTCGGGCATTAGCTTTTTATTGCAGGTCTCGATCTTCTTCACAACCACAGCCCTGGTGGAGCTGATGCAGCTGAAGGAGCTAGAGCCCATGCCAGAGCTAAAGCTGGAGCCCAGGCCAGGGCTTGTGAGGCCCTCATAAGCTGAGCTCAGCCCACCAGCATAGCCACTGCTGGTCTTCGTATGGATACTCATGTTCTGCATCCTAGACTCCAGCTGGCTCTCCTCGCCCTCCAGCAGCTTCCTGTAGGTGGCGATCTCAATGTCCAGGGCCAGCTTAACGTTCATCAGCTCCTAGTACTCACGCAGCTGCCATGCCATATCCTGCTTGGCCTGCTACAGGGCGGCCTCCAGCTCAGACAGCTTGGTGTTGGCATCCTTAACGACCAGCTCCCCGCGCTGCTCGGCATCTGCGATGGCGGCCTCCAGGAAAGCCCTCAGGCCTTTGAGGCCCTCAGTCTCAGCCTGGAGTTGGCTCATGTTCCAATTCATCTCGGAGATCTCCGTCTTTGTACGACGCGGGTCATTCCCGTGCTTCCCAGCCAGCGTCTGCAGCTCCTCATGCTTGATCTGGTACATGCTCTCAGCCTCAGCCTGGCCGCGGTTGGCAATCTCCTTGTACTGTGCCTTGACCTCAGAGATGATACTGTCCATGTCCAGGGAGCGGCTGTTGTCCAGGGACAGCACCGCAGGTGTGTCCGGGACTGCAGCTCCCGGATCTTCTCTTCATACATCGGCCTGAGAACGTTGATCTCGTCAGTCAGCCCTTGCAGGCGAGACTCCAGCTCTACCTTGTTCATGTAAGCTTCATCCGCATCCTTCTTGATGGGGACAAATTCATTCTCTATCTCTATAGGCTTATTGATCTCATCCTCATACTTGTTCTTGAAGTCCTCCACCAGCCTCTGCATGTTACCAAGCTCTGCCTCCAGCTTCAGCTTCTGGCCCAGTGTCTCCAGCTGCCACCTAAGGTTGTTGATGATGTAGCTCTGGAACATGTTGTCCATGTTGCTCTGAGGCTGTCTTCTGCTGCTGCAGGAGGCTCCACTTGGTCTCCAGCATCTTGTCCTGCTGCTCCAGGAACCGTACCTTGTTGATGAAGGAGGCAAACTTGTTGTTAAGAGTCTTGATCTGCTCTTTCTCCAGGGTGCACATGCTCCGGTTGTTGGGGTCCACCTCCAGGTTCAGCAGGCTCTGGTTGACTGTGACGGCAGTGATGGTCCCATACTGCTGGCCGGCCATAGCATCCGCCCAGGCCACCCGTGAAGCTGCTGCTGCCCACTCAGGAGAAGCTCAAGTAGCTGATGGGGCACCGGGCCCACTCGTGTAAGAGTGGCTGCTGAAGGCCAGGGGGCAAGAGGTGGACACCTTGTAGGACTTCTGGGTCACCCTGATGGAAATGGTGGAGGCAGGAGTGGAGGCGGGCAGGCTGAACCAGGCAGAGATTCGAGAAGGAGTGGAGAAGCTGCTTCTAGTTCCATGTTTAAATCTTAAACACAGAAATATCTGCTTGATAAATGAGCTAAGCTAAAGTTTAGAGGTTTAATGACTATAAGTTCTTTATAGTAAATGACTCAGGACAGTAACTTAATCAGCAAGATTTATGATCCACTTAAAACACATGTGGCTTTGTTCATCATTTCTAGGGAAACATGATTATTAAATCTGATAACATTTGCATATGTAAACTATTATAATTAGGTAAAATTTTCCTCCTTCTAATTCTAAAGGGCATTCACCAGAAGTACTAAGGAAGATTAAACTGTCAGATATAAGTTACATTATAAAATATATGTAAATTAAGTTGTTCAGTATTTTTTTTTGAACATATAACAAGGACACACTAATAGAAAAAAATGTTAATAGAAATAAAGAGAGAAACTTTAGCAAAGGAAAAAAGTGAGAATCAACATGAAAATTTTTAAAATATGAAGAATTAACATCTAGAATTTTCATTGATATTGAGAAATATCAATGAAATGGTCTCAAATCACCAAAACCCAAAGGTCAAGGTTATGTACATGACTTTGGGGCACATTTTACAGGCAGAATAGAACATGGATCAAAACTGGATCAGAATAATGGCTGATCCTAGAAGTCAAAATGATTTGGTTACCAAAATCTAGCAAACAGAAATGATCAGCCATATTCCAACTCAAAAGTTTCTTATTGGCAAACCCAATATTAATGCATTAGGAAACAGGGACATGTAGGAAGTAATCAAATGAGAAATCATTCCAGAAACTCAGATAAGCAGCAGGGCATCTGGGGTAGAAACAGGAATTAGGAAAATCTGGGTGCATCAGTTAAAATCAGATTCAGCTGCATAGAATAGCTAACTTCCATAAAAAAGTAGTTTAAACATAATAAAAGTTGATCTATTTCACTTTTTTTTAACAAAAAAGCACAAATATAGGCAATTCAGGACTATTATGAGTAATCCACAAAGTTATCAGTTTATTGTATCTCATCCTCCCTAGGAAAAGACTCTTGTCTTAATGGTTACAAATGACTGCTGGAGCTTCAGCCATCATGCAAGCATTTCAGGACATAAGGTAGATAATAAGAACAGAGTTCCTTCTCTATTTAAGGACTCTTCCCAGAAACTACACAAAACATACTCAGTTTCATTTTATTAGACAAAGTGCAGTTATATGGCAACACATTTGCAAGGCAAACTGGGAAATATGCCCAGTTAAACTTAGGGGAAAATGGATATTAGGAGGCAAAGGGCAAACAAATTTAAAATCGGAGTCTGCCATATTCCGGGCTATAATCCCTGAAGCACTGTTTCTCTGAGCATGAATGAGAGTAAAAGGCTGACATTCCTGACAGGATGTCTTTGATAACTTGGGCAATTCCTTTTCAGTCAAATAGTTTATAAACATACCCTGTTAAGCAGAGGGTTAATTTCAGAATATGAGAATCTTAGGACCTACAAGTCAGAGAATGTGTACGAAAGAGAATGATGAGAGGATGGACAAGTATCCAAGTCTGGAGAAAAAAGAAGAAAAGGAATTAATAAATTACAAAGATAGAGATGGAGGATGGGAAGGGAGCGAGGGAGGAAAAAGTAGATTCAAAGAATTTAAAAGGATGAGTGAATATGGAAAAGGAAAAAAGAAGATGAAAAAAAATGCATGCACCACTTTGCCTGTGAAGGATTGCTGCCTTCAGCTCATTCTCTGTCACTATCCACATGGCTGGAAATATTATTCCTTTATAGGTAATGCATGAGTTTACATGGACATAAAATAATTTAAAATGAAAATGACCATGGAAGTTTTGTGATTCATTTGGAAGAAAAATTCCAAGCATTTCATTTCTTATGAAAAAGAACACTGCAGCTCCCCAGTCTTATAACAGATATCTTTGTGTGCTGGGTCTGACCTGGCAGTCAAGCAGGACAATCTAAAATATACAGTGAGAGGGAAGAAAATGAAAGAAAGAATAAAGGAAATGGAGCAATTACATTTTTATCTCATGTAAAATCTGTAATAATCGCTGTAATCTAAAAGCTTTTAGGTCTAACTTTTGTTTGATGGCTGGATTTGCACTGACACTTGTAAAGAAAAGAGAAGTAATACATCCTCCTTCCTGGTAATGGTTGGATGCAGAATAAAACTCCCAGACAATTTTGGCACTTCTGGTGTTCAGGCCTTGGGTAAATTAGTTGCAACATCTTAGACCATTAGAATGATTACAGCAGACTGTAATACACAGTAATAGAAGGCCTAGGACTGTAAAATTCTTTGATAATATTTAGTTATGTGCCACTCTGTAGCACCTAGAAATAATTAAGAGAGTTAGTGAGAAAGGACAACTAGTAGTTGGATAGCTATCTCCAATTCAATGAATCAGAGAGAGGGTGGATTTCAACAACTGTAACTGTTCTTAAGACTTTCTATTATGAAACTACCAAGAAAAAGATCACAACCTTCTTTTCTTGGCATTTTCCTTAGAAGGGTCTAAATGAGAAGTTTAAATACAATTCCTTTTCAGATTCTAACTAAACCAAGCATTCTGGATGTGGCAGAAATAAAGAAAAGAGCCCTTAAACTCTTTACTGAATGCTTTACGTTCAATAAAGGGCTTAAGGCCCAGTGGTAAGCTTAGAGAATACACAGTCAGTGAGATGGACTGGGCATCCATGCAAAGTGCTTGAAGTCCTATATCTTGGCTTATACCCATGTATTAATATATGGATGGAAAGAACATGAATATGTGGCTCTACGGTCAGGAAATCAAGGGAAATTTGTGGGGAACTGGAAGTCACTGTCATTGAAAATTTGAAGAGAATGGAAACCCAGATATCTCCTAAATCCAAAACCTACCAAGGCAAAAGTTTTGGGAGGTGCTTTTATCATTACTCCATCTACTCTCCTGGAAACTGCAATCTCTGTTCAGTCTAGATGGCAAGGGCTGGTCCAGATTTGAAAATGATGTCTTGGACTTAGTTGAGGTTATCTGCAGTCATTTTCACTGTTTCATTCAGCAAGTAATGCAAATGATATCGTCTCAATCCAGGATATTGCTGGGCCAGTGGATGGCTGCCAGTGCTATCCTTCTGCTTGTAGAGGAAAGCTCAATGTTTCAAGACCTCTTCAACCTGCAGTGAGGAAGGAATGCACCAGTTCAGAGCAAAAGGTGGGCTCATTTCCATCCATACGGTTTTAGGATAGGGCAAGGGCAGAGAATAGGCACCTCAGCCTAGATCATCAATATCTGACATCCAGGTTCTGGATTCATAACTTCTTGTTAAGCCAGTTTACATCACCTAGTATTTTTTCTTGTTTGAAAATCAGGAATCAAAGTTTCAGTGTGTCAGATTTGGTCCTGGCTTTCTACAATGTACTCCTAGGCTGAAGTCATAAAAAGGGATCATCTCTAATTTTTATCCAATTTCTAACAATTCCAAGTTCATAAAAAGGGATCATCTTTTATTCTCAACCAATTTCTAACAATTCCAAGTGATATATATATGGGCATTGTCTCTTCAAAATGGTATTAGCATATTCATATCTGTATTCTAAAATATTAAAATGTCAAAATAACACATATATTACAGGTGATATTATGAATGTTAATGCTAACCCTCCCACTGCCAAAAATCTACCTTTAAAACTAACATCATATAGGAATATTCTGTTTTATATATATTCCCTCAGCCGAATCTTGTGCAGCCAATGCTTCAGTTGCAAGCGGATCCTGAAACAATTGTGAATCTGGATGCATTTCATGCTTTACCCCTAAGTTTAGTTGTATTTGTGCTGCCCTCTGTAGGCAAGTTTTCAAGCACTGACAGTTGGTTAAACTCACTAAAAACCTCACTGTTAAGGATCTCAAGCAACTTGTGGGGATTATCATTACAAATTTCAGGTTGAAAATTGATCAATAACATTACCACTTGGAACCATAGCACTTACAGTATGACCATGTGATTCTTCCACCTCAGCCTGACAATATCATATTCTCCAGAGAAATAAGAGGCTGCCAAAGATTTCACCTTCTGCAATTTTGTCATAGCAATCTTCTCCTGTCTCTGTTTCCTATTTTGTGTTTTGTGTTTTCTCTGAAATTCCCCCTTACTCCACATCTTTCGACTCCTGATTTCTTATCATTGTTGTGACAACAGCTCACATTTGTATGTCTCTTTCTTCTGCAAAACAGAAAACACAGAAATTATGTGTAAATCTCTAAGAATTCTTGAAACATCATCCATCTGATATGGGGGCAAATGAAGAAAAAAAAAACAGAAAAACTGAAATTATTTGCTCAAGATGGTGCCATAAGAAGCATTCACTCCCAGAGCCCAGAAGATGTGTGGTGAATAAGAGGCAAACCCTTGCACAGGGGCTCAGAGGGCCAGGTTCCTATACTGCCCCATTAACTGTTTAATCTCTTGGAGCTAATTTCCCTTAAGTAAAAAAAGACAAATTCTCATCTGCCTACCATATACTAATATGGATAAAGGTAATAACTATGTAGAAAAAAGGTTTGCAAACCTTTGAGTGATATAAATATGAGCTATTACTGTTTGTAAATATTGCACCCAAGAATTAAAGATGATTTAAGTTTTTCCATGTTGTATGTAAAATCTAAGAGCATCTGCAACAGTTGTCCTTCAAAGAAAGGCAAAAAAAAAAAAAAAAGCCATTGTCTTTTTCACATGTATCCATTTTGTTAAATAATTAATTCAAATCCTACATATTCCTTTATACACCAATCCAGTTACGCTTTAAAAAAACCCTGATCATTTCTATCAATTTGTCCTCATGATATATTTCCTTTGGAAATTTACAAACACACAATGCACAATGTATTTTTCTCTCAGCAGTTTGTTCTGAAAGGCTACTGAAGATTTTTACCATTTTATCTCTTTTATTTATAAGTGTGTCCTGTTACCATATACAGTCACATGTTGCTTAATGATAGCATACATTCTGAGAAATGCATTTTTACAGAATTCTGTTATTTTGCAAACATCATAGAGAGTATTTACAGAAACCTAGATAGTGTTGTCTATTGCTCCTAAGCTACAAACCTATACAGCATGTTACTGTACTAAATATTGTAGGTAATTATAACACAATGATAAATATTTGTGTAACTAAACAGGAAAGGTATAACAAAGATATGGTCAAAACAATGTTTAAATGGCACAACTGGATGGGACACTTACCATAAATGGAGCTTGCAAGACTGGATGTTGATCTGGATGAGTCAATGAGGGAGAGGTGAGTGAATGTGAAGCCCTGGATATTATTGGAGACTAATATAGAGTTTATAAACACTGTACACCTAGGCTACACTAAATTTATTTTTAAAATAAAGTAATTATGCTATGATGTCACTAGGCAATAGAACTTTTTCAGCTCTGTTACAATCTTATAGGGCTACTGTTGTCATCTATGAGGTCTATCATTTAACAAAACATTGTTTTGTGGTGCATGACCATATTATCAAAAAGCCAAGTTAATAAAAGACACAAATTCAAAGATCTGCACATGTTGAGTAGAATAAACAAGGGGATACATTGTATGGCATTTTCTTGACTGCTCTGGCTAGGAGGGGCTTGCAGAGACGCCAACCAATTTCTTCCTTTTACAGGAGTCTGTAGAAACGGAATTATTGGGAATGTGAAGATGGTACAAAAATCTTAGGATTTGTCTAATCGAAGCATGTGTAGCTCTATTCAGAAATGTTCTATTTTGTACTTTGATATTTTCTCCCTCCCTAGTCACTCCCACACAAATGAAGCCTATCATCATAGGCTTGATTGAACCTGCATCATATATTTTTGATAAAATACTTTGGAAATGGTGACAATTTCATACAGTCACCTAGATGTTTGTATCTATAGAAATCTGAAGCACTATCAGAAGGAAAAACAAAGATAACCAGATGACTTCCTTGTTTATTATCATGTAATCAGCAATTTTATAATAGTCATAATTTTTTCCTTAGTCTCCTTTCAATAATTTATTGAGGAAAAATGCCTATAACAAGCCCCAAATTGCTCCCAGCTCCCCAAATAATATCACAGCTTCTATCTCAAAAATTACATAAGAGAATGATTATCAAAAAATTATAATTTGACATTAAATGGTCCTAAGGGCAATAGATACTACTTAAAGAGATTTTTTAAAATATATTAGTACATGGGAGTAAAGCTTTAAAATTACTGGATATGCTCAAAAGGCATATTATAATAGTTACTGCCCCAAATGAAAAGAAAAGAATATGAATCTAGGTCTATGTCTTTATTTTAAAAAATAATAGTTTATAAGCTGATTGAAATAAGTATGGATATATCCGTCCACAGTCCATGTGAAATCAAGTTCTAATAAAATGTTGCAGAAAACAATACTTGTTACAAGCTCAAGGGAAAGCAAACTCAGCAAACATGAAGAAAAGTTCTGGCATACTATTATGTTGGTGCAAAAGTAATTGCAGTTTTTAAAATTTGCCATTAAAATGGCAAAACCACAATTACTTTTGCACCAACCTATTAGGTAGGTTACAAAGATGCTGTTACCATCAGCACTGTAATAGAATCCAAGCTGATCTGTTCTTTTGTTTCTTTTTTCTGGGGGTTGGGTGGGAGTAGAATGGAAATAGTCAATGAATATGGCCATAACATTAGAGTGATGGCTTTTAATATGAATATAGCTATACTTCTGTTTATGTCCCACCCTGTTGGTGCATGAATCAAAGCCTGTCCCATTCGGGAGCCAGTGATACATCAAACTCTTACATTAATCAACTTTCTTTCAAAAGAAAATTATTTATTCAACATGTATTTACTTAACCATAGCCATGTGCCAGGTATTCCACTGACTACTGGGTAAACAAGTCCATAGTAGTGAAAAATAAATGCAGTTTCTGCAACCAAGGAGTTCACATCTTTATATCAAGCCAGATTCAAACCTCAGTAATTTACCATGATTGAAATGTGCATGCATGGTACTGGTACCAAAACAGAGATATAGACCAATGGAACAGAACAGAGCACTCAGAAATAATGCCGCATATCTACAACCTCTGATCTTTGACAAACCTGACAAAAACAAGAAATGGGGAAAGGATTCCCTATTTAATAAATGGTGCTGGGAAAACTGCCTAGCCATATATAGAAAGCTGAAACTGGATCCCTTCCTTACACCTTATACAAAAATTAATTCAAGATGGATTAAAGACTTAAATGTTAGACCTGAAACCATAAAAACCCAGAAGAAAACCTAGGCAATACCATTCAGGACATAGACATGGGCAAGGACTTCATGTCTAAAACACCAAAAGCAATGGCAACAAAAGCCAAAATTGACAAGTGGGATCTCATTAAACTAAAGAGCATCTGCACAGCAAAAGAAACTACCAGCAGAGTGAACAGGCAACATACAGAATGGGAGAAAATTTTTGCAATATCCAGAATCTACAATGAACTCAAACAAATTTACAAGGAAAAAAAAACCCATCAAAAAGTGGGCGAAGGATATGAACAGACACTTCTCAAAAGAAGACATTTATGCAGCCAAAAGACACATGAAAAAATGCTCATCATCACTGGCCATCAGAGAAATGCAAATCAAAACCACAATGAGATACCATCTCATACCAGTTAGAATGGCGATCATTAAAAAGTCAGGAAACAACAGGTGCTGGAGAGGATGTGGAGAAATAGGAACACTTTTACCCTGTTGATGGGACTGTAAACTAGTTCAACCATTGTGGAAGTCAGTGTGGGGATTCCTCAGGGATCTAGAACTAGAAATACCATTTGACCCAGCAATCCCATTACTGGGTATATAACCAAAGGATTATAAATCATGCTGCTATAAAGACACATGCACACGTATGTTTATTGTGGCACTATTCACAATAGCAAAGACTTAGAACCAACCCAAGTGTCCCACAATGATAGACTGGATTAAGAAAATGTGGCACATATACACCATGGAATACTATGCAGCCATAAAAAATGATGAGTTCATGTCCTTTGTAGGGACATGGATGAAGCTGGAAACCATCATTCTCAGCAAACTATCTCAAGGACAAAAAACCAAACACCACATGTTCTCACTCATAAGTGGGAGTTGAACAATGAGAACACATGGACACAGGAAGGGGAACGTCACACACTGGGGCCTGTTGTGGGGTGGAGGGAGGGAGGAGGGATAGCATTAGGAGATATACCTAATGTTAAATGACAAGTTAATGGGTGCAGCACACCAACATGGTGCATGTATACATATGTAACTAACCTGCACGTTGTTCATATGTACCCTAAAACTAGAAGTGTAATAAAAAAAGAAAAACACAAAAAATAAAAAAACAAACAAAATGTGAAAGGAAAAAAAAAAGAAATGTGCAATGGGTATCAGGAAACATATATCAGTTCTTTCCTTTTATTTTAAGCTGCTATATATTATTATTGTAGTTACTATTTTAATTGTTAGCTTCAGGGGTACATGTGTAGGTTTGTCATATAGGTAAATTGCATGTCACAGGGGTTTGGCATACAGATTATTTCATCATCCAGGTAATAAGCATAGTATCTCATAAATAGTTTTTAGATCCTCTCTCTTCCCATGCTCTACCTTTAAGTATGCCTCAGAGTCTATTGTGTTTCCTGTTTGTATCCATGTGTACTCAATGTTTAGCTTCCACTTATAAGTGAGAACATGTGGTATTTTGTTTTCTGTTTCTTTTAGTTTCCTTAGAATAATAGCCTCCAGCTGCATCCATGTTGTTGCAAATGACATGATCTCATTGTTAATGGCTGCGTAATATTCCATAGTGTGTATGTACCACACTTTCTTTATCCAGTCTATATTGATGAGCATTAAGTTGATTCCATGTCTTTGCTATTGTGAAGAGTGCTGCAATGAACATATTCATGCATATGTTTTTTGCTAGAATGATTTATTCCTATGGGTATATACCCAAGAATAAGATTGCCAGGTTGAATGATAATTCTGTTTTGAGTTCTTTGAGAAGTTACTACATTGCTTTCCACAATGGCTGAACTAATTTTATTCCCACCAGCAGTGTATAAGCATTCCATTTTCTCTACAACCTTGCCAGCATCTGTTATTTTTTGACTGTTTAATAATTGCCATTTTGGCTGGTGTGAGATGGTAACTGCGATGGTTAACATTGTCAACTTGATTGGATTGAAGGATGCAAATTATCGTTTTTGGCTGTGTTTGTGAGGGTGTTTCCAGAAAAGATTAACATTTGAGTTCCTGGCCTGAGAGAGGAAGACCCACAATCAATGTAGGTGGGCAGCATCCAATCAGCTACCAGTGTGACTAGAAAAAGCAGGCGGAAGAAAGTAAAATATCTGGCTTGCTGAGTCTTCTAACTTTCATTTTTCTCCTGTGCTGGGTGCTTCCTGTCCCTGAACATCAGACTCCAGGTTCTTCAGCATTTGCACTCTTGGACTTACACCAGTGGTTTGCCAGGAGCTCTTGAGCCTTTGGCCACAGACTGAAGACCACACTGTTGGTTTCTCTAATTTTGAGACTGTGGGACTCAGACTGAGCCACTACTGGCTTCCTTGCTCCTCAGCCTGCAAACGACCTATTGTGGGATTTCTTTACCTTGTGATCCTGTGAGTTGATTCTCCTTAGTAAACTCCCTTTCATATGTGTATATATATATCCTATTAGTTGTGTCCCTCTGGAGAACCCTAATACAGTAGCTTTTTGTGGTTTTGATTTGTATTTTTCTAATGATTAGTGATTTTGAGCATTTCTTCATATGCCTGTTGTCGACATGCATGTCTTCGTTTGAAAAGTGTCTGTTCACATGCTTTGCCCACTTTTTAATGGGGTTGTGTGCTTTTTACTTGTAAATTTGTTTAACTTCCTTATAGATTCTGGATATTAGACTTTTGTCAGATGAACAGTATGTGAATATTTTCTCCCATCCTGTAGGGTGTCTGTTTATGCTCTTGATAGTTTTGTTTTGCTCTGCAGAAGCTCTTTAGTTTAATTAGGTGCCACTTGTCACTTTTTGTTTTTGTTGCAATTGCTTTTGGCATCTTCATTGTGAAGTCTTTGCCAAGATCTATGTTCAGAATGATGTTTCCTAGGTTATCTTCCAAAGTTTTTATAACTTTACGTTTTACACTTAAGTCTTTCATCCATTTTGAGTTTATTTTTATATATGGTGTAATGAAAGGGTCCAGTTTTAATATTTTGCATATGGCTAGCCAGTTATCCCAACATCACTTATTGAATAGGGAGTCCTTTCCTCATTGCTTATTTTTGCCAACCTTGTCATAGACACCTTATTATAGGTGTCTGACATTATTTCTGGGCTCTCTATTCTATTCCTTTGGTCTAAATGTCTGTTTTCGTACCAGTACTATGCTGTTTTGGTTACTGTAGCCTCGTAGCACAGTTTGAAGCCATTAACAAGATACCTCGAGCTTTGTTATTTTTGCTTATAATTACCTTGGCTATTTGGGCTCCTTTTTTGCTTTTATATGAATTTTTAAATGGTTTTTTTCCTAATTCTGTGAAGACTGTCATTTGTAGTTTGATAGGAATAACATTGAATCTCTAGATTGCTTTGGGAAGTATGGCTATTTTAACAACATGGATCCTTCCTATCCATGAGCATGGAATGTTTGTCCAATTCTTTACATCATCTCTGACTTCATTGAGCAGTGTTGCATTATTCTAGTTGTGGAGAACTTAGACTTCACTTGTTAAGCTCTATTCCTAGGTATTTTATACTTTTTATGGCTATTGTGAATTGAATTGTGTTCTTGATTTGGCTGTCAGTTTGGACATTGTTGGTGTATGGAAATGCTACTGAGTTTTGTACATTGATTTTGTTTTCTGAAACTTTGCTGAAGTTGTTTAACAGATCTAGAAACCTTTGGGCAGAGACTTGTGGGTTTTCTAGGTATAGAATCATATCATCTGCAAACAGAGATAGTTTGACTTCCTCTCTTCCCATTTCGATGCCTTTTACTTTTTTCTCTTGCCTGATTTCTCTGGCTATAACTTTCAATACTACGTTAAATAGGAGTGGTGAGAGTTACCAAACTTGCCTTGTTCCAGTTCTCAAGGAGAACGCTTCCAGCTTTTGCCCATTCTGTATGATGTTGACTATTGGTTTGTCATAGATGGCTATTATCATTGAGGATTTTTTTATATGAAGGATTGTTGAGTTTTATCAAATGACTTTTCTGATAATCATATGATTTTTTAAATTTTAGTTCTATTTATGTGATGAATCACGTTTATTAATTTGCATATCTCAAACCAACTTTGCATCAAAGGGGTAAAGCCTACTTGATCATAGTGGAATAGCTTTTTGACGTACTGCTGGATTTGGTGTGAGAGTATTTTGTTGAAGATTGTTGCTTCTATGTTCATCAAGGTTATGCCATGATGTTTTCTTTTTCTGTTGTGTTTCTGCCTTTCTTCCAGGTTTTCCCACCAGGATGATGCTGGCCTCAGAGAATGAGTTAAAGAGGACTTCCTCCTCCTCAATTTTATGGAATAGTTTCAGTAGGAATAGTACCAGCTCTTCTTTATACATCTGGTAGAATTCAGCTGTGAATCTGTCTGGTCCTGGGCTTTTTTCCAGTTGGAAGGCTTTTTATTTCTGATTCAATTTTGGTATTCACTATTGCTCTGTTCAGGGATTCAATTTTTTTCTGGTTCAATCTTAGGAGGTTGTAAGTTTCCAGGAATTTACCTATTTCTTCTAGATTTTCCAGTTTGTGTGCAGAGAGGTGTCAGTAGTAGTCTCTAAGGGTTTTTTTGAACTTCCATGGAGTTGATGGTAATGCCCCTTGTCATTAAAGATTGCATTTATTTGGATATTCTTTTCTTTTTTTACATGAATTAACTATTCTCACTTTCCCCTCATTCTTCATTATCCTTCCCAGCCTCTGGTAACCATTTATCTACTCTCTACCTTCATGAATTCAATTGTTTTAATTTTTAGCTCCTAAAAATAAGTGAGAAGATGCAGTTTGTCTTTCTGAGCCTGAGATTATTTCACTTAAAATGAGGAAATCCAGTGCCATCTATGTTGTTGCAAATGATAGGGTCTCATTATTTTTTATGGATTAATAGCACTCTATTATGTATATGTACATTTTCATTATCCATTCATCTGTTGATGGACACGAGTTGCTTCCAAATCTTGCCTACTGTGAATGGTGCTGCCATAAACATGGGAGTACAGACATCACTTCAATATACTGATTTCTTTTTTTTGGTGGAGCGGGGGGGTGGGTATATACCCACAGATCATATGGTAGCTCTATTTTTAGTTTTTCGAGGAACCTTTATGCTGTTCTCCATAGTAGTATTAATTTACATTCCCATCAATAGCACATGAGGATTCTCTTTTATACACACCCTCACCAATATTTTTTATTGCCTCCCTTTTTGATAAAAGCCATTTTAACTGGGGAGAGAAGACATCTCATTGTAGTTTTGATTTGCATTTATCTGATAATGAATGATGTTGTGCACCTTTTCATATACATATTTGCCATTTGTATGTCTTCTTTTGAGAAATATATATTCAGATATTTTGTACACTTTTAAATCACATGGTTAGATTTTTTTCTATATGCTTGTTTCAGCTCCTTATATATTCTGGTTATTAATCCCTTGTCAGATGGACAGATTCCGAATATTTTCTCCCACTCTATGGGTTGTCTCTTCAATTTTTTGATCATTTTCTTTGCTGTACAGGTTTTTAACTTAAGGTTATCCCATTTGTCCATTATTGCTTTGTTATCTAGGCTTGTGGGGTATTACTCAAATCATTGCCCACTCCAATGTCCTAAAGTTTCTCTTTCTTGCAGTAGTTTCATAGTTTGAGGTCTTAGATTTAAGTCTTTAATAAATTTTGTCTTGATTTTTGCATATGGTGAAAGATACGGATGTAGTTTTCTTTTTAGACATATGAGTAACCAGTTTTCTCAGCGCCATTAATTGAAGAGAGTATCCTTTCCTCAGTGTATGTTCTTGCCATATTTGTAAAAAATTTCACTGTAAATGTATGGATTCATTTCTGGGTTCTCTATTCTGTTTCATTGCTCTATATGTCTGCTTACATGTCAGTACCATGATGTTGTGGTTACTATAACTCTGTAATATAATTTGAACTCAAGTAATGTGATGCTTGCAGTTTTGTTCTCTTGCCCCACATGGCTTTGGCTATTCTGGGTCTTTTGTGGTTCTATGTAAATTTTAGGATTTTTTTTTTTCTACTTCAAGAATGTCATTGGTTTTTTGATAGGGATTGCATTGCATCTGTAGATTGCTTTGGGTAGTTAGACATTCATCAGTGTTTATTGCTTCCATTGCAGAAAGCTTTTACTTCTTTGGTTAATTCTTTGGTATTGTATTTTGTTTGTAGCTATTGAAAGTGGGATTTCTTTTGCAGATTGATTGCTGTTGGCATATACAAATGCTACTTATTTTTGAATGTTGATCTTGTATCCTGCAACTTTACTGAATTTATCAGTTCTAATTTTTTTGGTGGAGTGTAGTCTATGCTCTCACCGCTATACTATAAAAAATACCTGAAACTAGGTAATTTATAAAGAAAATAGGTTTAATTGGCTCATGATCCCACAGGCTATACAGGAAACATTACAGCATTTTTGCAAATTCTGAGGAGGCCTCAGGAAACTTACAATTATGGCAGAAGGCAAAGAGGGAGCTATAATTTCACGTGGCTAGAACAGGAGAGAGAGAGGCAGGTGGTGTTACACACTTCTAAACAACCAGATCTCACTATAATTCACTCACTATTACAAGAATAGCACCAAAGGGGAAATTCTCACCCATGATTCAATTACCTTCTACCAGGCTCCATCTCCAAAACTGAGGATTATAATTTGACATGAGATTTGGGCAGGGTCACAGATCCAACCCATATCATAGAGTCTTTAGGTTTTTAAAAATATAAGATTGTATCATCTGCAAACAATAATAATTTGACTTTGTTCCTTCCAGTTTGAGTGCTCTTTATTTATTTTCCTTGTCAGAATGCTATAGGTAGAACTTCCAGTACTATCTTGAATGACAGTGAACATCTTTGTGTTCCAGACCTTAGAGGAAAGGCTTTCAGTGTTTCCCTATTCGGTATGATACTAGCTGTGCATCTGTCATAAATGGCTTTTATTTTGTTGAGGTAGATTTCTTCTTCAATACCCAGTGTTTTGAGGGGTTTTATCATAAAGGGATATTGAATTTTATCAAATGTTTTCTCAGCATCAATTAAAATGATGATATTGTTTTGTCTTTCATTCTGTTGATATGATATATCACATTGATTGATTTGCATATGTTGACCCAAACTTTATCCCTGGGATAAATCCCACATGGTCATAATGAATGATCTTTTTAATGTGTTGTCAAATTTATTTTGTGGGCGTTTTGTTGAAGATTTTGCATCATTATTCATCAGGGACATTGGCCTGTAGTATTTTTTTATGTGTCTGTGGTTTTGATGTCAGATTAATACTGGCCTCATAGAATGAGTTTGAAAGTGTTTCTATCTCTTCTGGTTTTGGGAGTAGTTTTTGGGATTAGTTATTTAAATATTTGGTAAGATTCAGCATTGAAGCTCTTGGGTCCCAGGCTTTTCTTTGCTGAGAGACTTTATTATAGAGTCAATCTCATTACTTGTTATTGGTCTATTCAGGTTTTGGGTTTCTTCATGGTTCAATCTTGGTAGGATGCATATGTCTAGAAAATCATCCATTTCTTCTTAATTTTTCATTATATTGTCATATAGTTGCTCATAGTAGCCACTAATGATTTTCCGAATTTCTTTAGTATCAGTTTTAGTGTTTCTTTTTTCATCAGTAATTTTATTTGGGTCTTTTCTCTTTTTTTAGTTAATCTGGCTAAAGGTTTGTTAATTTTCTCTATCTTTTTAGAAAACTAACTTTTTATTTTATTGTTTTTTGTATTTTCGTATCAATTTTATTTATGCTCTGATATTATTTACTAATTATTGATTTGGTTTGTTTTTGCTTTTCCAGTTATTTAAGATGCATTGTTAGGTTATTTATTTGAAGTTATTTTAGTTTTTTGATGTAGGCACTTATAGATATAATCTTCGCTCTTAGTACTGCCCTCACTGTATCCCATAGGTTTTGATATGTTTTGTTTCCATTATCATTTGTTTCAAGAAATTTTTCAATTTTATTTTTAATTTCTTCATTGACCCACTGGTCATTCAGGGGCATATTGTTTAATTTGCATGTGTTTGTGTAGCTTCCAAAATTCCTCTTGTTATCAATTTCTAGTCTTACTGCACTGTAACCAGAGAATATGATTGATGTTATTTCAATTTTTTGAATGTTTTAAGACATGTTTTGTGTACCAACATGTGGTCTTTTTTTGAGAATGAACCACATGCTGAAGAGAAGAATGTGTGTTCTGCAGTCACAAAATAAAATGTTTGTCAAGATCTACTAGGTTCATTTGATCTATAATGCAGAGTAAGTCTGATGTTTCTTTGTTGATTTTTTAAATTGGAAATCTCTTCAATGCTGAAAGTGATGTGTTGTCATCTCCAGCTATTATTATATTGGGGCCTATCTCTCCCTTTAGCTCTAATAATATGTGTTTTCTATATATGGGAGCTACACTGTTGGGTGCATATATATTTACTATTGTTATATCCACTTGCTGAATCGACCCCTTTATCATTATATAGTAACTTTCTTTGTCTCTTTTTATAGTCTTTTACTTGAATCTATTATTTCTTATAGAAGTATAGCTACTCTGGCTCTTTTTTGGTTTTCATTGTTATGGAATATCTTTTCCCATCTCTTTGTTTTCAGTCTGTGTGTGTCTTTATAGATAAAGTGTGTTTCTTGTAGGCAACAGATCACTGGGTCTTCTTTTTTAATCTATTCTGCCATTTTATATCTTTTGATCAGAGAAATTAGTTCATTTACATTCAATTTTATTATTGATAAGTGAGAACTCTTAATCCTGCCATTAGAAGAAAATAACCATTTTCTTCTGGTAATTTTGTGGTCTTCTCTTCCTTCTTTCCTTCCTTCTTTTCAATGAAGGTGATTTTCTGTGGTGGTATGATTTGATTTCTTACTTTTTATTGTTTGTGTATCTGTTGTAGGGTTTTTAATTTGACATTACCATGATATAAGATAGTTTGCAAATACTATCTTATATCCTACTATTTTAAACTGAAGACAACTTAACACATATTGCATAAACAAATGAACAAACAAGCAAAAAAAAAAACAATAAAAACTCTACACTTTATCTCTCCCCTTTTTAATTTTGGCTGTTTCTCTTATATCTTATTATGCTGTCTATGCTTGAAAAGTTGTTGTAGTTATTATTTTGCTTGGTTAATCTTTTAGTTCTTCTACTTAAGAGTAGTTTACACACTACAATTACAGTGTTATAATATTCTGTGTTTTCCTGAGTACTTACTATTTACAGTGAACTTTATACTTTCAGATAATTTCTTATTGCTCATTAATGTTCTTTACTTTTTGATTGAAGAACTCCTTTTAGTGTTTCTCATAGGACAAGTCTGGTGTTGATAAAATACCTCAGGCTTTGTTTGTCAGGAAGTCTTTATTTCTCCTTCATGATTGAAGGACATTTTTGCCAGATATATTCTGTGTTAAGAGATGTTTCCTTCAGCAAGTTAAATATGTCATGCCACTCTTGCCTGGCCTTTAAACTTTCCAGACATATTGCAGCTCCTTTGTGAGTTATTTGTTTCTTTCATTTTGTTGCTTTTAGAATCCTTCTTTATCCTTGACCTTTGGGAGTTTGATTATTAAATGTCTTGAGGTAGTCTTCTTTGAGTTAAATCTTCTTAGTGTTCTATAAACTTCTTGTGCTTGAATGTTAATATATTTTCTTCAGTTTGGGAAGTTCTCTGTTATCTCTTTGAAAAAACTTTCTACCCCTATCTCTTTCTCTACCCCTTCCCATAATGAGTTAACCCATAAATGGTTAAGGCCAATAACTCTAAGATTTGATCTTTTGAGAGAATTTTCTAGATCTTGTAAGTGTGCTTTATTCTTTATTATTTTTTTTGTCTCCTCTGACTGTGTATTTTCAAATACCCTCTCTTCAAGGTCACTAATTATTTATTCTGCTTAATCAATTCTGCCAATAAGGGATTCTGATGCCTTCAGTATGTCAGTTGCATTTTATAACTCCAGAATTTTTGCTTGATTCTTTTAAATTATTTCAATCTCTTTATTAAATATATCTAATTGAATTATGAATCCCTTTTCTGTGTTATCTTAATTTATTTTGTATTTTTAAAAAATCTCAATAGTTTGGGGGAACATGTGGTGTTTGGTTACATGGATAATTTCTTTAGTGGTGGTTTCTGAGATTTTGGTGCACCTATTACCCAAGCAGTGTACACTGTATTCAATGTGTAGTCTTTTAACCTTTCCCCCTCCACTCTTCCCCTGGAGTTCCCAGAGTTCATTTTATAATTCTTATACCTTTGTGTCCTCATAACTTAGCTCTCATTCACAAGTGAGAACACACAATGTTTGGTTTTCTGTTTTTTAAGTTACCTCACTTAGAATAATGGTCTCCACCTCCATCCAGGTTGCTGCAAATGTCATTATTTCATTCCTTTTTATGGTTGAGTAGTATTCCATGGTGTGTGTATCATATTTTCTTTATCCACTTGTTGATTGATAGGCATTTGGGCTGGTTTCATATTTTTACAATTGTGAATTGTGCCACTATAAACATGCATGTGCAAGTGTCTTTTTTATATAATGACTTATTTTCCTCTGGGTGGATATCCAGTAGTGAAATTGCTGGATCAAATGGTAGATCTACTTTTAGTTCTTTAAGAAATCTCCATACTGTTTTCCATATTGGTTGTACTAGTTCACATTCCCACCAGCAGTGTAAAAGCATTCCCTTTTCATCAAATCCATGCCAACATCTATTATTTTTTAATTTTTTGATTATGGCCATTCTTACAGGAGTAAGGTGATATCTCATTGTGGTTTTGATTTGTACTTCCCTGATAAAGAGTGATGTTAAGCATTTCCCATATAATTTTTGGTGATTTGTATGTCTTCTTTCAAGAATACCTATTCATGTCCTTATCCCAATTTTTGATGGGATTATTTGGGTTTTTTTGCTGACTTGTTTGAGTTCCTTGTAGATTCTGGTAATTAGTCCTTTTTTAATGCATAGTTTATGAAAATTCTCTCCCACTCTGTGGGTTGTTTATTTTCTCTGCTGGTTATTTCTTTTGCTGTGCAGAAGCTTTTTAGTTTAATTAACTCCCATCTATTTATCTTTGTTGCATTTGTTTCTGGGTTCTTCGTCATAAACTCTGCCTAAGCCAATGTCTAGAAGAGTTTTTCTGATATCTTCTAGAAATTTTATGTTTTCAGGTCTTAGGTTTAAGTCTTTGATCCATCTTGAGTTGATTTTTGTATAAGGTGAGACATGAGGATCCAATTTTGTTCTTCTACACATGGCTTGCCAGTTATCTCAGCATCATTTGTTGAACAGGGGGGCCTTTTCCCAGTTTATGTTTTTGTTTGTTTGTTTGTTTTGTTGTTGTTGTTGGTTTTTTTTTTTTTTTTTTGCTCTTTCGAAGATCAGTTGACTGTGAGTATTCAAATAGCATATCAAAAAAATTATCCACCATGATCAAGTGGGTTTCATACCAGAAATGCAGGCATGGTTTAACATATGCAAGTCAATAAATGTGACACACCACATAAACAGAATTAAAAACAAAAATCATATGATTACCTCAATAGAGATGCATAAAAAGCGTTTGACAAAATCCAGCATCCTTTTATGATTAAAACCTTCTGCGAAATCGGCATAGAAGGGACATACTTTAAGGTAATAAAAGCCATCTATGATAAACTCATAGTCAACATTATACTTAGGGGGGAAAATTGAAAGTGGCAGAAACAGAAACTCTTGTTCTCTTCCTTTACTTTCTCCCAAACAAAGAGAGTCTCTCTCTACCTGCTGAGCTGCCTGAAGCTAGACATAAACACCTCTGTGGCCACTACCACTGAGACTGCACTGGGTCAGAACTGAAGCCAACACAGCACTTGGTCTCACCCAAAGCCCAGTGTAACCACTACCTGTCTACTGCTTATGTTTGCTCAAGGCCCTAGGACTCTATAATCAGCAGGTGACAAAACCAACCAGGCTTGTCTTTTTCATCAGGGTAGTGAGTTTCCTCAGTCCCCAGGTGGGTCCACAGGTACTGTCTGGAAGTCAGGGACTGGAATCAAATACCTTAGAAATCTGCCTGGTGTTCTATTGTATTGAAGCTAAGGTGTCACTCAAACCATGAGATAATATTTTTCCTTTTCCCCAGGCAGAGGAGCCTTTCCTCATGGCCACCACCACCAGAGACTCAAGAGAGGTACTACCAGGCTATCACAGATGTTCACTTAAAGACCACAAGGGCTCTTCAGTCAGCCTTTTGTGAAGCCATCAGGCCTGGGACTCACCCTTCAGGGCAGTGGGCTCCCCTTTGGCCCAGGACATGTTGAGAAATGCCACCCAAGAGCCAAGGCCTAGAATCAGGGAATTCAGTAGCCCTCTTTGTGCTCTACCCAATGTGGCCAAGCTGGTGCCTGAAGCCAGCATATCTCAGAGACTCACCCAAGGCCCATGACTAACTATGTGGGTATTGCTGCTGGTTCTTCAAGGCCCAAGGGCATTTTTGTCAGCAGGTGATTAATCCTGCCAGACTGGCTTCTTTCCTTAAGGTAGCAAGTTCTCATCTGGTCTAGGGTATGTCTAGATATGTTGTTCAGAGCTAGGGCCTGGAATGGGGGACTCATGACTCTTCCCAGTGCCCTATCCTAATATGACTGACCTGGTATCCAAGATGCAAGACAAAGTCCCCCTTACTCTTCTCTCCCTCCTCCTCTCCTCAAGCAAAATGAAGGAGTCACTTTTGTTGCTGCAAGCTGTGCTGCTTGGTTTGTGGGGGGAGAGGGACAAGCACTCCCTTAGTCACCCTGGCTGGTGTCCCACATCCACTAGCTCTGAGCCCAGTACGGTGCTAGGACTTTTTAGAAATTGCAAGTCCTTGTAGTCTAGACCGCATTTCAAGCGTATTTAGGACCCCAGAACCCCTTAGCCCTCATGGGCAAGGCTTCCCAAAACTCAAATTCAACCACTGGGATAGCTAACTCCCCTCTGACTAAAGCTGGTCTAAATGTGCCCCCCTCCATGTGTAGGCATCAGCTGAGTTTAGCCATGTTTTCCTTTCTGCTGTGACAGAGCAGCACTTCGTTCACCACACTCTCCCTCACCCAAACACATAGATTATCCTGGCCACATGGCCACTGTTGGGGGTATGGAAGAAGGGTGGCATTTAAGGCTGTTTTCCCCACCCTCCTCAGTGCTTCTTTTAGTGATATGAAGTTAAAACCAGGTATTGTGATACCTCACATAATTTTTCGTTCTTGTGAATGTGCTTTTTTGTGTAGATGTTATATTGGTGTTCCTATGGGAGGGATGATCAATGAAGGCTTCTATTAGGCCATCTTGCTCTGTCCTCTCCATCTACATATGTTTAGATACACAGATATTTAACATTGTGTTAAAACTGTCTACACTATAAACTCCACTTACAACTGATTAAAGTCTCATTCTTGTCAAATAAATAAATAAATAAATAAAATTGCCTACACTAGTCAGTGTAGCAACATGCTATACAGGTTTGTGGCCTGGGAGCAATTGGCTATATTATACAGCCTAGGTATGTGGTAGGCTGTACCATCTCAGTTTATGTAAAGTACACTCTATAATGTTTGCACAACAATGAAATCACCTAACAATGTATTCCTTAAAGTGAATCCCTGTCATTAAGCAACACACAATTGTACACTTGTGTTTTTTGAAGCCATCCCACTTTTGTTTTAGTAATATTTGCACATCTTTTCTGAAAGTTAAGTTGGCACTTATTATAATCCTCATTTTGTAAGTGAAAAAAAAATGAGAGCCAGAGCATTTTTAGGTTTTGTCTATGGCCACATAGTTAGCAGGTTCTGAGAATCCAAGTGTTTTGACTCTTGGCTAAAAGTGCTTTCTGGCTCCAAACTTTATTTCTCAAATTTAGTAAAAACAAACTAGAAAGTAGTGAGATAAATGTGACATAATCATTCAAGAAGTCAATGATGAAAGCCCTTAGGCTTTCAAAAAATAAGAGAAAGAAATACACAGAGAGAAACCTCCTACAGAGCCAGTTCTCATTAAAATCCACAGAAGTATTATCTCCATTCCCCCTACTCCCAATTTTGGACTCTTCCCTCGTCCTTGCCTGCAGACACACCAGTATGAAACACTCTTCTTCTTCTGCCGAAATTTGGAATGAAGGAGATTGTAGTTCCTCTCTAGGGCAAGACAACTCCAAAATGAGTGTGGTTATCTTGTTGTCTCTAAAAGCCAAGAGATATGCAAAGTGTGGGGTAATGTCAGAAGGACATACAAATTGACTTTTAGGGAAGCTTACTGGCCAAAAATAGGGGCCAAACATAACTATCTAAATAGTAATAACTTCAATGAATTGAAACACATCAAAACATTAAAAATACATGTGTTCATGATCTTTTAAAAATTCTCATCAAAGTTGGGGTTTTCACAGGAACTAACTCATTATTCTGAAAATTGGAAAATATTATGTATTTACTCTGCATGGATTGTATTTCAGTGAAACCAGGAAAGGAATAAGAAACAGTTATTCTTTGGAGTATAAATACAGCTTATAAATGAAGTAAGATTGTTATATAATTTTTTTCCTAATGAAATAATAGCTGGAGGCATAGCTTACACCTGTAATTCTAGCCAGTTGGGAAGCAGAAGTGGAAGGATCACTTGAGACCATGAGTTTGAGACCAGCCTGGGCAACAGAAAGACCCTACCTCAACAAAAATAGAAAGAAAATAAAGAAACAGTGGATCTAAGTATTAGTCATGAATGGCTGTTTAACCCTTCAGATGAAAGCTAATTGGGACCTTCATTTAAAAATGAATTCCACTTTCATCATTGAAATCTACTGTTACTAAAGGCAGGAAAAGCAAAGATTTCATTTCTTTTGATATAATGCAATATGAAGCATACAGTACCATCTCTGCCTTGCTCTTGCTGGAGTAAAAAAAATAATAATAATAAGCTTTTATCCTACTAAGCCTTTAGGTCCAACTGCCAGTTTTCAGGAAAAAATGAAGCTTAGAAAAACATGTTAAATGATAACCACAAAGAGTTAGCCAAATACAATGTGGGAAATTCTATATGACAAATGACCCAGATTTTTTGAATAACTAACTGGCATTTGAAAGAAAATGACACAGAATACAGGGTCAGTTTTAGCTTGTTATAAGTTAAAAAGACTTTAGGGGGATATTCAACAATAATGCATAAAATTTGTTTGGAACCTGATTTAAACAGATATTTCTGTGAAAATTAAGGAAAATTTAAAACAGACTTCTATTAAGTGATTTGAAGATATTTCTAAATGACCTTTATTGTATTGGTTTTGATAAGATATTGAAGTTGTGATTTAAAAAATATCTTTATCTGTTATAGATATACACTAAGTGTTTGGTTAGATGGTGCATGGAGAAACACAGTATTAAAATGTATCCAACATTCCTCTGTTGTCAGTGTCACAGATGACCCCAATCTTTGCTATTATAAATAACATTTTAATATCTACACATACACCTACAGCATTTGTACTTTTTAAAATTACTCTCTTAGAAGGTATGCTCAGATGTGGGAACCACACCAAAAGGTATAAAAATGTATTTATAAGTTTATTTTTTTAATTTTTAATTTTATGGGTATACAGTAAGTATATATATGTATAGGATACATGATATAGTCATACAGTGTGTACTAATTACATCAGGGTAAATGGGTTATCCATCAGCTCAAGCATTTATCTTTTGTGTTATAAATAGTCAAATTGTACTTTTTTGTTACTTTTAAATGTACAGTACATTATTGTTGACTGTAGTCATCACGTTGTGCTATAAAATACTAGATCTTATTCATTATATCAAACTATTTTTGTACATATTAGTCACCACCTCATGCCCCCCACACAGACACCACCCCTCCTAGCCTCTGCTAACCATCATTCTACTCTTTATCCTTGAGTTCAGTTGTTTTAATTTTTATCTCCTATGAATAGGTGAGAACATGAAAAGTTTATCTTTCTGTACCTGGCTTATTTTACTTAACATAATGTCCTCCAGTTTCATCCATGTTGTTGCAAATTACAGGATCTCATTATTTTCTATGGATTGATAATACTTCATTGTATATTTGCACCACATTTTCTTTATTTGGCAGTTGATGAACACTTAAGTTTATTTCATATCTTGACTATTACGAATAGTGCTGAACATAGATATGGGATTGCAGCTATCTTTTTGACATACTGATTTCCTAAAATCAGATTATTAGGGTTTTTTGTATTGAGTAGTTTGAGCTCCTTACATATTCTGTAATTAATCCCTTGTCAGATGGATAGTTTGCAAATATTATCTCCAGTCCTGTGAGTTGTCTCTTCACTTAATTGAATATTTCCTTTGCTATGCAGAAGCATTATAACTTGATGTGAATCCTTTTATCTATTTTTGCTTTGGTTGGCTGTGCTTTTGCGGTATTACTCAAGAAATCTTTGCTCAGAACAGTGTCCTGGAGAATATTTCCAATGTTCGTTTTTAGTAGTTTTATATTTCCAGGTCTTAGATGAAATGAATTTTATTTGATTTTTGCATATGGTGAGAAATAAGGGTCTAGTATCTTTATTTTGCATATGAAAATTCAGTTTTTCTATCACCTTTTATTGAAGAGAATGTTCTTTCCCCAGTGTATATTCTTGGCACCTTTATAAAAAATGAGTTCACTATATATGTTATAGATTTATTTCTGAGTTCTCTATTCTGTTTTATTGGTCTATGTGCCTGTTTTTATTCCAGTACCATGATGTTTTGGTTACTACAGCTCTATAATATTATTTGAAGTCAGGTAATGTGATACCTGAAGTTTTCTTTTTTAGTTGTTTTTGTGGCTTTGGCTATTTCGGGTCTTTTGTGATTCCATATATATTTTAGGATTTTTTTTATTTCAGTGAACAATGTCATTGGTATTTTGTCTTATTGTATTTTTATAATTACTTTATAAAGTTGTATTTCAAATGAGATAAAGAGTTACAAACAAAAAGAAATTTGTGCTTTCTATTTACCTATATAGTTATGTTTTTCAGTGTTCCTTATTTCTTCATGGGGTTTCAAGTTCAGTCTATTGACCTTCCATTTTAGCCTGAAAGACTTCCTTGAGTATTTTTTTGAAGAGCAAATTTGCTACTAATGAATTACCTCAGTTTTTGTGTTTATTTGAAAATGTCTTGATTTCTCCCTCATTTTCAAAGGATACTTTTGCTGAGTGTAGAATTCTTGGTTGATGGTTTTTTCTCTCAGCATTTTTAGTATGTCATGCCATTGCATTCTGACCACCATAGTTTTTTTTTTTTTTTTTTTGCTTTTTAATTTTTTTATTTCCAGTTCTGTGCAGGATGTGCAGGTTTTTTAGATAGGTAGATGTGTGCCATAGTGGTTTGCTGCACCTATCAACCCATCACCTAGGTATTAAGCCCAGCATGCATTAGCTATTTTTCCTAATACTCTCCCTCCCCTCATCCCATCCTCTGACAGGCACCAGTTTGTGATGATAGGGATTGCATAGACTTTATAAACTGCTTTGGGTAGTATGTACATTTTAACAACATTTATTCTACAATCCATGAACATGGAATATATTTCCTTTCTGTGTGTGTCCTCTTCAATTTCTTTCATCAATATTTTATAGTTTTTATTATAGAGATCTTTCACATTTTTGGTTTATTTCGAGGTATTTTATTTGTAGCTATTGTACATGTGATTACTTTCTTGAGTTTTTTGGTTTTTTTTTTTAGATTATTTATTGTTGGCATGTAGAAATGCTACTGATTGGCTGGGCACAGTGGCTCACGCCTATAATCCCAACACTTTGGGAGGCCGAGGCGGCAGATCACCTGAGGTCAGGAGTTCGAGACCAGCCTGACCAATGTGGTGAAACCCCGTCTCTACTAGAAAAATAAAAAATTAGCCGGGCATGGTGGCGCATGCCTGTAGTCCCAGCTACTTGGGAGGCTGAGGCACGAGAATCACTTGAATGTGGGAGGCAGAGGTTGCAGTGAGCCAAGATCACACCACTGCACTCCAACTTGGGCAACAGAGTGAGACTCCATCTAAAAAAAAAAAAATGCTACTGATTGTTGTATATTGATTTTGTATCCTGAAACTTTACTAATAGTTTTTTGGTGGAGTCTTTAGGTTTTTCCAAAATTAGGATCACATCATCTGCAAACAGGATAATTTGAATTTCTTCTTTTGAATTTGGATGCCCTTTGTTTCTTTCTCTTGTCTGATTTCTCTTGCTAGGACTTTCTGCACTATCTATGTTGAATAAGAGTGGTGAAAGTTAGCATCCTTGTCATGTTCCCAATCTTAGAGGAAAGGCTTTCAATTTTTTCCCTGCTAAGTATAATACTAGCTGAGTGCCTGTCATATATGGCTTCTATTGTGTTGACATATGTTCATTCTATACCCAGTGTTTTAAGGGTTTTTATTATAAGGGGATGTAGAATTTTATCAAATGCTATCTCAGTATTTATTGAAATGATCATACGGTTTTTGTCCTTCACTCTGTTGATACAATGTATCACATTGATTGATTTATGTATGTTGAACCATTCTTGCATTCCTGGAACAAATCCCACATAGTCTTGATAAATAATGTTCACAATATGTTGCTGATATCAGTTTGCTGGCATTTTGCTGAAGATTTTTATATCAATGTTCATTGCAGATAAATTGGCATGTAGTTTTTTTGTTTTGATGTCTCTTAGTCTGCTTCTGGTATCAAGATAATACTGGCCTTGTGAAATGTGTTTGGAAGTATTTCTTTCTCCTCTATTTTTCACAATACTTTGAGTAGTATGGGTATTAGTTCTTCTTTAAACGTTTAGTAAAATTCATAAGTGAATCCATTAATTTGCAGATTTTTCTTTGCTTAGAGAGTTTTTATTAAAGTTTTGATCTTATTACTTGTTATTTGTCTACTAAGGTTTTTGATTTCTTCATAGTTCAATCTTGATAGGTTTAATGCATCTAGTAATTTGGCTATTCTAGGTTTTCCAATTTATTGTCATACAGTTGCTCATAGTAGTTACAGTAGCCTTTAATGATCCTTTGAATTTCTTCAGTATCCATTGTAATATCTTCTCTTTTGCTTGTGATTTTATGTATTTGGGTCATCTCTCTTTTTTTAGAGTACTAAAGGCTTACTGATTTTGTTTTATCTTTTTAGAAAGTGAACTTTTTATTTAATTGATTTTTGTACTTTTTTCTTATAAGTTTTATTTATGCTTTGATCTTTACTACCTTTTTTCTACTAATTTTTTTGTTTCCTCTTGCTTTATAGATATTTAAGATTCATCTTTATTTGTTAAAAGATGTTCTACTTTTTTTGATGGAGACACTCATTGCTATAAACTTTCCTCTTACTGCTTTTGCTGTATCCCGTAGGTTTTGGTATGTTATTTCCATTTTCATTTGTTTCAATAAATTGTTAAATTTTCTTCATAATTTCTTTTCTTTTTTTAATTATACTTTAAGTTCTGGGGTACATGTGCAGGACATGCAGGTTTGTTACATAGGTATACATGTGCCATGGGGGTTTGCTGCACCCATCAATGTGTCATCTATATTAGGTATTTCTCCTAATGCTATCCCTCCCCTAGCCCCCCACCCCCCAACAGGCCCCAGTGTGTGATGTTCCCCTCCCTGTGTCCATGTTCTCATTGTTCAACTACCACTTATGATGAGAACATGCAGTGTTGGGTTTTCTGATCTTGTGTTACTTTGCTGAGAATGATGGTTTCCACCTTCATCCATGTCCCTGCAAAGAACATGAACTCATCCCTTTTTATAGCTGCGTAGTATTCCATGGTATATATGTGCCACATTTTCTTTATCCAGTCTATCATTGACGGGCATTTGGGTTGGTTCAAAGTTTTTGCTATTGTGAACACTGCCACAATAAACATACATGTGCATGTGTCTTTATAGTAGAATGATTTATAATTCTTTGGTTGTATACCCAGTAATGAGATTGCTGGGTCAAATGGTATTTCTAGTTCTAGATCCTTGAGGAATTTCCATACTGTCTTCCACAACAGTTGAACCAATTTACACTTCCTCCAGCAGTGTAAAAGCTTTCCTATTTCTCCACATCTTCTCCAGCATCTGTTGTTTCCTGATTTTTAAATGATTGCTGTTCTAACTGGAGAGAGATGGTATTTCATTGTGGTTTTCATTTGCATTTCTCTAATGCCCAGTGATGATGAGCTTTTTTTTATATGTTTGTTGGCTGCAAAAATGTCTTCTTTTGAGAAGTGTCTGTTCATATCCTTCTCCCACTTTTCAATTGGGTTGTTTTTTTCTTGTAAATTTATTTAAGTTCTTTGTAAATTCTGTATATTAGCCCTTTGTCAGATGGATAGATTACAAACATTTTCTCCCATTCACTCTGATGATAGTTTCTTTTGCTGTGCAGAAGCTCTTTAGTTTAATTAGATCCCATCTGTCAATTTTTGCTTTTGTTGCCATTGCTTTTGGTGTTTTAGTCACGAAGCATTTGCCAATGCCTATGTCCTGAATGGTATTGCCTAGGTTTTCTTCTAGGGTTTTTGTGGTTTTAGGTCTTACACTTAAGTCTTTAATCCATCTTGAGTTAATGTTTGTATAAGGTATAAGGAAGGAATCCAGTTTCAGCTTTCTGCATATGGCTAACCAGTTTTCCCAAAACCACATATTAAATAGGGAATCCTTTCACCATTGCTTGTATTTGTCAGGTTTGTCAAAGATCAGATGGTTGTAGATGTGTGGTGTTATTTCTGAGGACTCCGTTCTGTTCCATTGTTCTATATATCTGTTTTGGGACCAGTAGCAAGCTGTTGTTTTTTTACTGTAGCCCTGTGGTATTGTTTGAAGTCAGGTAGCATGACGCCTCCAGCTTTATTCTTTTTGGTTAGGATTGTCTTGGATATGCAGGTTCTTTTTTCTTTCCATATGGAATTTAAAGTAGTTTCTTTCAATTCTGTTAAGAAATTCAGTGGGAGCTTAATGGGAATAGCACTGAATCTATAAATTACTTTGAGCAGCATGGGCATTTTCACGATATTAATTCTTCCTATCCATGAACATAGAATGTTTTTCCATTTGTTTATGTCCTCTCTTATTTCCTTGCATAGTGGCTTGTAGTTCTCCTTGAAGAGGTCCTTCACATCCCTTGTAAGTTGGATTCCTAGGTATTTTATTCTCTTTGCAGCAATTGTGAATGGGAGTTCACTCATGATTTGGCTCTCTGTTTGTCTGTTATTGGTGTATAGGAATGCTTGTGATTTTTGCACATTGATTTTGTACCCTGAGACTTTGCTGAAGTTGCTTACCAGCTTAAGGAGATTGTGGGCTGAGACGATGGGGTTTTCTAAATATACAATCATGTCATCAGCAAACAGAGACAATTTGACTTCCTCTTTTCCAAATGTACACCCTTTCTTTCTTTCTCGTAACTGATTGACCTAGCGAGAACTTCCAATACTATGTTGAATAGCAGTGGTGAGAGAGGGCATCCCTGTCTTGTGCTGGTTTTCAAAGGAAATGCTTCCAGTTTTTACCCATTCAGTATGATATTGGCTGTGGGTTTTTCATAAATAACTCTTAATATTTTGAGATATGTTCCACTAATACCTAGTTTACAGAGAGTTTTTAGCATGAAAGGTTGAATTTTATCTAAGGCCTTTACTGCATCTATTCAGATAATCGTGTGTTTTTTCTCATTGGTTCTGTTTATGTGATGCATTATGTTTACTGATTTGTGTATGTTGAACCAGCCCTGCATCCCACGGATGAAGCCAACTTGATCATCGTGGATAAGCTTTTTCATGTGCTGCTGGATTTGGTTTGCAGTATTTTATTGAGGATTTTCACATTGATGTTCATCAGAAATACTGGCCTGAAATTTTCTTTTTTTGTTGTGTCTCTGCCAGGTTTTGGTATGAGGATGATGCTGGGCTTCTAAAATGAATTAGGGGGGATTCCTTCTTTTTCAATTGCTTTTAATAGTTTCAGAAGGAATGGTACCAATTCCTCTTGGTACGTCTTGTAGAATTCAGCTGTGAATCTGTCTGGTCCTGCGGGTTTTTTTGGTTGGTAGGCTATTAATTACTGCCTCGATTTCAGAACTTGTTATTGGTCTACTCAGGGATTCGACTTCTTCCTGGTTTAGTCTTGGGAGAGTGTATGTTTTCAGGAAGTTATCCATTTCTTCTAGACTTTCTAGGTTATTTGCATAGAGGTGTCTATAGTATTCTCTGATGGTAGTTTGTATTTCTGTGGGATTGGTGGTGATATCCCCTTTATCATTTTTTATTGCATCCATTTGATGCTTCTCTCTTTTCTTATTAGTCTGGCTAGCAGTCTATCATCTATTTTATTACCTTTTTAAAAAACCAGCTCGTAATTCATTGATTCTTTTGAAGGGTTTTATGTGTCTCTATCTCCTTCAGTTCTGCTCTGATCTTAGTTATTTCTTGTCTTCTGCTAGCTTTTGAATCTGTTTCCTCTTGCTTCTCTAGTTCTTTTAATTGTGATGTTAGGGGTGTTGATTTTAGATCTTTTCTGCTTTCTCCTTTGGGCACTGAGCACTATAAATTTCCCTGTACACAGTGCTTTAAATGTGTCCCAGAGATTCTGGCACATTGTGTCTTTGTTCTCCTTGGTTTCAAAGAACATCTTTATTTCTGGCTTAATTTTGTTATGTAGCCAGTAGTCATTCAGGTGCAGGTTGTTCAGTTTCCATGTAATTTTGCAGTTTTGAGTTAGTTTCTTTATCCTGAGTTCTAATTTGATTGCAGTGTGGTCTGAGAGACTGTGTTATTATTTCCATTCTTTTGCATTTGCTGAGGAATGTTTTACTTCCAATTATGTGGTCAATTTTAGAATAAGTGCAATGACGTGCTGAGAAGAATGTATATTCTGTTGATTTGGGGTGGAGAGTTCTGTAGATGTCTGTTAGGGCCACTTGGTCCAGAGCTGAGTTCAAGTCCTAAAAATCCTTGTTAATTACCTGTCTCGTTGATTTAATATTGAAAGTGGGGTGTTAAAGTCTCCCGCTATTATTGTGAGAGATTCCATGTCTCTTTGTAGGTCTCTAAGAACTTGCTTTATAAATTTGGGTGCTCCTGTATTGGGTTCATATCTATTTAGGATTGTTAGTTCTTCTTGTTGAATTGATCCCTTTACCATTATGTAATGCCCTTCTTTGTCTCTTTTTATCTTTGTTGGTTTAAAGCCTGCTTTATCAGAGACTAGCACTGCAAGCCCTGCTTTTTTATTGTTGTTGTTTTTTTGGCTTTCCATTTGCTTGGTAAATATTCCTCCATCCCTTTATTTTGAACCTATGTGTGTCTTTGCATGTGAGACAGGTCTTCTGAATACAGCAAACCAATGGGTCTTGACAGTTTATCCAATTTGCCAGTCTGTGTCTTGTAATTGGGGCATTTAGCCTGTTTCCATTTAAGGTTAATATTGTTATGTGTGAATTCGATCCTGTCATTATGATGCTAGCTGGTTGTTTTGCCTGTTAGTTGGTGTAGTTTCTTCATAGCGTCGATGGTCTTTACAATTTGGTATGTTTTTGCAGTGGCTGGTTCTGGTTTTCCTTTTCCATTTTTAGTGCTTCCTTCAGGAGCTCTTGTAAGGGAGGCATGGTGGTGACATAATCTCTCAACATTTGTTGTCTGTAAAGGATTTTATTTTTCCTTCACTTATGAAGCTTAGTTTCACTGGACATAAAATTCTGGGTTGAAAATTCTCTTCCTTAAGAATGTTGAATATTGGCCCCCACTCTCTTCTGCCTTGTAAGGTTTCTGCTGAGAGATCTGCTGTTAGTCTGATGGGCTTCCCTTTGTGGGTAACCTGACCTTTCTCTGGCTGCCTTTGAAATTTTTTCATTCATTTCAACCTCAGTGAATCTGACAATTATGTGACTTGGGGTTGCTCTTCTCCAGGAGTACCTTTGTGGTGTTCTCTGTATTTCCTGAATTTGAATGTTGGCCTGTCTTGCTAGGTTGAGGAAGTTTTCCTGGATAATGTCCTGAAGTGTGTTTTCAAACTTCGTTCCATTTTCCTTGTCACTTTCAGGTACACCAATCAAGCGTTGATTGGGTCTTTTCACATAGTCCCATATTTTGGAGGCTTTGTTTCTTTTCGCTCTTTTTTTTTTCTAATATTTTATTCTCACTTTATTTCATTGAATTGATCTTCAATCTCTGATATACTTTCTTCCACTTGATCAATTTGGCTATTGATACTTGTGTATGCTTTATGAAGTTCTTGTGCTGTGTTTTCCAGCTCCATCAGGTCATTTATGTTCCTCTCTAAACTGGTTATTGTAGTTAGCAATTTGTGTAATCTTTTTTAAAGTTCTTAGCTTCCTTGCATTGGGTTAGAACATGCTCCTTTAGCTCGGAGGAGTTTGTTATTACCCACCTTCTGAAGCCTACTTCTGTCAATTCATCAAACTCTTTCTCCGTCCAGTTTCATTCCCTTGCTGGTGAGGAGTTGTGATCCTTTGGAGGAGAAGAGGTGTTCTGGTTCTTCAAATTTTAAGATTTTTTGCACTAGTTTCTCCCCATCTTCATGGATTTAGCTACCTTTGGTTTTTGTAGTCGGTGACCTTCTGATTGGGTCTCTGAGTGGAAGTCCTTTTGGTTGATGTTGATACTATTCCTTTCTGTTTGTTAGTTTTCCTGCTAACAGTCAGGTTCTTCTGCTGCAGGTCTGCTGGAGTTTGCTGGAGGTTCACTCCAGACCCTGTTTTCCTGGGTAACACTGGCAGATGCTACAGTACAGCAAAGATTGCTTCCTGTTCTTTCCTCTGTTAGCTTCTTCCCAGAGGGGCACCTGCCAGATGCCAGTCAGAGCTCTCCTGTATGAGGTGTCTGTCGGACCCTACTGGGAAGTGTTTCCCAGTCAGGATACATGTGGATCGGGGACCCACTTGAGGAGTCAGTCTGTCCCTTATCAGAGTTCAAACACTGTGCTGGAGATCTGCTTCTCTCTTCAGAGCTGCCAGGCAAGGACATATAAGTCTGCTGAAGCTGCACCCACAGCTGCCCCTTCCCCAAGGTGTTCTGTCCCAGGGAGGTGGGGGTTTTATCTATAAGTCTCTGAGTGGGGCTGCTGCCTTTTTTTAAGAGATGCCCTGCCCAGGGAAAGGGAATCTAGAGAGGCAGTCTGGCTTTGCTGAGCTGTGGTGGGCTCCACCCAGTTCGAACTTCCCAGTGGCTTTGTTTACACTGTGAGGGGAAAACCGCCTACTCAAGCCTCAGCAATAGCGGACGCCCCTCCCCCCACCAAGCTCGAACATCCCAGGTCCAGCTCAGACTGCTGTGCTGGCTGCAAGAATTTCAAGCCAGTAGATCTTAGCTTGCTGGGTTATGTTGGGGTGGGACCCGCTGAGCCAGACCACTTGACTCCCTGACTTTAGCCCCCTTTCCAGGGGAGTGAACAGTTCCGTCTTGCTCACATTCCAGGCACCACTAGGGCATGAAAAACAAAAAAACAAAACAAACAAACAAACAAAAACTCCTGTGGCTAGCTCGGTGTCTGCTCAAATGGACGCCCAGTTTTGTCCTGGAAACCAAGGGCTCTGATAGTATATGCACCGGAGGGAATCTCCTGGTCTGCAGGTTGCAAAGACTGTGGTAGATGCACAATATCTGGGCCAGAGTGCACGATACAGTCCCTTATGGCTTCACTTGTCTAGGAGAGGGAGTTCCCGGACACCTTGCACTTCCCAGGTGAGGAGACGCCCCACCCTGCTGTGGCTCGCCCTCCTTGGGCTGCACCCAATGTCCAACCAGTCCCAATGAGATGAACCAGGTACCTCAGTTGGAAATGCAGAAATCACTTGCTTTCTGCATCGATCTCACCGGGAGCTGCAGACTGGAACTCTTCCTATTGAGCCATCTTGCCAGCAATCCTTAATTTCTTAACTAACCCCCTGGTCATTCAGAAGCAAATTGTTTAATTTTTACATGTTTATGTAGTTTCCAAATTCCTCTTGTTATTGATTTCTAGTTTCATTGCATTTTAGTCAGAAAAGATATTTGATATAATTTCAATTTTTAATTTTTTAGAAAAACTGGTTTTGTAACCTAACATATGTTCTATCCTTGAGAATATCCCATTTGCTGAGGAAAGGGATGTGTATTCTGCAGCTGTTGGATAAAATATCCTATAAATATCTGTTGTATCCATTTGGTCTATAGTGCATACTAAATTCAATGTTTCTTATTTAATTTACTTTCTGGATGATCTGTTCAATGCTGAAAGTGGAGTGTTGAAGTCTCCAGTTATTACTGTATTGGTGTCTATCTCTCCCTCCAACTCTAATAGTATTTGCTTTCTGTATCTGGGTGCTCCATCATTGGGTATATATATAATTGTTATATTCTCTTGCAGTATTGATCCCTTTGTTATTATTAGTATTACTATGTAATAGCCTTCTTTGTCTCTTTTTCTGGTTTTTGTCTTGAAAGCTGTTTTATGTGTTATAAGTAGAGCTATTCTTGATCTTTTTTGGTTTTCATTTGCATGAAATACCTTTTTCTATTCCTTTATTTTCAGTCAACGTGTATCTTTATAGGTAAACTGTTTCTTGTAAAAATCAGATAGCTGAGTGTTTTTTCATTTTATATTTAATTCATTAAATGTTTGTTTTTACCTTTTGCCTTTTTATAGTTTCAACTTTCAGTTTAAATTCAGGTGAAACATGTGCATGTTTGTTACAAAGGTATATTGCATAATGCTGAGGTTTGTTATACTAATGATTTTGTCACCTAGGTAACATAATAGTTAGCTTTTCAACCCTTGCCCCCTTCCCAGCTCCTTCCTCTAGCAGTCATCATTGTCTGTTGTTGCCATCTTTATGTCTATGAGTAACTAATATTTAGCTCCCACTTGTAAGTGAGAACATGTGGTATTTGGTTGCCTGTTGCTGTGTTAGTTTACCTAGGATAAAGGTCTCCAGCTGCAACCAAGTTGCTGCAAATGGCATGATTTTTTTTCCCCATGGCTATGTCATAGCCCATGGTGAATATGTACCGAATTTTCATTATCTAATCCACTGTTAATAGGCACCAAGGTTGATTCCATATCTGTCATTGTGTAGAGTGTTGTGAAGAACATAGAAATGCATGTTTCTTTTTGGTAAAATAATTTTTTTCTTTTGAATATATACCCAATAATGAGACTGCTGGGTCAAATGGGCATTCTGTTTATTATTATTATTAGAAAGTTCTGAGATACATATATAAAACATGCAGGTTTGTTACGTAGGTATACACGTGCCTTAGTGGTTTGCTGCACCACTCAACCCATCATCTACATTAGGTATTTCTCCTAATGCTATCCCTCCCCTTGCCCCACCACCCCCTGACAAGCCACAGTGTGTGATGTCCCCCTCCCTGTGTTCATGTGTTCTTATTGTTCGGCTCCCACTTATGAGTAAGAACATGCAGTGTTTGGTTTTCTGTTCTTGTGTTAGTATCCTGAGAATTATGGCTTCCAGCTTCATTCATGTCCCTGCAAAGGACATGAACTCATCCTTTTTTATGACTACATAGTATTCCATGGTATATATGTGCCACATTTTCTTTATCCAGTCTATCATTGATGGGCATTTGGGTTGGTTCCAAGTCTTTGCTATTATGAACAGTGCTGCAATATACATATATATATGTGTGTGTGTGCATGTGTTTTTATAGAATGATTTATAATTCTTTATGTATATACCCAATAATGGGATTGCTGGGTCAAATCGTATTTCTGGTTCTAGATCCTTGAGGAATCGCCACACTGTGTTACACAACAGTTGAACTAATTTACACTCCCAGCAGCAGTGTAAAAGGATTCCTATTTATTTCTCCACATCCTCTCCAGCATATATTGTTTCCTTTTTAATGATTGCCATTCTGAGTGGCGTGAGACGGTATCTCATTGTGGTTTTGATTTGCATTTCTCTAATGACCAGTAGTGAGGACCTTTCTTCAAAGTTTGTTGGCCACATAAATGTCTTCTTTTGAGAAGTGTCTGTTCATATCCTTTGCCCACTTTTTGATGGGTTTTTTTTTCTTGTAAATTTGTTTAAGTTCTTTGTAGATTCTGGATGTTAGCCATTTGTCAGATGGGTAGATTGCAAAATGTTTCTCCCATTCTCTAGGTTGCCTGTTCACCCTGATGGTAGTTTCTTCTGCTGTGCAGAAGCTCTTTAGTTTAATTAGGTCTCATATGTCCATTTTGACTTCTGTTGTCATTCCTTTTGGTGTTTTAGTCATGAAGTCTTTGCCCATGCCTATGTCCTGAATGGTATTGCCTAGGTTTTCTTCTAGGGTTTTTATGGTTCTAGGTCTTACATTTAAGTCTTTAATCCATCTTGAGTTAATTTTTGTATAAGGTATAAGAAAGGGGTCCAGTTTCAATTTTCTGCATATGGCTAGCCCGTTTTCCCAACAACATTTTTAAAAGAGGGAATCCTCTCCCCATTTCTTGTTTTTGTCAAGTTTCTCAAAGATCAGAAGGTTTTAGATGTGTGGTGTTATTTCTGAGGCCTCTATTGTGTTCCATTTTGTGTGTGTGTGTGTGTGTATGTGTGTATATATATATGTGTGTGTGTGTATATATATATGTAAAATCTGTTTTGGTACCAGGACCATGCTCTTTTAGTTAGTGTAGCCTTGTAGTGTAGTTTAAGTAGGTAGTGTGATGCCATCAGCTTTGTTCTTTTTACTTAGGATTGGTAGTTTTTTCCAATTCTGTGAAGAAAGTCTATGGTAGCTTGATGGGGATAACAATGAATCTATAAATTACTTTGGGCAGTATGGCCATTTTGATGATATTGATTCTTCCTATCCATGAGCACAGAATGTTTTTCCATTTGTTTGTGTCCTCTCTTATTTCCTTGAGCAGTGGTTTGTAGTTCTTCTTGAAGAGGTCCTTCACATCCCTTGTAAGCTGTATTTCTAGGTATTTTATTCTCTTTGTAGCAATTGTGAATGGGAGTTCACTCATGATTTGGCTCTCTATTATTGGTGTACAGGAATGCTTGTGATTTTTGCACATTGATTTTGTACCCTGAGACATTGCTGAAGCTGCTGATCAGCTTAAGGAGATTTTGGGCTGAGATGATGAGGTTTTCTAAATATACAATCATGTCATCTGCAATAGAGTCAATTTGACTTCTTCTTTTCATATTTGAATACCTTTTGCTTCTTTCTTTTGCGTGATTGCCTTGGCAAGAACTTCCAATACTATGTTGAATAGCAGTGGTGAGACAGGGCATCCTTGTCTTGTGCTGGTTTTCAAAGGGAATGCTTCCAGCTTTTGCCCATTCAGTATGATATTGGATGTGTGTTTGTCATAAATAGCTCTTATTAATTTCAGATATTATTTTGAGATATTGTTGTGTTCCTATGGTGGAATACAACAGAGGCCTTCGAAATACCACCACACATCAATACTTAGTTTATTGAGGGTTTTTAACAAGAAGCACTGTTGAATTTTATCAAAGATCATTTCTGCTTCTATTGAGATAATCATGGTTTTTGTCATTGGTTCTGTTTATGTGATGAATTGTGTTTACTGATTTGCATATGTTGAACCAGCCTTGCATCTCAGGGATGAAGCTAACTTGATCATCGTGGATAAGCTTTTGATGTGCTGCTGGTTTCGGTTTGCCAGGATTTTATTGAGAATTTTTGCATTGATGTTCATTAGGGATAGTGGCCTGAGATAGCCTTTTCTTGTTGTGTCTCTACAAGGTTTTGGTACCAGGATGATGCTGGCCTCATAACATGAGTTAGGGAGGATTCCCTCTTTTTCTATTGTTTGTAATAGTTTCAGAAGGAATGGTACCAGTTCCTCTGTACCTCTGGTAGAATTCGGCTGTGAACCCATCTGGTCCTGGGCTTTTTTTGGTTGATAGGCTATTAATTACTGCCTCGATTTCCGAACTTGTTATTGGTCTATTCAGGTATTTGACTTCTTCCTGGTTTAGTCTTTGGAGGGTGTATGTGTCCAGGAATTTATCTATTTCTTCTAGATTTTCTAGTTTATTTGTGTGCAGGTGTTTGTAGTATTCTTTGATGGTAGTTTATATTTCTGTGAGATCAGTGGTGATACCCCCTTTATCAATTTTTATTGTGTTTATTTTATTCTTCTCTCATTACTTCTTTATTAGTCTGGTTAGCGGTCTATTTTGTTGATCTTTTCAAAAAACCTGCTCCTGGAGTCACTGATTTTTTTGAGGGGTTTTTCATGTCTCTATTGTCTTCAGTCCTACTCTGACCTTAGTTATTTCTTGTCTTCTGCTAGCTCTTGAATTTTTTTGCTCTTACTTCTCTAGTTCTTTTAATTGTGATTTTAGGGTGTTGATTTTAGATCTTTCCTGCTTCCTCCTGTGGGCATTGAGTGCTATAAATTTCACTCTAAACACTGCTTTTTCTGTGTCACAGAGATTCTGGTAAGTTGTGTCTTTGTTCTCATTGCTTTCAAAGAACTTATTTATTTCTGCCTTAATTTTGTTATTTACTCAGTTGTCATTCAGGAGAAAGTTGTTCAGTTTTCATGTAGTTGTATGATTTTGAGTGAGTTTCTTAATCCTGAGTTCTAATTTTATTGCACTGAAGTCTGAGAGACAGTTTGTTATGATTTTTTTTTTTTTTTTGCATTTGCTGAGGAGTGTTTTACTTCCAATTATGTGGTCAATTTTAAAATAAGTGTGTTGTGGTGCTGAGAAGAATGTATATTCTGTTGATTTGTGGTGCAGAGTTCTGTAGTTGTCTATTAGGTCCACTTGGTCCAGAGCTGAGTTCAGGTTCTGAATATCCTTGTTAATTGTTTGTCTCATTAATCTGTCTAATATTTACATTAGGGTGTTAAATCTCCCACTATTATTGTATGGGAGTCTAAATTTAAGTGGAAATCTGGTTGCTCCTGTCTTGGGTGCATATATATTTAGAACAGTTAGCTCTTCTTGTTGCATTCATCCATTTACCATTATGTAATGCCCATTTTGTCTTTTTTAATCTTTGTTGGTTTAAAGTCTGTTTTATTAGAGACTTGGATTTCAAACCTGGATTTTTTATTTTTTGCTTTCCAATTGATTAGTAAATTTTCTTCCATCCCTTTATTTTGAGCCTATGTTTGTCTTTGCATGTGAGATGGGTCTCCTGAATACAGCACACCAATGGGTCTTGACTTATCCAATTTGTGTCTGTGTATGTTAATTGGGGCATTTAACCCATTTACATTTAAGGTTAATATTGCTATGTGTGAATTTGATCCTGTCATTATGATGCTAGTTGGTTACTTTGCCCATTAGTTGATGCAGTCTCTTCATAGTGTCGATGGTCTTTACAATTTGGTATGTTTTTGAGGTGGCTGGTTTTGAGGTGGCCAGTTTTTCTTTTCCATATTTAGTGCTTCCTTCAGGGGCTCTTGTAAGGCAGGCCTGGTGGTGACAAAATCTCTCAGCAATTGCTTGTCTTGAAATGATTTTATTTCTCCTTCACTTATGAATCTTAGTTTGGCTGGATATGAAATTCTGGGTTAAAAATTCTTTTCTGTAAGAATGTTGAATATAGGCCCTTACTCTCTTCTGGCATGTAGGGTTTCTGCAGAGAGGGATATGAAATTCTGGGTTAAAAATTCTTTTCTGTAAGAATGTTGAATATAGGCCCTTACTCTCTTCTGGCATGTAGGGTTTCTGCAGAGAGATTGGCTGTTAGTCTTGTGGGCTTCCTTTTGTAGGTAACAGGACCTTTCTCTCTGGCTGCCCTTAACATTTTTTCCTTCATTTCAACCTTGGAGAATCTGACCATTATGTGTCTTGGGGTTGTTCTTCTCAAAGAGTATCTTAGTGGTAGTTTCTGTATTTCCTGAATTTATATATTGGCCTGTCTTGCTAGGTTGGGGAACTTCTCCTGGATAATATCCTGAAGTGTGTTTTCCAATTTGGTTCCATTCTCCTCATCACTTTCAGGTACACCAATCAAATGTAGGTTTGGTCTTTTCACATAGTCCTATATTTCTTGGAGGCTTTGTTTGTTCCCTTTTCATTCTTTTTTTCTCTAATCTTGTCTTCACACTTTATTTCATTAAGTTGATCGTCAATATCTGATACACTTTCTTCTGCTTAATTGATTCGGCTATTGATACTTGTGTATGCTTCACCAAGTTCTTGTGCTGTGTTTTTCAGCTTCATCAGGTCATTTATGTTCTTCTCTAAACAGGTTATCCTAGTTAGCAGTTCCTGTAACCTTTTTTCAAGGTTCTTAGCTTCCTTGTGTTGGGTTAGAACATGCTCCTTTAGCTCAGAGAAATTTGTCATTACCCACCTTCTGAAAGCTACTTCTGTCAAACTCATTCTTTGTCCAGTTTTGTTCCCTTGCTGGCGAGGGGTTGTGTTCTTTTGGAGAAGAAGCATTCTAGTTTTTGGAATTTTCAGCCTTTTCGCACTGGTTTTTTCCTCATCTTCTTGGATTTATCTACCATTGGTCTTTGATGTTGGTGAGCTTCGGATGGAGTTTCTGTGTAGATGTCCTTTTGGTTGACGTTGATGCTATTCCTTTCTGTTAGTTTTCCTTCTAACATGTCCCTCTGCTGCAGTTCTGCTGGAATTTGCTGGAGGTCCCCCTCCAGACCCTGCCTATATCACCAGATTGCTGCCTGTTTCTTCCTTTGGAAGCTTTGTCCCAAAGCGGCACCTGCCAGATGCCAGTCAGACCTCTCCTGTGTGAAGTGGCTGTTTACCCCTGCTGGGAGGTGTCTCCCAGTTAGGAGGCACAGGTGTCAGGGACCCACTTGAAGAGGCAGTCTGTCCCTTAGCAGAGCTTGAGCATGGTGCTGGGTCTCTTCAGAGCCAGCAGGCAGGAACATTTAAGTCTACTGAAGCTGGGCCCATAGCTGCCCCTTCCTGCAAGTGCTCTGTTTCAGGGAGATGGGAGTTTTATCTATAAGTCTTTGACTGGGGCTGCTACTTTCTTTCAGAGATGCCCTGCCCAGAGAGGAGGAATCTATAGAAGCAGCCTGGCTGCAGTGGCTTTGCCCAGCTGTAGTGGGCTCCATCCAATTTGAACTTCCCAGCAGCTTTGTTTACACTGTGGGGGAACACCACCTACTTAGGCCTCAGTAATGGGGGGACACCCCTCCCCCCACCAGGGTCAAGCATTCCAGGTCGACTTCAGACTGCTGTGCTGGCAGTGAGAATTTCAAGCCAGTTGATCTTAGCTTGCTGGGCTCTGTGGGGGTGGGATCTGCTAAGCTAGACCATTTGGCCTCCCAGCTTCAGCCCCCTTTCCAGAGGGGTGAACGGTTCTGTCTTACTGGCATTCCAGGTGCCTCTGGGGTATGAAAAAAAAACTCCTGCAGCTAGCTCGGTGTCTGCCAAAACAGCTGCACAGTTTTTGTTCTTGAAACCCAGGGCCCTGGTGGCGTAGGCACCATAAGGGAATCTCCTGGCCTGTGGGTCGTAAAGACTGTGGGAAAAGCATAATATCTGAGCCAAAGTGCACTGTTCCCATGGCACAGTCCCTCAAGCTTCCCTTGGCTAAGGGAGGGAGTTCCCGACCCCTTCCACTTCCTGGATGAGGCAACACCCCACCCTGCTTCAGCTCACCCTCCGTGGGCTGCACATACTGTCTCACCAGTCCCAATGAGATGAGCTGGGTACCTCCATTGGAAATGCAGAAATCACCCACCTTCTGCATTGATCTTCCTGGAGCTGCAGACCAGAGCTGTTCCTATTCAGCCATCTTTCTAGCCACCCTCAATCATTATGTTTTGAGAAACCTCCAAATGGCTTTCCACAGTGACTGAACTAATTCCCACCAGCATTGTATAAGCATTACCTTTTCTCTATGACCTGCCAACATCTGTTATTTTTTGCCTATTTAATGATAGCTATTTCTGATTGGGGTGAGATGGTATGTTATTATGGTTTTCAAGTGCATTTATTTAATGATTAGTGATTTTGAGCATTTTTTAATATGCTCGTTTGCCATGTATATGTCTTCTATTGAAAAGTGTCTGTTCCTGTGCATTGCCTACTTTTTAATGGACTTGTTTGCTTTTTGCTTGTAAATTTGTTTAATTTGTTTAAGTTCTTTATAGATTCTGGATATTAGACTTTTATCAGATGCACAGTATACAAATATTTTCTCCCATTCTGTAAGTTTTCTGTTTACACTACTGATAGTGTCTTTCACTGTGCAGAAGCTTTTTAGTTTAAATAGGTGTCGCTTGTCAATTTTTGTTTTGTGGCAATTGGTGTTTCCTAGGGTTTCTTCTAGATTTCTTTTAGTCTGATATTTTACATTTAATTTTTTAATTCATTGTTAGTTTATATATATGGTGAAACACAGGGATCCAGTTTCATTCTTCTACATTTGGCTAGCCAACTATTCCAACACATTTGTTGAATAGGGAGTCCTGTTGCCATTTTTTGTTTTTGTTTTCTTTGTCAAAAATCAAATGGCTGTAGCAGTATGGCTTTATTTCTGGGTTATTTTGTTCTATTGGTTTATTTATCTGGTTTTGTACCAGTACCATGCTGTTTTGGTTGCTGTAGCTTTACAATATATTTTGAAGTTGGGTAGTATGATGCCTTCAGCTTTGTTCTTTTTGCTTGCGATTATTTGGCTATTTGGGATCTTTTTTGTTCCAGCTTTTTCTAATTCTGTGCAAAATGACACTTGCAGTTTTCAAGACCAACCTGGTCAACATGGTGAAACCCTGTCTCTACTAAAAATACAAAAAAATAGCTCAGAGTAATGGTGGGCAACTGTAATCCCAGCTACTCGGGAGGCTGAGGCAGAAGAATCACTTGAACCCAGAAGGCGGAGGTTGCAGTGAGCCGAGATCGTGCCACTGAACTCCAGCCCTGGTGACAGAGTGAGACTCCATCTCAAAAAAAATAAATAAATAAATAAATAAATAAAGGACTATCATTGAATTTGCAGAATGCTTTGAGCAGTATTGCCATTTTAACAATATTTATTCTTCAAATTCATGAACAGGGAATGTATTTCCTTTTATTTGTCATATCTCTAATTTCTTTCAGCAGTGTTTGTAGTTCTCCTTGTTGAGATCTTTTACCACCTTGGTAAGATTAATATTCCTAGATATATTTAATGTGGGTGTATAGCTATTGTATATCAGGTCGTGTTCTTGATTTGGCTACCAGCTTAAATATTATTGGTTGTATAGATATGTTACTGATTTTGTACATTGATTTTGTATCTTGGAACTTTACTGAATTCATTTCTCAGTTTCAGGGCTCTTTTAATGGAGTCTTTAGGTATAGAATGCCATGATCATGAAAGTGAGAAAGTTTGACTTTTTGTTTTCCTATTTGTATACCTTTCATTTCTTTATCTTGCCAAATTGTTCTGGCTGGGACTCCCTTAGGCTTGTATTTTTTTTTTTTTTTTTTTTTTTTGAGGCAGAGTCTCGCTCTCGCCCAGGCTGGTGTGCAGTGGCATGATCTTGGCTCTTGGCTCACTGCAAGCTCTGCCTCCCAGGTTCACGCCATTCTCTTGCCTCAGCCTCCCAAGTAGCTGGGGCTACAGGCACCCTCTACCATGCCTAGCTAATTTTTTTGTATTTTCAGTAGAGATGGGGTTTCACCATGTTAGGCTGGATGGTCTCGATCTCCTGACCTCGTGATCCGCCCACCTCGGCCTAGGCTTGTATTTTTATCCATACAGCCACTCTGTGTAGTTTGACTGGAGCGTTTACTCCATTTACATTTAATATTAATGATAAGTAAGGATTTACCACTGTCATTTTGTTATTTGTTTTCTGGTTGGTTTTTGATCTTCTCTTTTTCCCTTCCTGTCTTCCTGCCTTTCTTTTTAGGAAAGTAATTTTATTTGGTTTTACAATTTAATTTCTTGATTTTCATTGTGTTGGTGTATCTACTGTAGGTTTTTTTGATTTAGGTTTACCATGAGGCTTGCAAATAACATCTTATAACCCATTATTGTAAACTGATAACAACTTAAATCTGATTGCATAAACAAACAAAAACTCCATAGTATAACTTCATCTCCCCGCTTTTAACTTTTTGTTGTTTCTATTTATATATTATATTATACAGTCTGTGTTTTAAAAAGTTGTTGTAGTTTTTTTTGTTTATTTTTTGAGTTCTGGGATACATGTGCAGAACGTGCAGGTTTGTTACATAGGCAAACATGTGCCACGGTGGTTTGCTACACCTATCAACCCATTATCTAGGTTTTAAGCCCCACATGCATTAGGTATTTGTCCTAATGCTCTCCCTCCCCTGTAGTTATATTTTTTACTGGTTCATCTTTTAGTCTTTCTATTTAAGATTAAAGTAGTTTACACATCACAATTACAGTGTTATAATGTTATGTGTTTTTCTGGGTACTTAACTATTATCAGTGAGTTTTAAACCTTTAGATAATTTCTTATTGTGCATTGACATCCTTTTTCTTTCCAATTGAAGAACTCCTTTTAGCATTTCTTGTAGTACAGGTCTGGTGCTGATGAAATTTCTCATCTTTTGTTTGCCTAGGAAGTATTTATTTGTCCTTCATGTTTGAAGAATATTTTCACTGGATATACTATCCTAGCATAAAAGGTTTTTTTCTTTAGAACTGTAAACAGATCATACCACTGCCTATTGGTTTGTATGGTTTTCAGTGAGAAATCTGCTGCCAGACATATTAGAGCTTTTTCATGTGTTATTTGTTCCTTTTCTCTTGTCCTTTGGAAGTTTGGTTAAATGTTTTGAGGTCATATTATTTGGGTTAAAACTGCTTGTTGTTCCATAACCTATTTGTACTTGAATATTATTATCTTTCTCTAGGTTTGGGAAGTTCTCCGTTATTATCCCTTCAAATAAACATTCTAACCTGATCTTTTTAAATCTTCTTTAAAGCCAATAACTTACTTAGATTTTCTCTTTTTAGGCTATTTTCTATACCTTGTAGGTGTGCTTCATTCTTTTTTATTTTTTTCTTTCATCTCGCCTCTGTATTTTCAAGTAACCTATCTTTAAAGTCATTAATTCATTATTCTGCTTGATAAATTTCACTGTTAAAGACTATGATGCATTTTCAATTTTTCAATTAAATTTTTTTTCTGCATCTATTGAGATAATCATGTGTTTTTTGCCTTTATTTCTGTTGTGTGATGAATCACATTTATTGATTTGCATATGTTGAACCAACCTTGGTTCCCGAGGATGAAGCCAACTTGATTGTGGTGGATAAGCTTTTTGATGTGCTGTTGGATTTCATTTGTCAGTATTTTATTTTATTGAGGGCATTTGCATTGCTCTTCACTAAGTATATTGGGCTGAAGGTTCTTTGTTGTATCTCTGCCAGGTTTTGGTAGCAAATGATGCTGGCCTCATAGGGAGGAGCCCAACCTAATCCATTTTTGGAATAGTTTCAGTAGCAATGGTGCCAGCTCCTCTTTGTAACTCTGGTAGAATTCAGCTGTAAATCCATTTAATCCTGGGCTTTTTTGGTTTTTAGGCTATTTATTACTGCTTCAATTTCAGGACTCATTATTGGTCTACTTAGGAATTCAATTTCTTCCTAGTTCAGTCTTGGGAGGGTGTATTTGTCCAGGAATTTATTCATTTCTTCTAGATTTTCTAGTTTATATGTATAGAGGTGTTTATAGTATTCTCAGATTCTTGTTTGTATTTCTGTGGGGTCAGTGGTGGTATCCCCATTATCATTTCTTATTGTATTTATTTCATTCTTCTTTCTTTTCTTTTTTAGTCTAGCTAGAGGTCTGTTTTATTAACTTTAAAAAAAACAGCTCCTGAATTTGTTAATTTCTTGAAGGGTTTGTTTCTCTATCTCCTTCAGTTTCGCTCTGATCTTGGTTACTGCTTGACTTCTGCTAGCTTTGAGATTTGTTTGCTGTTGGTTCTCTAGTTCTTTTAGTTGAGATCATTCTAGCTTTTTTTATGTAGGCATTTAGTGTATAAATTTTCCTCTTTTCTATTGAATTTGGGTGAATATTTTTGTAGATATCTATCAGGTCCAATTGATCCAGAGCTGAGATTAGGTCCTGAATATCTGTGATAATTTTTTGTCTCAATGATCTGTCTAAAATTGTCAGTGGAGTGTTAAAGTCTCCCACTATTATTGTGTGGGAGTCCAAGTCTCTTTGTAGATCTCTGAAAATTTGCTTTATGAATCTGGGTGCTCTTGTATTGGGTGCATATCTACTTAGGATAATTAGCACTTCTTGTTGAATTGATCCCTTTACTATTATGTAATACTGTTCTTTGTCTTTTTTTATCTTTGTTGGTTAAAAGTCTGTTTTGCCAGAAACTAGGATTGCAACCCCTGCTTCTTTCTGTTTTCCATTTGCTTGGTAAATTTTCCTCCATCCCTTTATTTTAAGCCTATGTGTGTCTTTGAATATGAGACCGGTCTCTTGAAGACAGCATACCAATGGGTCTTAGCTCTTTATACAGCTTGCCATTCTGTGCCTTTTAATTGAGGCATTTAGCCTATTATTTTAAGTTAATTGTTATGTGTGAATTGGATCCTGTCATGATACCAGCTGGCCACTTTGCAGACTTGTTCATGTAATTGCTTCATAATGCCACTGGTCTGTATACTTTAGTGTGTTTTCGTAGTGGCTAGTAACAGTTTTTCATTGCCATATTTAGTGCTTCCTTCAGGGGCTCTTGCAAGACAGGCCTAGTGGTGATGAATTCCCTCAGGATTTGATTGTCTGAAAAGGATCTTATTTCTCTGCTTATAAAGATCAGTTTGGCTGGATATGAAATTCTGGGTTGAAAATTATTTTCTTTTAGAATGTTGAATATTGGTCCTTAATGTCTTCTGGCTTGTAGGAATTCCACTGAAAGGTCTGCTGTTAGTCTGATGGGTTTCCTTTTGTAGATGACCTGGCCTTTCTCTCTGGCTACCCTTAGCATTTTTTCTTTCATTTCAATCTTAAAGAATCTGATGATTTTGTGTCTTGGGGTTGTTGATCTTCTTGTGGAGTATCTTATTGGAGTTTTCTGCATTTCCTGAAGTATATTTTCCAACTTAGTTTTGTTCTCCTTGTCTCTTTCAGGTATCCAAATCAGTCATAGATTTGGTCTTTTTACATAGTCCCATATTTCCTGGATGTTTTGTTTGTTTGTTTTCATTCATTTGTCTCTATTTTTGTCTTGAAAAGATACTGTTCAAGCTCGAAGATTCTCTTCTCTGCTTGGTCTATTTTGCTATTGATGCATATGACTGTATTGTGAGGTTCTCATGTTGTGTTTTTCAGCTCCATCAAATTGGTTATGTCCCTCTCTAAGCTCGCTACTCTGGCCATCAGCTCCTGCATTGTTTTATGAGAATTCTTAGCTTCTTTCCATTGAGTTACAACACGCCCCTTTAGGTCAGCAAAGCTCATTATTACCCACCTCATGAAACCTACTTCTGTCAATTCAGCCATCTCAGCCTCAGCCCAGTTTTGTGTGCTTGCTGAAGAGGTGTCACAGTAATGTGGAGGAGGAGAGGCACTCTGGCTTTTTGAGTTTTCAGCATTTTTGCATTGATTCTTACTCATCTTTGTGGGCTTACCTACCCTCAATCTTGGAGGTTTCTCATCTTTGAATGAGATTTTAGTTGGGTCTTTCTTGTTGATGTTGTTGTTGTTTTCAACCATCAGGCTACTCTATCATAGGGCTGCTGCAGTTTTCTGGAGGTATCACATCTGAAGGCCATGAAACAGCAAAGATGGCAGCCAGCTTCTTCGACTCTGTTCAGAGGTCTCACCCAGTCAGAAATAACAGCATCAGGGACCTGCCTAAAGAAGCAGTCTCACAGGTTTTGGGTACAACAGGTGTGCTACTTTGGAGGTGGACCCTTCCTTGTCCAGACTGCCTGTATTCTCCATATCCAGCAGGCTGGATCGTCTGAGTAGACTGAACCACAGAAATGGTGGCTGCCTCTCCCCACCAGGAACTTGAACCCATCTGAGTTGGACTCCAACCTACTGCCATTGGCAGTGGGACTTAACTTGTGAGGTGCTGTGGAAGCATGTGGGGCCAACAAAACCATGTGGCCCCCCTTCTTAAGGACATTTACAGGTGAATTTCCCATCTTGCCCAGGATCCTATGGGTGAAGTATGCAAAACTCCCAGTTCTGTGTGTGTGTCTGAGCAGTTGCTCTGCCAATACTCCACACAGGTCTGTGTATCAGATTCAAGGCTCTGGTGGCATAAGCTCATGAGTGGATCTCCTGATCTGTGGGCTGCAAAGATCCATGGGAGAAGCATGGTTTCCCAGGTAGGGTTGTGCAATTACTCACCACTTCCCTTGGTTGGGGGTGGGGGGGCTCTGTGCTGTTCCCAGGTGGGCTGACCACAGCTGCCTCTAGTCAGCCATCTTGGATTGATCCCCCAAGAATGTGCCTTGACAATGTTTTTCTAAAATGTACATAGAAACACAAATGATCTAGAACAACCAAACTATTTCAAGGGGATCCTTCAAAATAAAAAATAGACAACCTACTTTACAAATAAACAAAACATTTGAATAGACACTTTACCAAAGATATATGAATGACAAAGTGGTGTATCAAAGGATGCTTAATATTATTCATAACGAAGGGCATGCAAAAAAATAAAAAGAGCTATCACTAACACATATTAGAATGGCTAAAAATAAAACCAAAAAGCTAATTATACTAAATGGTGACCTATAAAATTGTGGGGATAAGTCTTTCAGAAGAGGGAGCAACATGGGGAAAGAGCTCCAGGAATCTGCATGACCCAGCACTGCAAACCTTATAGTCACATCTGGCATTCAAATAAAAATTGGTAGACAAATGAAATAGCAGGACACATCTCCATAACCAGGAGAAAAATATGTCAATAGAAACACAAGTGTGGGATCTGGGGAGATGGCTGAATAGGAACAGCTATAGTCTGCAGCACCCAGTGAGACCAGTGCAAAGGCGAGTGATTTCTGCATTTCCAACTGAGGTACGCTGTTCATCTCACTGGGACTGGTTAGGCAGTGGGTCCAACCCATGGAAAGTGAGCAGAAGCAGGGTGGGGCATTGCCTCACCTGGGAAGTGCAAAGAGTGGGGAGCCTCTCTTTCTCAGCCAAGGGAAGCTGTGAGGACTCTCCTATGTGGCCCAGATACTATGCTTTTCCCATAGTTTTTGCAAACCACAGACCAGGAATTTCCCTCATATCCCTACATCACCAGGACGCTGGGTTTCAAGCATAAAACTGGGTGGCTTTTTGGGAAGACACCAAGCTAGATGCAGGAGTATTTTTTCATACTGCAGTGAGACAGAACCTGGAAATGGGGCTAAAGCCAGGGAGCCAAGTGGTCTCATTTAGCAGGTCCTACTCCCATGAAACCCAGCAAGCTAAGAACCACTGGCTTGAAATTCTCACTGCCAGCACAGCAGTCTGAAGTTGGCCTGGAATGATAGAGCTTAGTCTGGGGGAGGGGTGCCTGCCATTACTGAGGCTTGAGTAAGCGGTTTTCCTCTGACAGTGCTAAGAAGGGCTGGAAGTTCGGACTGGGCAGAACCCAACACAGCATGTGAAACAGCTGTGGTCAGACTGCCTCTCTAGATTCTTCTTCACTGGGCAGGGCATCTCTGAAAGAAAGACAGCAGCCCCAGTCAGGGGCTTACAGATAAAACTCCCATCTACCTGGGACAGAGCACTGTGGGGAAGAGATGGCTATAGGTGCAGCTTCAGTGGACTTAAACGTTTTTGGCTGTGGGCTTTGGCTGTGGATCAGGACAGCAGATCCTGACAAAGAGGGGTCTCCCAGCACAGTGCTCAAACTCTGCTAAGGGACAGACTGCCTCCTCAAGTGGGTCCCTGGTCCCCGTGCCTCCTGACTGGGAGAGACCTCCCAGCAGGGGTTGACAGACATCTCATAGAGGAGCACTTTGGCTGGCATCAGGCCAGTGGCCCTCTGGGATGAAGCTTCCAGAGGAAGAAGCACACAGCAATCTTTGCTGTTCTGCAGCCTCCACTGGTGATACCCAGGCAAATAGGGTCTAGAGTGGACCTCTAGCAAACTGCAGCAGAAGAGGGGCCTGTTAGAAGGAAAACTAACAAACAGAAAGCAATAACATTAACATCAACAAAAAGGACCCCCACACAGAAACCCCATACAAAGGTCATCGGCCTCAAAGATCAAAGGTAGATAAATCCATGAAGGGGAGGAAAAACCAGCACGAAAATGCTGAAAAATTCCAAAAACCAGAATGCTTCTTCTCCTCCAAATGATCACAACCCCTCTCCAGCAAGGACACAAAACTGAACAGAGAATGAGTTTGACTAATTGACAAAAGTAGGCTTCAGAAGGTGGGTAATAACAACAAACTGCTCTGAACTAAAGGAGCATGTTCTAACCCAACACAAGGAAGCTAAGAATCTTGACAAAAGGTTACAGGAACTGCTAACTAGAATAACCAGTTTAGAGAGGAACATAAACGGAGCTGAAAAACACAGCACAAGAACATTGTGAAGCATACACAAGTATTAATAGCCGAATCAATCCTATTTTTTCAAAAGGATATCGGAGATTGAAGAACAACTTACTGAAGCAAGGTGTGAAGACAAAATTAGAGAAAAAAGAAAAAAAAAAAAGGATGAACAAAGGCTCCAAGAAATATGGGACATGTAAAGACCAAACTTACGGTTGATTGGGGTACCTGAAAGTGACGAGAGAATGGAACCAAGTTGGAAAACACACTTTAGGTTATTATCCAGAACTTCCCCGACCTAGCAAGACAGGCCAACATTCAAATTCAGGAAATGCAGAAACCACCCCTAAGATACTCTTTGAGAAGAGCAACCCCAAGAAACAATCACCAGATTCTCCAAGGTTGAAATGAAGGAAAAAATGTTGAGGGCAGCCAGAGAGAAAGGTCAGTTTATCTACAAAGGGAAGCCCATCAGACTAGCGCTGATCTCTCTGCAGAAACTCTACAAGCTTCAACATTCTTAAAACAAATGGATTTTCAACCCAGAATTTCATATCCAGCGAAATGACACTTCGTAAGTGAAGGAGAAATAAAATTCTTTCAAGGCAAGCAAATGCTGAGGGATTTTGTCACCACCAGGCCTGCCTTTCAAGAGCTTCTGAAGGAAGCACTAAATATGGAAAGGAAAAATTGGTACCAGCCACTGCAAAAACATACCAAATTGTAAAGACCATCGACACCATGAAGAAACTACATCAGCTACTGAACAAAATAGCCAGATAGCATCATGATGACATGATCAAATTCAAACATAACAATATTAACCTTAAATGTAAATGAACTAAATGCCCCAAATAAAAGAGACTGGCAAATTGGATAAAGAGTCAAGACCCATCAATGTGCTGTAGTGCAAAGACACACACAGTCTCAAAATAAAGAGATGGAGGAATATTTACCAAGAAAATAGAAAGCAAAAGAAAGCAGGGGTTGCAATCCTAGTCTCTGATAAAACAACAGGCTTTAAATTAACAAAGATCAAAAAGGACAAAGAAGGGCATTACATAATGGTAAAGGGATCAATGCAATAAGAAGAGCTAACTATCCTAAATATATATGCACCCAATACAAGAGCACCAAGATTCATAAAACAAGTTCTAAAGGACCTACAAAGAGACTTAGACTCTCACACAATGATAGTGAGAGACTTAGACTCTCACACAATGATAGTGAGAGACTTTAACACCCCACTCTCAATATTAGACAGATCAAGACAGACAATTAACAAGGATATTCAGCACTTGAACTCAACTCTGGACCAAGAGGACCTAATAGGCATCTATAGAACTCTCCACCCCAAATCAACAGAATATATATTTTTCTCAGTGTGACATAGCATGTATTGTAAAATCGACCACATAATTGGAAGTAAAACACTCCTCAGCAAATGCAAAAGAATAGAAATCATAAGTCTTTCAGACCACAGTGCAATCAAATTAGGACTCAGAATTAAGAAACCAACTCAAAACTGCAAAACTACATGGAAACTGAACAACCTGTTCCTGAATGACTACTGGGAAAAAAAAAAAAAAGGCAGAAATCAGGAAGTTTTTTGAAACCAATGAGAACAAAGAGACAAAGAACCAGAATCTCTGGGACACATTTAAAACAGTGCTTAGAGGGAAATTTATAGCACTAAATGCCCACATCAGAAAGTGGGAAAGATCTAAAATTGACACCCTAACATCACAATTAAAAGAACCAGAGAAGCAAGAGAAAACAAATTCAAAAGCTAGTGGAAGACAAGAAATAACTAAGATCAGAGCAGAACTTAAGGACATACAGACAAAAAACCCTTCAGGCTGGGCGTGGTGGCTCACACCTGTAATCCCAGCACTTTGGGAGGCCAAGGCAGGTGGATCACGAGGTCAGGAGATCGAGATCATTCTGGCTAACACGGTGAAACCCCGTCTCTACTAAAAAATACAAGAAATTAGCTGGGCGTGGTGGCAGGCGCCTGTGGTCCCAGCTGTTCGGGAGGCTGAGGCAGGAGAATGGCGTGAACCCAGGAGGCAGAGCTTCCAGTGAGCCAAGATTACACCACTGCACTCCAGCCTGGGCGACAGTGCGAGACTCCATCTCAAAAAAAAAAAAAAAAAAAAAATCAATACAGAAGCGAGTTTTTTTCTAAAAGATTAACAAAATAGGCTGCTAGCCAGACTAATAAAGAAGAAAAGAGAGAAAAAACAAATAGACATAATAAAAAATGATACAGGGGATATCACCACTGATCCCACAGATATGCAAACTACCATCAGAGAATACTATAAACACTTCTACACAAATAAACTAGAAAATCTAGAAGAAATGGATAAATTCCTGGAAAAATACACCCTCCCAAGACTAAACCAGGAAGAAGTCAAATTCCTGAATAGACCAATAACAAGTTCTGTAATTGAGGCAGTAATTAATAGCCTACAAACCAAAAAAAGCCCAGGACCGGAAGGATTCACAGCCAAATTTTACCAGAGGTACAAAGAAGAGCTGGTACCATTCCTTCTAAAACTATTCCAAACAACAGAAAAAGAGGGTCTCCTTCCTAGCTCATTTTAAGAGGCCAGCATCATCCTGATACCAAAACCTGACAGAGACACAACACAAAAAAAGAAAATTTCATGCCAATATCCTTCATGAACATACTTGTGAAAATCCTCAATAAGTAGTGGCAAACAGAATCCAGCAGCTCACCAAAAAGCTTCTCCAAGTCGGCTTCATCTTTGGGATACAAAGCTGGTTCAACATATACAAATCTTCAAATATAATCCATCACATAAACAGAACCAATGACAACAACCACGATTATCTCAATAGATGCAGAAAAGCCCTTTGATAAAATTCAACACCCTTCATGATCAAATATCTCAATAAACCAGGTATTGATGGAACATATCTCAAAATAATAAGAGCTATTTATGACAAACCCACAGCCAACATTTTACTGAATGGGCAAAAGCTGAAAGGATTCCCATTGAAAACCGGCACAAGGCTAGGATGCCCTCTTTCACCACTCCTATTCAACATAGTATTGTAAGTTCTGGAGAAGGCCATCAGCCAAGATAAAGAAAATGTATTCAAATAGGAAGAGAAGAAGTCAAATCGTCTCTGTTTGCAGATCAACTTATTGTATATTTAGAAAACCCCATTGTCTCAGCCCAAAAACTCCTTAAGCAAAGTTTCAGGATACAAAATCAATGTGCAAAAATCACAAGCATTCCTATACACCAATAACAGACAAGCAAAGAGCCAAATCATGAGTGAACTTCCATTCACAAGTGCTACAGAGAAAATAAAATACCTAGTAATACAAATTACAATGGATGTGAAGGACCTCTTCAAGCAGAGCTAGAAACCACTGCTTAAGGAAATAAGAGAGGACACAAACAAATGGAAAAATATTCCATGCTCATGGATAGGAGAATCAATATCATGAAAATAGCCATACTGTCCAAAGTAATTTATACATTCAATGCTATCCCCATCAAGCTTCCACTGATTTTCTTCACAGAACTAGAAAAGGATTCTTTAAATTTCATATGGAACCAAAAAGAGCCTGTATAGCCAAGACAATCCTAAGCAAAAAGAACAAAGCTGGAGGCATCATGCTGCCTGACTTCAAACCATACTAGAAGGCTACAGTAACCAAAACAGCATGCTAATGGTACCAAAACTGATATATAGACCAATGGAACAGAACAGAGGCCTCAGAAAAAACACCACATATCTACAACCATCTGATCTTTGACAAACCTGACAAAAACAAGCAATGGGGAAAGGATTCCATATTTAAATAAATGGTGTTGGGAAACTGGCTAGCCATATGCAGGAAACTGAAACTAGACCCCCTTCCTTACAGCTTACACAAAAATTAACTCAGGATAGTTAAAGACTTAAAACCATAAAAACCCTAGAAGAAAACCTAGGCAATACCATTCAGGACATAGGCATGAGCAAGGCTTCATGACTAAAACACCAAAACCAATTGCAACAAAAGCCAAAATTGACAAATGGGATCTAATTAAACAAACGAGCTTCTGCACAGCAAAAGAAACGATCATCAGAGTGAACAGGCAACCTACAGAATAGGAGAAAATTTTTGCAATCTATTCATCTGACAAAGGTGTAATATGCAAAATTTACAAGGAACTTAGAAACCCCCTCAAAAAGTGGCTGAAGGATATGAACAGACACTTCTCAAAAGAAGACATTTATGTGGCCAAAAACATATGAAAAAAAAAGCCCATTACTGGTCATTAGAGAAATGCAAATCAAAACCACAATGAGATACCATCTCACACCAGTTAGAATGGTGATCATTAAAAAGTTAGGAAACCATAATGCTGGTGAGGATGTGGAGAAATAGGAACAGTTTTACACTATTGGTGGGAGTGTAAATTAGTTCAACCATTGTGGAAGACAGTGTGGCAATTCCTCAAGGATCTAACACCAAAAATACCATTTGATCCAGCAATCCTATTACTGAGTATATACCCAAAGGGTTATAAATCATTCTACTATAAAGATACCTGCACACATATGCTTATTGTGGCACTATTTACAATAGCAAAGACTTGGAACTGACCCAAATGCTCATCAATGATAGACGCGATAAAGACAATGTGGCACATATACACCATGGAATACTATGCAGCCATAAAAAGAACGAGTTTATGTCCTTTGCGGGGACATGGATGAAGCTGGAAGCCATCATCTTCAGCAAACACAGGAACAGAAAACTAAACGCCACATGTTCTCTTACGCAGGAGTTAAACAGTGAGAACACATGGACACAGGGAAGGGACATCACACACCGGGGCCTGTTGGGAGGTGGGGGGCAAGGGTAGGGAAAGCATTAGGACAAATACCTAATGCACATGGGGCTTAAAACCTAGATGATAGGTTTATAGGCACAGCAAACCACTATGGCACATGTATATCTATGTAACAAACCTGCATGTTCAGCACATGTATACCAGAACTTAAGAAAAAAAAGAAGATTAAACAAAACTGTCACAAATAAGTAATATTTCCACTCACTGAAATTTGATTTAAATGTTAGCAACTGATAATTTTATTTACTAGAAGCCACAGTGATTGAGCACTGAAATGGGAACAAAAATAAGCATAACACAAATGCACCCCCTATTTACCATCTTTTAGATCTTTTGTCTCACATCTATTGTATTATTAACTTTCTTTAAAAAAAGAAACACAGAAATGACATGTATAATAAAATTAAAAAGCCTGGCTATTAAAATGGCCGTAATATGTTCAAAGTCCTATGCTCTATTCCTGTTGAAGATTGTACAGATCCATGAACAGACCTGGCAAGAGGCTTATCCTAGGCTGGTCATGAGTCCTTGTTTATGCTCTCCAGCTTCCCTAGGAACCACTCTCCCTAAAGTCCTTTCAGTAGCAGTTCGTTGACAATCTACTTAATTCCCTGGTTATCCAAATCCAACGCTACACCAACTGCTGCCATGTAGTCCTGAACTTAGTTTTGTTCTCAGTCACTTTTGTCTCCTTTCCCACAAATAACTTCTGGTTGCCTCTTCCTCCTCCTAAGTATCAGTCCATGTTCACACTGCTATGAAGAACTACCTAAGACTGGGTAATTTATGAATAAAAAAGGTTTAATTGACACACAAATCTGCAGGCTTAAAAGGAAGCATGACTGGGAGGCCTCAGGAAACTTCCAATTATGGCAGAAGGTGAAGGGGAAGCAAGGACTTTCTTCACATGGTGGCAGGAGAGAGAGAAAATGTGAGGGGGGGAGTACTACACCCTTTTAAACCATCAAATCTCTTGAAAACTCACTCACTCTTACAAGAACAGCATGAGGAAAATCTGCCCCCATGATCCAATCACCTCCCACCAGGTCCCTCCCCCAACACTGAGAATTACAATGTAACATGAGATTCGGGTGGGGACACAGAGCCAAAACATATCATTCCAACCCTGGCCCCTCCCAAATTACCAAGAGTGACCTTTACTCCAGTTCCCAATAAGTTCTTCATCTCCATCTGAGACCACCCCAGCCTGGACTTCATTGTCCATATCACTATCAACATTTTGGTCACAACCATTTAACAAGTTTCTAGGAAGTTCCAAACCTTCCCTCATCTTCTCTTCTTGTGAGCCCTCCAAAGTGTTTCAACTTCTGCTCATTACTCAGTTCCAAAATTGCTTCCACATTGCAGGTATCTTCATAGCAATGCCCCACTACTGGTACCAATTTTCTATATTAGTTTGTTTTCACACTGCTATAAATAACTACCTGAGACTGAGTAATTTATAAATAAAAGAGTTTTAATTGGCTCACAGTTCGCAGGCTTAATTGGAAGCATGCCTAGGAGGCCTCAGGAAACTTACAGTCATGGCAGAAGGTGAATGGAAAGGAAAAACCTTCTTCACAGGGTAGCAGGAGAGAATATGAGGGGGAAAGTGCCATACCCTTTTAAACCATTGAATCTCATAAGAACTCACTATCACAAGAATCACATGGGGGAAAATCCACCCCCATGATCCAATCACTTCCCACCAGGTCCCTCCCCCAACACTGGGAATTACAATTCAACATGGGATTTGGGTGGGAGACACAAAGCCAAACCATATCGCTCTATGAACCAGATCCTATGAGGCTCAGAGTCTAGCCTTGATTATAATTTGGTATTTTGGTTTCACTGCTGATACAAGGAAATGTTTATTTTGTTTTTAATTTCATTTTAAAAAAAAATTTTATCTTTCTTTTCATATTATCTACATTTTTTGTCCTTACAAAAGGTGTTATATCATCATCACAGCTTAAGCATGGGAAAATGTTTTTAAAGCCATTCAGTTACATAATGCCTATGAACTACGACTCAAGCCATTTCCACTAAATGAAAAAAATCTGTGCCTCCATATTCACCTATTAATACCTTATTATTTTTAAAACCAGATTAATCTTCTTCTTCTTCAAAAAAAGCGTGGGATTTCTTATGCCAGAAATTGTCTTCACTTCCTATGAAATCGCCTACTTCTTTATGTCACATATGGAACTCATTACATCATTTGTATTTTGTTGTTTATATAATTTACGTTGTATTTTTGGTAATACCGTATTTTTATCACCTAGCGCCATTTACTGCAAGTCGTGCTGTGGATCCTAAAGAACTATGACTGGAATCTCAGCTCATTATGTTTTTTGGTAATATGAAGAGAACACTTTTTCCATCATGAAAGCTAGTCCAGAAGTTCTGGAGCACTAGAGTAAGAAGAGTCACACACTGAGAAAAAGAAAATGTACTCTTTCAGTCTGCTATTTTGTGGAGAGAAAAAAGAAAGAAGTTAATTAAATGTGAGTCCTAATCTCCTCACCAAAGTGATTCAGAGCCTAGGCAGAAAAGGGCATTGCTAGATAGCAGAAATGTCAAGGGAGTTCTTGACTGGCTCCCCATCTAGAACTCTGGGAGGAAACCTCCACAGCAGGCAGCTATACCCTAAAATGAAGCAGCCCCAGAATAGTTCAAGACGATGAAACAGCATGGCCTGGCATAAAAGGGGAGGTAAATTTGTGTTTACAAGGTTAATGCATCTTCCCATGTGGCACTGATGTTGAACTGAGAGACAATGGGCTTGCCATTAAGTCTGCCCAGGGAAACAGAGGGCAATGCTATCTGGAAACAAATATAAAAATTGAGCCACTGATTCACCAGTATCTGCAAGGCCAACAAGAATTGAGGGGAGATGTTTTAGCAAAGAATGCTGAGTTTGGCAACTACATGTCTCAGTAGTACATACTAGCAGACCACCCAGAGATGAAAGGACACAAAGTATACCTCAAAAAATAATCTATTATCATCAGAGGAACAAAGGGCCCTCTTCCTCTTGATGCAAGGAAGCTATTCATAGCATTTTCAAAAATACCTCAATACCCTTCATTTTTTTGTACTTCCACCTAAAAATATGTGTGTGTGCACACTCAGGCACATGCATACATTTACAAAGAGGAAATCTGGAGAAAAAGATAATGTGTTGGGGAAAGTTTCGAACGCTTCTTCATGTTTTATTTAAACTACTAGATTATAAACACCTTGTAGATAGAGAATTTATTTAGTTCAGTATTGCATATAACATTTAGGATAATTAAAGTTTCTCAATAAATGTTTGCCAAATGATCATCAGAAATTTTCAACAATCATCAGTCTTCAATTGTGAATTGCATATTAACATCACACTCTAATCAGTGATAGAATAAGAAGAAAATACATTAACTAGTGGAAAATTCCTATAGATTACAACAGCTATGTTCCATTTTCATGAATTATCATCTCATTTTATCCTCAAAATCCAATGAAAAAAACATCATCCTTATTTTTTGAAGAACCAACTGATTTCTTACTTGAAGTATATGAGATCAAAATAGTTTGACAAAGTAATCGGTCAATTCATATAACTGATATCATGGAGAGCAAACAGCTAGTAGAAATAATATGTGCTGGCTGGGTGCAGTGGCTCATGCCTGTAATCCCAGCACTTTGGGAGGCCAAGGCTGGCAGATCATGATGTCAGCAGTTTGAGACCAGCTTGGCCAGCATGGTGAAACCCCATCTCTACTAAAAATACAAAAATTAGCTGGGCATGATGGTGCATGCCTGTAATCCCAGCTGCTCAGAGGCTGAGGCAGGAGAACCGCTTGAACCGGGAGGCAGAGGGTGCAGTGAGCCGAGATCATGCCATTACACTCCAGCCTGGGGGACAGAGCAAGACTCCGTCTCAAAATAAATAAATAAATAAATAATAAAATGTGCTAATGTGTACTGAACCTTTAGTTACATGTCATTGTATGTAACGTAAGTCCTCATAGGATGATTTTGAGGATTATATAAGATGTTTAGGCCAAGGTGGGTGGATCACGAGGTCAGGAGTTCGAGACCAGCCTGGCCAACATAGAGAACCCCTGTCTCTACTGAAAATACAAAAAATTTAGTTGGGCATGGTGGTGGGCACCTGTAATCCCATCTACTCAGGAGGCTGAGGCAGGAGAATCGCTTGAAACTGGGAGGCAGAGGTTGCAGTGAGCCAAGATCACATCATTGCATTCCAGTTGGGCAACAGAGCTAGACTCCATCTCACCAAAAAAAAAAAAAAAAAAAAAAAGTTTATGTGCAGAATTTATCACAGTGACTGGTACATTGGAAGCAACCAAAATTGCTACCCATATGCTTCTTAACAATTCTTCACTTTCTACTTCATTCTGATGATTCATATTTAAGCCAAATACATCCTAGGCTCTCATCCCTTGCTACGCACATTTTACGACTTCAATGTCTGGATCCTGAGTAGCATCAAGGCCTGGAATATAGTCACAAACCTCCTAATTGGCACTTCCTGGCTCCACGGATGCACAGGATATCAGAGAAATTGGTGAGGATGGAAGCCAACGCTGAATGAAATGATGAAAGACCTAAGGAAGAAAAGTTAATTTGCAGCTAATTTCTAAAATATTGGCTAGAGATTTGTTCAGCTTCATAGGGACACTAGAGGGATTCAGACATCACCAAGTCATTCTATAGGGAAGATTAGAGATTCCTGGAAGCGTCTGCATGTTTTTCCCCCTATATTGCTGGAAGAATGCAAACTAACTGAAAGACCCAATAGATATTTGTCTTGCTGAAGTTTATTTCAGAAATGGTAATAACACAGAATCATAGCCAAACAAAAAAATTAAAAACCAAAGGTGTCAGAGGGACCATCTCTTCTAGATACCTGTCTAGCATGAGCATAATACCTGGCAGGTACAAAATGTACTGCCCACACGTCAATATTGTTATCCAGGGAATCCTGGAAAAAGGTAACATCAAGGACGGGCAGGGAAGGAAAATAAATAAAATAGGATAGTATGTCACTTAAGTATGAGTAGGAGAGTAGGAAAAGGCACCATCTTCCATAGCACCTCATGGTATGCTAAGTCACAGAGATTTTTCACTCCATCTTTCTCCCTCCTATCATTTGTTCTCGCCTATCATTTGCTCTCTGCTATCATTTGTTCCCCTACCTGCACATTTGCCTACTTAGCTTCAGGACCCAAAACATACTCGATGACTACTGAAGATCAGAATTGAATGTAGAGTGGAAAATACATTACATTTAGCTTTGCCTTTTTGGGGTCAAGCCTCTCTCATGCTCCAGAGAAAAAACAGTCTACACCTTTTGTGCCCACATATTTCCTACCTGAAATGTTCAATCCATTTTAGGCATTTTCCTATAAAAACACTGCTTTCAAAGCTAACGCAATCTGCACATCTTTACTGAGAAAAAAACTCTCCACAGAGCCCTGGAAAGAGCTCAAACGTGTTTCTAGGCTATGGGTAAAGAGCCAGCAGAGCATCAGAGAGACAGTGTTGATGACATTGTTTTTCATTTCACAGAGGACGACTCATGTTTCTCTCCTTAAATATACACTGCAAGCCACGAGAGATGGCAGCTGTCTAATTAAACCTGATAAAGCCTCCTTAAAAATGAGACTTGGGGAAACGCATCATTTTGATTGTACTGCTGCCCAATTTTCCCTGGAACCCAGAGGGAGCTGTGTACTGTGCGGGAGGGACAGAGCATGGGACCTCAGAGAAAAGGCAAAATTACTGGCACCATCGACTTGTTGGTGTAAAATAACAGAATGTACATAATACATATTTAATGCAAACTAGATAACTTTATAAAACATGCAGAAGGATAACCTCATCTACCATTTAAAAAGCCACTGATGAAGGCTTTGATAATATACCAAATCCCTTCTGAAATTATAAAGATTTAATGGGAACACTTTATTTTCTCCAGCAGGCTTCTGCTGTCAAGAGAACCCGGGAAATAGAAACAGGGATGTGATCATTGTGTCTAAGGCTTTGGGGCAGCCCAAGCTACCACCTTCCTTTCCTCTCTTCAAAAACTTAGAGAGGTAATGTTCTCCTGGGTTTTAAATAAAGGACCACACCAACATACATACATGTACATAGTTTTCAATTCAAGTACTTAAAAGTATAAGAACTTGACCTCGTAAAAGCTCTCTTCCTGGTTTCCTAATTTTGTGAGTTTTTAAATTTTTTTTGTTTGTTTCAAATACTCTCCATCAACTCTGTGAGAGGCCATGGCCCTACCTACTGCTAACCCAGTGATGTTGACAGAAATAGAACATGAAATCTCATAGCTGTGATCTACTAATGAATTCCTACTTGGTAAGAGTGATACTCTTGCCCCCTGATATGGCCTTGCCAGAATAAAAAAAAAAAAAAAAGTACAGAGAACCTGAAGCACTGAGCTTCTCCGATCTGGGAGAACTCCCACTCCTGCAGGATGCTGAAACCACCGAATGTCAGTTCAGGCAATGTCTCTGAGAAACACGGGAGGTATGAGAGAGCCTTAAATACTGATGTATAATATTATCTATGTGTTCCTTCCCAAACTACATAATTGCTGGCTCAGTAGTAACCTACATGGCAGTAAACCTAAACCTAATTAGAATCATCATTTATGACTTGAGCCTGGGTTCACTTATGAATTTAGTCTGGATTAACTTCTTTGGTGTTACCCAGCTCATTCCTCTAATTGTCTCAACTGCTGGCTCCAATTTTGTCTCCTAGAAGATTTAATTTATCCTTCTCATAATTATTGGTTGCTGTCTCTCGGAAATTATAATGCCCATGGTCTATATTAGTTGGTGTTAATACCCACTTTTATTTCTTTCTCTATGCCTACATAGCTAGGTATGTCTTTCTTTTTAACATTTTTAGAGATGGGGTCTTACTATGTTGTCCAGGCTGGTCTTGAACTCCTGACCTCAAGCAATCTTCCTGCCTCAACCTCCCTAGTCACTGAGATTACAGTCCTTAGCCACAGTTCCTGGCACAACTAGGCATTTCCTTAAGGCAAGGGTTATTTTCTACTTATTTTTATCATTCATAGAATGGTTGTTATTCTGTAATTATTATTCCATGAAAAAAGTTCAGGAAAATGTTCTGGAAGCTACATTCCAAAGTTAAAAATGGACACCATGCCAGTTTCTATCTTGTTCTGTACAAAAATATTTTTTAAAAAGTCTTAAGGAAGAAGTTGGTTAGAGTGAGGGGAAATATTGACTTCTAGATATGGGCCTAACATTGTACTAAAGAGCAGCAGTGCAAAGAGCCCAGGTCAGCCTTTTTCAAACTGTGTTCCTTAGAAGTCTAGTTCCATGAAATTATAATTGATAATAGACACAAAAAAGATTCTGAGATCAAATTAGTTCAGAAAAAGAGAGGTTAAACAAAGTTTAACTGGTTATTTTATTGCAGAGCTTGGCAGAACATTTAATAGCTAAAATGCACGATGATATTCCAAGAGGGGGATATTGTAGGCAAAGCTCCCAAAAGTATTTCACCATAGAATAATCTTTCAGGAAGCTTCACACTAGGCTAGAAGTACAGTTTTGAATATGTGACTCTAAATTCTGATTTGCTCTTAGAAAAATGTCTGATGTCAGGGTCCCTTAGCATTCATGGAGTTCCATTTGCTACCTACTCAAAGTTCCTTAAAGTCATTGATGCTTTGGCTTTTTAAAGTTTTTATAACTTTTGGAATTCATTTGAAATTGGATTGGTTGTGGACATAAAATAATATACTTCCCTAGAAGTAATATAAGCAAGTAAATCTGGTAGAGGGCTCAGTGAAGCATAGAAGTATCTTAGAGGCCATCTTTTTAACCTCCTGCCCCCAACATCATGAAAGTATAGAGTGTTCATGGTTTCAAATCTAGGTCAATATTTAAGCACTAATATTTTAAATTGAGTGTAACATTTTTTTTTAATTTGAAGGAACCCCTTCTATCTCCATAGCATTTGTAACTTTCCAGAAGATGGTTTACAATGAGAATATACTAGTGCCTAACTCTAATGCCTTTTTATTGCCACCTCTTATCTGCTGAATACATAACTAACTGTAGTAGTCCTAGAAGACATTCTCCCTCAAAATCATACACCTATTTAAAGGCAGATAAATAGGCTGCTATTGTTTCAACATTCAGGACACACGAAAGTTCCATAAATCTTTTCTGCATACTGGAAAGGAACAATCCTAGAATTCACAGGTTAATAAGAAAGATCAACATATATGTATGTAGCTATCATAAAAAATTACATGAATGATTATAGAGCTCGGCAGGACAGAGCCAGAGCATTTAGGCAGAGGTCAGGGAGTGGAAAAATGGAAGGCTCCATGAAGTAGGTGGCACATGAACCGATAATGAATGGAAGTCAGTGAGACAAAGAATGGAAGAGGGGGAGAGAATCTTAGGCTGAACGGCAGGTTGACCTTGTGCTTCTTCTTTGCATTATACCAAATTACTGCCAAGTGTCACTATTATTAGGTAAGTAACATTACAATTATTGGTTATATTGTAAATGTATCTCTTAAAATGTATGATTTTGGCGACATTTTTCATTTTTAATCTATCCTATCCTTTCCTCAACAAAACTACATGCTTTTATAGGATGGAGCCCATTTTTTCTCTTTTAAATCCCTTAGAGAACAAGGCACAGAAGTATTTGAATATGTGCAATAAAAACCATAGTTTCTCCAAACAGAGGAAACAGAATGTGAAAGTTTAAGCAATGGCTTGTACTTGGGAAGAAAAGAGATGACTTCCATTAAACAGCCAGGTAATTTCTCTCATTATCTTTGGAATCAGGTAATTAGTTAAACTCAGTGTCTGAGGAGCCAAATACAAAGACCTGAGCACCTTCTATGCAGAACTGTCACCTCCTTGTAGCACTGGACAGAGTTCCCCTTCCTTGTCACTGGAAACCAAATTAGATTCAGGCCTGCTCTAGATCACCAGGTGCCTTGGGAGCTGGCCTGCCCAAAGTGTATAATTCCCCACGTCCTGAGAGAGTGTGAACAGCAGCCCTTTTCCCCATACCCGGAGAAAAACAAGGTTAACATTTCAATGAGCACTCAAACAGAGAAAGCTGGGATAAATGAAAGTTTCTCTGACCTACAAAGCCCTGTTCTGTATTCTTTCTCCAATTCCAAGAGCACTCTGACGTTTCCATTACTGAGTTCTACTCCACTAAGTTATAATTGTCTATTTTTCTGCCTCCTCCATTTGACTCTAAGCTTAGCAAAGGCAGGGACTGATTTGATCACAGCCACCACCTACTCACTAGTATCAAGCATAAGATCTCACTCTTAACAGGCAAGAAAATTTAAGAAATAAAAGAAACACAAATAATGTGACAGGCCTTTAATCAAGGAATCTTAATTTGTCTTCTTTCATGCATAGGAAAGAAGACATTTAAAGTCTGAGCAGTTACCAAAGAGTTACAGGATTAGGCCCTCTTAGGCCAAATTCCAGTACAGACAATGAGACCAAAACACAGAGGCCATTTAATCACCATGTAGGCAGAAATTCAAGAAAGGGAATGAGTTGACTAGATGAGAAATGGCTCAATAGTTTTCATTATCCAAATAATATTTCTCCCCATGAGCCTGGACAAGGGTCAGCAGGCATTTAGATACTGGTTTTGTTTGTTTGTTTGTTTCTGGTTTTGCTGGCTCATTTGGTAATTGTAAATGACATTCTTTGGCATGAATTTTAAAAGTTAATTACATCCCAATGCTTTGCAATGAACAATAAAATCACAGAGCAAACATGATCTTTTGAGCTCCGCTAGGTGCAATGTATTTACTTTTTATCATGGAATTTAATCTTATCCAAAGTTGGAAAACTGAGATTGAGGTTACAAGGAGAGTCAATAGTGTGTAGATAGGAATTAGAGGTAGAATGGGGATGCTGGGCCTGGCTATCATTCTTTCTATTGGATGGATAGAGCTACTCAGGTCTGCATGTCCCAGACTGATTCTCCCCCTCAAGGGGAAATAATAAGAAAATGTGCTGAAACATGCATGTTTTAGCTTGAGTTCTCTGGGAACCAGATACTGACACAGTGTTTTGCATGTCAGATGTTTATTAGATAATTATCTTGGTACCAATGCCTGTAGAAAAAAGGGGAAGAAAGTTGGATGGGAGGAAAAAAAATCAAGCTACACTGCAAGACTACTGACAGGCTTGACCAGCCCCTTGGGGCGATATGAAACTACTGCCGCTTCAGAGTTGCCCCCTGTTGGCTGAGCCTTTTTATACACCTACATTGATCAGTCACTAGGTGTTGGCCACACTCAGAAGAAATATAAGCCTTAGACAAGTTGGCTCTTTGAAGCTTGAGGCAATACCTAAGGGGTCTAAAAATTGATGTGGCTCTTCCTAGAGCACACACTTCCTCTTACAAAGCTGAGAATAGAACCAAGAAACCCAATAACTGAGAACCCATTGTATATTCCTGAGATGTCTAAGGTCAATCAGGAAGTAACAGGACAGGTAAAAGAAAGAAAGCAGGTCCCTTGCAGGTCCTTTACAATTACGAGACCCAAAAGGGGCAATCTTGTTCAAATAAGAATTAGGATCTGATGAGGAGTAAAGGTATTAAAAGAATAATCACTCCAATTTGTCTATGTTTTAAAACACATTTAATATACTGTCACATCCACTTTTACATTTGATCTTGGTATCAACTCTGTGTAGTAGACAGAGGAGGGAGCATCATCTCTAATTTGAGAATGAAGAAACTGAGGGCCAGAAGGGAAAAGTGGTTTTCCTGTGGTCACCTAGTATATTTCAGGGTTGAGGAAACGTCCAAGACTTCCTGATTTATAAGTCTTATAGCCCATGAGACTATTTACCCTCTACTTAGTTTTAATCTAATGGAGTACCTTACTTAAGGAGCTCCTCCCAGCCAAGGGCTTTAGCCCAGCTGTTGCAGATAGCCCCATCTTTTGGGGAAAATGAGATTCCCAGTGTCTCTGCTGCTGGCTTCCAAAATTCACATAGCTCACATGTTCTTACCGTCCTCCATTTCTTTTCTGTAGACCATGATAATCCTATTCTATTCCCAGTTGGTTATAATTTTATCATATACCAAAAGGAATCTTTAAGCCACTACTGAATTTATAGCCTCACTCCAAAACTGGAAGTTGAGATAACTAAATCCTGTGGCATGACTTTGAGCAAAGCACTTCCTATGCCTGGAGCTCAGTTTCTTTATTTGAAAATAATTTGTGGGCTCATGATGTCTATAGTTCCTTCTAAGTTTAAAATGCAGACTATGAATGTAGAAGCTGACTTTAATGTCTTCTAAAGGCACTGTGTGAAGCTGGTTAATAATGCTCCTCAGGTGCTATCAATAACAACTTGTATTGCTTTTTTTCGTGCTGTGATTTTCTGAATCTCAGTTATATGTTGCTACTAAAGTCACAGCATCCCTTCTATTAATTCCAAGAATTAAAAACTGGTATGCATAGTCTAACTTTTCTTTTTATAGGTGCTTTAATATTTTTTTCCAAAAATGAAAAAAGCAAGCAAAAAGAGTATATTAAAAGAAATTTTATGAAATCTTAGCTCTCTTGAGTATCCATACATTCTGGTTTTTTTTCAACGTTACCTGGGACTAAAGTAATCAGACTTAGGAACCCATAAATTTAAAATATAAATTATTGATGTTGCTATAGAAAGAAGTGCAGAGATTATCTGCTCAACAAATTATCTTACAAATAAGGAAAATGTATTCCAAATATAGGAAGCATACACTGTGTACAAATTTTTATCAACTAAAAAAACACAATAGGACAATTTTGACATTATGCCCTGCAACTATATTTTACTTTTAATTATCATCTAAACAATAATTATGGAAGAGAGAAGTAAGTGAGGACACTCATTATAAGAACTCCACTGTCCTGAGTATCTCTATGGCCTCCAACCAATTAGTTAGGTTCTTAACTAATCAGAGTCTCTGGAAAGAAGAGGAGTTACTGCATCAAATACCAACAACTCTGGGCCTTTTCAAACCATTGTGGCTGCATTTCCCTGCTCAAAGAGGTAGGAATTTGAAAAATCTAGATTAGCACAGTGACCCTGGGGAACCAGTTAGTCAACCCAGCCTTCATTCTGCAGTATAGGTGATAACAATATAAAATGCCAATTTTCTGAAAGTGGGGAATAAATGATGTATGGTTTTCTCTTCTCAGCACTTCCCTGACTCCAATCTTAACATGACCTCAGGAAGAGTTCCCAAGACAGGTTTGCCTTCTCCTTACAAGCAGTATTTGAATACAAATACCCATGTCTCAGAAAGACATGCCTCTTTCTTATCTGCAACATTCAATTAGTTGTCAAAAGAAGCTCTGCCACTAAATAATAATGACTCCAAAATGTTTTATGTGTTACTCTTCTCCCAGATTTTGTTCTACAGTAGTGAATAAATGATGGGGGAGGCTAATTCTTTAAATCAAAGGCTTTAGTCTCTACAATTTGACTTTTAATACTGTGTAACAGAGCAAGGAGGAACATGTTTGCCTGGAAACAGTCTCTCAGTTAATCTTTAGTTGTGCTGCCTAGGTGCAATGACACCTACATCATCTGGGCACAAGGCCATACCTTGTGGTGGGTTTTTAGAAAATGCCAATGTACTTTTCTAATTTGAGCCTTTTTGTATTGAAAGCCCAATGTTCTTTTAGTCAACATTGATATTAATCTTACAAAAAAAGGCTGTAATTCAGTCATTATATGCAACCTGGCCAAGCTTTTTACCTTGAGATAATTTGTCTCTGACTTGAAACTGTGCAGCTCAGTGTTTTTCTTTTCATTTCCAGTTTCCCTGAATATATTTATATGTGGAAAAAAAAAACAAGAACAAAAATATGCTTCAGTTCTTATTTGCACAAAATACCCACAAAATTAGGGTGAAACCCAACACCAAGCATTCTCTGCCTCCCCCGCCTAACTGTCCGTCAAGACACAAAAACTCAGGCTGAGCAATTGAGTCTTACATTTTTATCTACATGACATTTAGGAAAATTGAAGACTGGAAGCTACACATACAAGTAAAACCAGTGATTAGAGACAATGAGATTCAGTCTGAAGGAAAAAAAACAGTGATATTATTAAAGAGACACTGACAAGTCCTTCAGACCCCAAATATAGACTACAGCAAAAAGCTAACAGTTCTACAATTTATCACAAATGTAGGCATGGGTTTCCTTTAACGTCAATAAAAACATGTTTTCCCCACAGTTGTGCATTGTGTCAAAAAACCTTGAAACTTACATATTTGAAATATAATTTTAAAATTCTCCTAAGTGTCATTTAATTAGAGGCAAGGGAGCAGAACCTGGAGAGCACAGGGTTTGGAAGCAGACAGACAATAAGCATTCAACTCTGTCACTAGCTATATAATCCTGGCAATGTATTTAATTTCTCTAAGCTTCAGAGTCCATTTCCTTGAATGGGTTATTTTATATTTACAACACACGATTGTTGTAAGGACTAAATGAGATACATCACACAGTGCCTGACAAATAGGTGTCCTAAATAAATACTCGCTATTAGATTATAATTATTAATGCTTCAACTCAATAGCTGTTTCATGTCTATAATATGTTTAGTATTGAACCAATAGAGACTTGTATCCCTGGGAAACAGAGATGCATGGGAGTTAAGATGGGGCTGAAGTGGCTTGAGAAAGGTACCATGTCAGGCTTGGTTCTAAACTGAGATCAGCTCTGTGAGCAGGCAAAATAAGCAAGTGTGAACGAGTGTGGAAGAGTGTGGTAAGTAAATGGACATGAACATGGACATTAGCAAAGGAAAAGATGAGGAAATGGGCCATTTATTCAGCAAAATTTGAGTGGCTTGGTCTGATTGATACTTAAATAACAGTATAATACTGGGAGATGAATCTGGACAGAAAGGTTATAAAGAGCTTTGAACTCCAGATTTAATGTAATTGGCAACAGAGTCATTGATGATATCAAGGAAATGAAGTGATAAAATAAAGTTTCACTTTAAGAAGTTTGATATGACAGGAGACTATAGAATGTATTAGAGTGTAGGAAGAGAGCTACAAAGAGCTTCAAGGTTATTGAAAAAAATATGTCAAAGTAATAATAATATTTCTCAGTTACCATTGAAACCTCTCAAAGCAGAAAAAATGACCTCAAAATAACTTTATTTTCTAAGCAGGGCTCCTGTAAGTGCAGAAATTCTATATTTCTGGAATTCTGGGTATATTAGAGATGCATGCCCCAGGAAGGAGACAGGTAATAATAGGAAGCTTAAGGTCATATTACTCTCTCACTGGCTGACAAACATTCCCAGATGTCCAGCTCTCTTACCCAGATTCTTTTTACAATGGCTACAAATTGACAATGGAGAGACAGAGAATTAAATGCATACTTTTTGGACCTTTATCCTTACTCTTGATTCTAATTTTGCCCATCTGAAGGAGGTCAATATTTCATTATATCTAGAGTTTTGCAATAAGGAGCCTCTAAACCTCCCTATTAATTGTCATGAGGAAGGAAGATAAAGACTTGCAAGATGTCAGGCTTAGGTGGAAGAGACAGAATTATGAGCCTGATGAGTACACAGGAAGAGGATGAAAGAATGGTGGCAGTGGCATGATTCAAAACGTAGCAATCCTACAACTTCACATTACTAAAGCTTAACTCATTATTTTTTTATATATGATGAATTACAGTTTAGGTGAAAAATCAATTTAAAAAACACATGACATTCACAGTTCTTGGCTATTTGCCTGTTGCTTAGAGCCTAAGCTATACACAAACCCTAAAACTTGCTGAGATATGACATAATAACAACCAATAATCAGTAAGCTAAATGTCTTGTTCATAGATACATACTGCCAGTTAGTCATGTAGCAAGACCTCAGACTCCTTTGTTTCAGTCCAAATTTATTTCTGTTGCTCCAGCACAGTCTTATAGAAGAGAAACATTCAAGATGATGACAGTCTAGACTAAAATTTGCCTGTACTGTCCAATTCTTTTGCCCCATTTGCTCTCACCCATGATAGTTACAGAACAATATTTTATAACTATGGCGAACAATGAGGAGCAAACAATTTCTTGAAGCTATGTATAGCTTCTTGAAGCTACAGCCTGGAGCTTTTCCATAATAGCCTGGTTCTCCCCATTTGTCTTGTATTTTATACCTAAATGGGCTACATTATTTCCAAATGTAAAATGAGCCAATTTAACCTGTTAGACTCATGAAGTTGCCAGGTTTGGAGAAAATAAAGGGATCATGGATATATTAAAGATGGTTTTGTGTAAAGATAGTTCATCTTTAAACCAGGCAACTTGAAATAAATCCAGTAACTGTGTATCCATGTGTAAGACATTTAATCTTCCTGGCCTCAATTTCCTCATCTGTAAAATAAGAGATTAAACAAAAGAACTGGTGAGTTCTTTTAAAATGGAATATTCCATGAGTCAAAACCTCTTAAAGAAATAGCCAGTAAATTGATACTCCAAAGGCAGATGGCAAAGCTGGCAATGTCCAGAAAGTGACAGCTCCTTGGTTACCCAATTACACCTTTCAGAGAAAAATAGGAAGTACCCAACTGCTTCTAATTGTAATATGCACTGTGCTAGGGAAAGACAAAGTCAAATGTGTTAAAGGCCTAATGAGGTGTGTGGGAGCAACCTCCCTCTGCAGTTTGCAGCTTTTTCACACTGTTAGCTCTCACTGCCCCATCAGCAGGTGTGAAGGAAGAGTTAAGGGAAAAGAGTAGTTGCTTTCTGGCCCAAAATGATGACATAAAAGGAACCATACCAATGCCTTCACTTTACTGTTTTCACACAAACTTGACAGAGGATTCTTAAATATTGTTTTACTTTCAACATCAGCCTCCTAATAGGAGAAATGCCAGACTTGTTAGAAATAGAGTCTGATCCATTCTGTAGAAGAGTTAACAGTTTAGTTAAGCTCCAGGAAATCTGGATGCAGCCCATATGGAATTGTCACTGTTGCTTTCATCAAAGCTGGAATTACACACATCGACATGTGACTGCACCAATGTGGAATATTAGAAATCACCCTGGCATGTATCTTCCACAAGTGGCGAATCTGTCATACAGGGGCTACCTCGGTTCTGCGACTCACATGGTTAAAATTATCTAACTCTGAAAGTTTATTTATTTGTAAAAATATGCAAACATGTTCCTGTTTATTAAACCCATTAGGATTATGAGAATCAATTGTGAAGAAATGGACATATTGCATATTAAATTTTAATTCCTATGTATGATCATGTTTTCTAAGACACATTTTTCAGAATAATCTCTTTTTTAAATATTAGTGATTATAGAGTTCTTAGGGTTGAATAATTCTCAGTAAACCTGCATGTATCTCCAGAATTATGTTTGTAAATATTTTTTTATTAAAACACTTTCTCCAGATGTAAACTTCCTTAGTAGCCTAATCCTTAATTTCATTATATTTCTCTTTATAATTACTAGAATTTATTCTTCCTGCAATTCTACTCTCCTTTAGTAGAGCACTTTAATTTACTTTATTAGAATGGCTTGATAATTGTATTGTAGATCTAAAAGATAAAATTAATTCTATATTTTAATTGATAATGTTATAGATTTCACTGAAATTTGTGAAGAATTCTGAAAGGACATTATAATTATCACTTTGTACATTTCTATTTGCAAGTCAGATACATCTGAATGAGCACTGATATCTTGGCTGTATTGTTTGAAAAATTAATCTGCAAATGAGAGTTTATCCCCCTCTTCAATTAGATTTCAAAACTAATCTATTAAAATAACTAAATAGAAAATTATTTTTGCAGAAGGAAACTTCAGATTGAAATGTGTGACTAGTGCAATTAATTCTCTTTCTCATTTAATTTTGAGACATTTATGATCTGTATTTAATCTGACTTTGGTTTTTGTTCCCAGACTCCAAACAGCCCAGGAGAGTTTCATATGAGTTATAAAGCTCCACCCTCACCCCATTTCTCTAAAGTTAATAGACCCACATGTTAATACACCCTCAGGGATACATTTGCATCATTTTCCAGTCATCTGTGACTGTAAACTTTCTTTTTTAATTTTTAATTTTTGTTGGTACGTAGTAGGTGTATATGTTTATGAGGTACATGAGCTACTTTGAAACAGACATGCAATACGTAATAACCACATCATGGTAAGTGGGGAATTCTTCCCTTCAAGTACTTACCCTTTGTGTTGCACACAATATAATTATATCCTTCTAGTTATTTTTAAATGTATGATTAAATTATTATTGGTTATAGTTGCCCTGTTGTGCTATCAAATACAAGGTCTTATTTCTAACTTTTAAATTCAATATTATCCAATATTACCAGAAAGAATTAAAAGAGTATTTGAAATTATTTAAATGACCTTACTAAACCATCAATTTTGAACATATCTCTCCATGCTATTTAATCAAGGATGATGATGATGATGATGATATTTGCCTCGCATTAGATGCAGTAGATGATATGAATCAACTATAGAGATCAGTCCATGTTTTTCAAAACTTTAGTTTCCACTTTAGTGCTCAAAATATTCTATTTTATTAAGGGTGAAGTGAGTAAATAAACCTTCAAGGTTCTTCTCATATAAGAAACTAAACTTAAGGTTGTTCACATATTTACCCTTACAGACCATAATCATCCCATGACAAGGTGTAAAAAAAACTCATGATTTGTCCTCTTTATCTCTAACCACCTCTTTTTCTATTATCTATGCCTTGACACTCTATTCCAACATATTGCTCAATAATTCCATGTGACTGAACTGAAATTGATATCTCATATAAAACATCTGTTTGTTTCCCCTCCTGGAAACAAACACTCTTTAAGGTATTACTGAGTTTATTAGATGTTGCAGCATAAAAAATAGTATGAAAACATCTTCTGAAGTTCAGAAAAAGAATCCCTGGAGAAACAACTTCCATAATGAAATACAAAATCCAGAAACAGAGGATGTGGTTAGTCTATTTTAAAAAAATGTGAGGCTGTTTGTATAACTGAAAACCTTCATCAATTCTGCTTGTAAGCAGGTGATTTCCTATGTAGTATTACTGAAAAGGCTTCAGGAGGTGACATGTAAAAACATAGCCTTCCCAAGTTTCATGAAGTTAAAATTTTATTGTGACAATTTTGTTATTTAAGTATTTAAATACAAAAGCCCCTAGGGGGAAAAGTAACACTTTATGTAGTTATCTGTGACCATTATAAAATGATCTTATGATACCTTATAATTTTGAAATTATATAAATATATTATTATACCTTAGTTAAAAGTATCTGAGAAGAAGTGCTGATTATAGAAATAGAATCTGGGGCTTCTTGGTTCCCAAGACACATTTAATGAACAGATACAGAAATGACATAAAAACAGAGGACTCAGAAACCAAAACAGTTTTATCAGCTTCACATTTTACCGGAAGCTGGCACTTCCCCAATACCCTGAAGAATTCTAGTACCAGAAATCTCAGAAATAAGTCCATAGCATATTAGAAAAAGAAAAAGAGAAATTTAGCTTCCAAACTTTGATGTTGATTTCAAAGATTTGTAAAGACTACTGTAAATTTAAACACAATATCATTTTTTAAAAAAATATCAGGGAAAACTAGTTTAGGTAATTACTATAGTCAATTTTGGAGCTGGGAAAATTATGCCAAATAACACAAGCACAAACACAAGCCAGAAATTTAAAAATGCCTCAAGCTTATTCCCTTAGAATACAGTACTGCTCCTCATCCCTCATCACCAGTGTTGTTTCTGACCTCAGTTCAATTTAGCAGTGAGGGTGATTCTCCTGATCTCTGAAGAATTACCCTGAACTCCACCAGACCTCATTGGCGTCACTTAAACCAGCTTTATTTCCACTAGCTCATTAGACATCTATCACCTGTGAACTTCAGTTAGTCATTGGTTCTTCAGAGATGGAATTCCAACCTCTCCCTTATCCCTGACCTACCAATCAAGAATAGGCAATTAAATGACATTTACACCCTTTTTTTTTTTTTTTTTTTTTTTTTGAGAGGGAGTTTCACTCTTGTTGCCTAGGCTGGAGTGTGATGGTACAATCTTGGCTCACTGCAACCTCTGCCTGCTGGGTTCAACGGATTCTCCTGCCTCAGCCTCCCAAGTAGCTGGGATTATAGGCATGAGCCACCAAGCCGGCTAATTTTTTATTTTTAGTAAAGATGGGGTTTCTCCATGTTGCTCAGGCTGGTCTTGAACTCCCAACCTCAGGTGATCAACCCACCTGAGCCTCCCAAAGTGCTGGGATTACAGGTGTGAGCCACTGCAACTGGCCCATTTACACCCTCTTTTAAAAATAAAAAGAATTTTCAGTTTCTCTCAGTATTCATTATATTTATTGACTGAAAGATTGTAATGGGGTCATTTATTAGGCACTGCATAGTGTCTACTGCTGTAATCTGCATAAGTGACTATTGCAGAATTTTCTGCAGTAATTTTTTAAAGCCTGAACAAATAAGATGAAGAGAAATGCTCAGAGCAGGTGGGTGCTTAATAGTGACTTATTCCTCTGGTGATACAGATTCTATGGGTGCCTAAATGGACATGGTGGTTTCATCCACAAGTGAGATTATTATGAAACTGCTATCATTCTGTCATGAATAATTGATCATCTCACTGTTCGGGGGGAAAAACAACAGATGTGATAAACAATGCAACAAATGTGACAAAGAAGGAGCTTGAAGTTTATTATTTTACTGCCTATTATTTCAACATTTGTGAAGATGCCATAGGCAAAATCACCCAGTCCCTGCATGAATGTGTAAACTGCATGACACACAAAAGATTATAATTAAGTAACTTAATCCTAACTATCCAACGACCCTGCTGGGTTTTGTGGAAAAGCCCATTTCTAAGAGAACTCACAGAGCAGTGATGACTCTTTCTAGAACTGTGTAGTTAACAGAGTTTCTTTTTAGTTCTTCTTCCCTTTCATATCAATTTTCTTCTCACAGTTGACATCCTGCATGCTCCAAGAGTCCAGACACCTGTGCAACCCATTGATCAGTCCAACTCAAGACCCTAATTACAAGGGTTCTACCCAGCCATTCTCCTCAAGCTAAGCAGTATACTCAACACTTACCCGTCTTTCTTTCTACCAATCAAAGTCTTATTCTACTTCCTTGCCCTACTGTGCCAGCTTTTAGAAGGAAAGTAATCTGATTAAAATAAACTATATTAAATCCTATAATGAGAGCTCGTAACTTTCTACTGATCTAGCTAATTGAAATCAGTTTTATTTTTAGAAAATAAACCTGAAATATGACCAAGATTTTGACAACTTATATAGTCCACTGAACCTGCCAATTTCTGATGTCTTTTGAAAATCATAGCATACATCAGAAAAAATAGGATTCATGACCATTGAAGTTCTAGGTAAGAATCTTTATAGATAAATAAGCCTAAATAGTTTGTCATTATTTCTATAAATACAGATGGATAAAGAAATAAATTATGAAAGAAGATAATACAATATTAAAAGCTGTTATTTTCTGGAGCTCCTGGAAAGATGGAATTTTTCTTAAAAGATTCAGGGAGTAATGAAAAGAAGCCCTCCCAAAGTTTTGAATATGTAATTCAACAGGAAGCAGAAAAATTTTTTGTAAATAACATTCTAAAAATAGGTGTTAAATAAAAAGTATGTATAGCAGAAAGAAGAAAAATAAAGGGGATTTGGTTACAAGAGGAGGAAAAAGAAAAGAAAGAAAGGAAAATTCTCAGTAGATGTCTGATAAGGCATGATCCCCTTAAATAGAACAAATCCACTCATAAAATGGACTCTAGGAACATTCTAAATTCCAGTTATGAGAAGTAGGTCCATTTTCTAGAATCACATGATACAATTTTCATGGTATTTAATTGTTAACCAATATTTATGTGGTATCTACCACATGTGAAGCATTCTTTTTGATACTAAATCTAGAAAAAAACAGACAAAAATATTTGCCCTCATGTAGCATGTATTCTGCTGAGAGAAACAAACAATAACTAAGCTAAAGAAGTAAATTTGTGTTATGTTAGAGAGTAGACAGTGCTATGGCAGAATGCAAAACAGGGACTGGGAATACAAAAAAAATGGGGGAAGAAGCAATTTTAGAATTTGCATAGGAATGTGAGAAAGGTTTATATCAAGAAAGTAGTGCGAGAGTAAGCCATATATATTGAGGGAAAGAGCATTCTAGGTAGGAGAAAGAATGAAATGCAAAGGCCCTGGTGCAGAAGGATGCCTGTTATGTTCAATGAACTGTGAGGAAGCCAGTTTAACTGACAAGCAGTGAGTAACAGAGTATTAGGAGAGGAGGTCAGAAAGTGAGGGGCAGTGGATGGGACTTACTGATTATTGTTTGGACCTTGGGTTTGTTTTGTTTGCTTTTTTTCCTGCTGAGGAAGAAAACCATCAGAGAGTACTGATCACACAAATGACATGATCTCTCTTACATCTTAAGATGATAGTTGCTACTGAGTTGAGGAAAGACAAAACAGGTGAGGATGGAAGCTGAGAGACTGCTCAGGAAGGAGGCTGTTGAGCTAACTGAAACAAAAGAGAATGATGTCCTGGGATATAATGAAAGATACAGTGATTAAAATGATTGATTATTGTTATATTTTGAATGATGAGACAGTGAAATCTCCTATAATGTTTCAGAAAGGAATGAGTCAAGGATCATGAGAAACTGTAGGGATAAAACATTTTTACTTCAGTGGGAATAACTAAGAGTCAGATTTGAGACTGAGGCATTCCCTTTGGGACATGTTAAGCTGGTGATAACTGTACACCAAGTAACAATTTATCCCCAAATTTTCATCACTTACAGCAATGTAGTTTATGTACTTATCAAGTTACATACACACTATGGAATTGGATACCACTCTGCTTCTGTTTTCTTGTCTTTGGGACCAAAGCTTATGGTCAGCCTCTGTAACCAGAATGCTCCTAATCACTGTGGTAGATGTAAAAAAGATATGAGAGTTCACACACTGCATCTTAAAACCTACTTAAACTGTGCATGCCACATTTAATTGGCCAAAAGAAGTCATAAGGTTAGAACTATCATCAAAGTGATGAAGTGGTGTAATTTTCTCTTAGGGAGAAAGCCAATTATGATGATGATGATGACAATAATGGTGGCAGTAATAGTAATGAAAATAATAAGAAAGCATACTACAACATCCAAGTAGAGATTTAAAGAAGGCAGTTGTATATGTTAGCCTGGTATTGAGAAGACAGGTTTAGGCTGAAGATATAAATTTAAGAGTCACTAGACTTAGTTAATATTTAAAGCTATGAGACTAAATTGATAACCAAAGAATGAGTGTAAAGAAAAAAGGGAAAAAGTCCAAGAAATGAGCTCTGAACCAGTCAATATTTAGAAGTTAGGGAGATGGGAAAGAATTAGCAGTCAAAGCTAAGATGGAGAATGTGGTGTGGAATAGCGAAAACAAGAGAGTACTTCACAAAAGTCAATTAAGATGACACCAATGATTCATCATTAAATATAACATGGCCATCACCAAGGGCTTTAAAATAACGAAGTGGGGAATAGGAGGAGAGACAAAATCCTCATAATAATTGTAACGAGAACAACCTGGAATCATCTTAAAAATCCTTTCCCCAAACTGGAAGGGAGATGAGAGACCAAAGAGTGACTGGGGCAAGTCCAGTTTGGTGAGTAGATGAGTTTACTAGGACTTATATACAAGGCGCTCCTGGGTGGCAGAAGAACAAATTTAGAGATCCTCCCTGCCTCCTGTCTCCAAGCGGCTTTTAAGCTAATTTTCTGGCTCTTTGTCTGCTGTGTATGTGTTATAGGACTGTTTTCCTCTCAGATACTCTCTGATATGTTTGGGTTCTCAGGGACACCTGGTCCTTGGATGGGCACTATGCCTTTGGCTCAACCTAAGAGACATAAACGCTCAAGTTACCTGGTCAGGGACCTGTCATACTATAGCAATGGGTTCAAAAGAAAAATGGGAGAAGAATTAGAGGCAAGCATGTATAAGTTTGTTTTATGGAACTGTTCACATGAAAAAAAGAAAACTGTGGTAATAGCTGAAAAGTGGGCTGAAAAGTTTTACTGTATTTTATTTTTTAATGTGAGAAAAGAAAACAGTTACTGTGTATACTGGTAAAAAATGATTCAGTAAAATGGAAAAATTGATATTATGAGAGAATGGAGAAGAGATTAACTTCCAGCATGGCGGTATGAGAAGTTCTGTAGGCAATCTCCACAGAGAATCTAGAGAAAATTTAATAAAACAACCATTTAAAGTCTCCAGAAATGGTCTCAAGGGCATACAGCAAATAAAGAAATATCTATTCAAGAATGTCTACTGAAATTCGGTAAGAAAGTTGAGAGTCTGTGGTATTTTGACTAACACTGTTCAATCTCCTACCCCTCACTCAGGGAGGTAGAGACTCTATTTCAGACTAGTGCAGTCAGAAACACAGGGCTCCTACTCTCACCAACTTCTAGTTGGGAGGATAACCTCTAAGAAGGAACAGAATGTCAGCGGTTTTCATCCTGCCACCACTTATCTTTTTGAGGCTAAATTATGGGTGTGGCCAAATTTGGGGGCTTCCCTTCTTCTGCCCAGCCCCAATTCATAAAATATAGGTTAGATAAAAACATAATCTAGAATACTGGGACCCTAATCATCCTTACCGTGGTTCATAGGGTGGAGGGTGAATGCCAGGAAAGCCAGGCTAAGAGGATCTCAGACTACTGCCATCCCCCATCTAGTGTTCATCTCCTAATAAAGGCATATCATTTAGAGAGAAATATGCCATTGTCCTCATCCCCAACTCCAAAGCTGAGGCTCAACAATTTTGCCTGGGGTGAGAAGCAGGCCATAACACCAATAGCTCCTAAACTTTTCTGTAAGAAACTAATTTAATTTGCAACATAATACAGAGAAGTTCAAGCCTAAGGGAACTATCAAAAACAGTGGTGGTGGCTGGGTGTGGTGGCTAGGCATGGTGGCTTGCCTGTAATCCCAGCACTTTGAGAGGCCAAGGCGGGTAGATCACATGGTCAGGAGTTCGAGACCAGCCTGGTCAAAATGGTGAAACCCTGTCTCTACTAAAGATACAAAAAATTAGCCAGGCATGGTGGTGCATACCTGTAATCCCAGCTATTCAAGAAGCTAAGGCAGGAGAATTGCTTGAACCTGGGAGGCAGAGGTTGCAGTAAGCTGAGACCGCGCCATTGCACTCCAGCCTGGGTGACAGGGCGAGACTCCATCTCAAAAAACAAACAAACAAACAAACAAAAAAAAGTGGAGGTAATAATATATAAACATAAATATAGATTAAAAAAATGAACCATAGTGAGAGGAAACTGGTAGATTCATTGAAGATATAGGCTAAACTGTAGCCTGATTAGTTTATCAGAGAGAACCAAGGAAGGAGACATCAAGAAGTTTAACTGTTATTTGAAAAATATCAAAGACTGACCTTGGAAGCTATCTCTTCAAAGGACTGTAGATTTGATTAGATTAGTCTACAGAACAATTTATGCCTCAAAAGCATTGTTGAACACACTAGGGCATTTGGCAGATAATTAATGGAGCTTAACAAGTAGGTGTGGTCAGGGAAAGTGACAGTAAAAGAGACAGCTCTGCCAAAAACACTATAATTCCAGAGCAACTGTGGACACACCCAAGGTTGTTGCCTTCTGAGGAGGACCATCAAAGGTTTTTTCTCTGGAGTGAAATAGGCTTCACTAAAATTAAAATTATACACATAGTAACTGAACAATAACAACAACAACAAAAAGGTGAATAACAATGACAAGTCCAGGAAGGGGAGTCTAGTACCTAAAATTGATATAATATATTATCTAAAATGTCCAATTTAAGAAAGTATGACCCATACACTGGGGAATAAAAGTAGGCAACAGAAACTGCCTGTAACAGTGTACAGATGTCAGATTTAACAGGAAAATACTTCAAAGTAGCCATTAGAAATATGTTCAAAGAAATAAAAAATATGGTTACAGAAGTAACAGAAGGTATGACAAAAATGTTGGGTCAAATACAATATATCAATAAATAAAAATTATAGTAAAGAACCAAATGGAAATTCTAGAGTTAGACAGTATAGAAATTGAAATAAATAATTTACTAGTGAGACTATAGATTTCAATTGGCATAAGAAAGCATTAGAAAACTTGAAAACAGAGCAATAGACTATAAAATCCAGAGAACAGAGAGGACAATATAAAGAAAAATGAGCAGAGTCTCAGAGAAGTGTGAAACATCAATCAGTGCAAGAACATATATTGGGAATATGAGGAGGGGAGAAGACAAATTATATGTATATATATTTTTTCAATAAAATAATTGTTGTAAATTACACACATTTTAAGAAAAAGACCTTCCTCATTTGGGAAAAATCAATAAACTCTAAAAAGGATAAACACACATTCATAAAAAAGCCATGTCATAGTAAAAATGCTGGATGCAAAAAACAAGGACAAAATCTTACAAACAGTGAGAGAAAAATGACTTATTCACAAGGGAACTCCATTAAGATTAGCAGCTAACTTTTTGTCAAAAACAATGAAGACTGAAAGGCAGTGGGATAAAATATTTCAAGTGCAATAAAAAAAAAAGCCAACCATGATTTCTATATCCAGTATGGCTAACCTTCAAATATGAAGGTGTAAGAAAGACATTTCCCAATAACAAAAACTGACAGGATTTTTTTCTAGCTGATCTATCTTACAAGAAATACTAAAATTCTTCATGTTAAAAGCAAGTGACCCCAAGCAGTAATTCAAATACACACACACACACACGTGCATGCACACACACAGAGTGTGTAAGAACATCAGTAAAGGTAATTATGTAAATTATTATAAAAGAGAGCATAAATACATATTTCTTTCCCTTTACTCTCAAGTAATTGAAAAAACAATTGTATTGAACAATATGTATATAATGCACTGAGCCTATAATATATAGAAATGTAATATATTTGTCAATAACAGAGAAAGAGGTGACTGAGAACAAAGTCTCACCCTGTCGCCCAGGCTGGAGTGCAGTGGCATGATCTCGGTTCACTGCAAGCTCCGCCTCCCGGGTTCACACCATTCTCCTGCCTCAGCCTCTCAAGTAGCTGGGACTACAGGCGCCCACCACCATGCCCAGCTAATTTTTTTTTTGTATTTTTAGTAGAGACGGGGTTTCACCGTGTTAGCCAGGATGGTCTCGATCTCCTGCCCTCGTGATCTGCCCTTTTCAGCCTACCAAAGTGCTGGGATTACAGGCCTGAGCCACCGCACCCAGCCAAGAAATGTTATTTTAAAAAGTTAATAGTAACAAATCTACAAGTATTTACTTGTTTATATTTCTTCTCTTCTTTATGGTCATAAAATTATATAAAGTAATAATTTTAACAATGCATTGTTACATCTGTAACATTTATAAATGTATATAACAATAATATCACAAAAAGGGAGGACAAGAATAGAGCTATGTAGGAGTAATGTTCTTACATCTCACTAGAAGTAGCATAAATCTGAAGCTGATTCTTATAAATTAAGGTGCATAAGGTAAGCCCTTGAGCAATCACTAAGGAAAAACCTACAATGTTTTTAATCATTAAAGAAATTAATTAATGTTCACTTAATGAAAAAAAAAGTAGTAAAAGAGGAAAAAAGGAAAAATAAGACATGAGATCTTAAAAAATAAAGTGCAGGTATAAATCCAGCTACGTCAATAATAGTGTTAAGCGTGAATAGATTCCAAAACCCAAACAAAAGGCAGGAAAATTTCAAACTGGATGAAAAAAGAAGATCCAGTTCTATGTTATCCACAGGAGACATAATTTAGATTCAAAGACAATATAGATGGATAGTAAAGAAGAGAAAAAAAAACATATAAGGCCAATAGCAACAACAAGAATGCCCAAGTAGCTACATTAATGTCAGACAAAATAGACTTTAAGACAAACAAAAAAAAAATTACTGAGTTAAAGAGAAACATTTTATTGTGATAAAAGGGTCTATCCATCAGGAAGATCTAATAATTATACACACATATATACCTAATAACAGCACCGAAATATATAAATCAAAATTTTACAGAAAGGGAAAATAGAAAATTTAACAATAGTAGTTTAAAATTTTCATACTGTATTATCAATAATGGAGAAAGAAACCAGGCAGAAGAACAAGAAGGAAATGAAACACGTCCATAACAGAACGCAACTAGACCTAACATACCTACAGAATGCCACACCTAACGACAGCAGAATATGCATTCTTCTCAAGTGCTTACAGAACATCTCCCAAGATAGGGTATATGCTAGGTCATAAAATAAACCTCCACAAATTTTAAAAGATTGATACAACAATGGAATGAAATCGTAAGTAAATACCTATGAGAATGTTTTGAGAATCACAGATTATGTGGAAATTAAACAACACACCCTTAAATGGTGGGGGGGAAAGGATCAAAGAAGAAATCAAGAGGGAGGACTAGAAAATATTTAAAATAAATGAAAAGGAAGACATAATCTACCAAAACTTATGGAATCCAAGTAAAGCAGTGCTTCAAGAAGAAGTGATAACTGTAAGACTATATATTAAGATTCTCAAGATAATAACCTAAACTGCCACCTTGAGGCACTGACAAAAAAAAAAAGCAAACTAAACCTATGGAAGTAGAAGGAATAAAATAAAAAGATTTGAGCAGAAATTGATACGGTCTAGAAAAGTAATCACGAAAACAAAACCAAAAGTTGTTTCTTTGAAAAGTATTAGCAAAATTCACAAATCTTTGGAAATATTGGCCAAGCAAAAAAGGAAGAAGAGAATCAAAAATGAAAGAAAGATATCACTATGGACTTCTTTGCAGAAATAAAAAGGATTATGAAGAAATGCTGTAAAAAAATATGTACCAATTAGCTAAGTTAAATGAACTAATTCCCAGGAAGACAAAAATCTCTTAATCAGCTGGTGCTTCTATAACAAAATACCAAAAACTGGGTGATTTAAATAACATGCATTTGTTTATCATAGTACTGAATGCTGGGAAGTCCAAGATCAGGGTGCCAGCATGGGGAAGTTCTTGGTGAAGGCCCTCTTCCTGATATGCAGACTTTCTTGATGAATCCACACATGGCAGGGAAAGAAGTACTCGTTTCTCTTTCTCATGTTAAAAGGACAGTCATCCTATCATGGGGTCTCCACCCTTATCATCTCACCTAAACCTAATAACCTCTCAGAGGTTATAACCTCATCTCCCAACACCATCACACTGGGGATTAGGGGGTTCAACATATAAATTTTAGGAGGACACAAACATGCAGTCCATAACACAAAACCTATTAAAATTGACTGAAAAAGAAATACACAATCTAACAGACATATGTATTCATCAGCGTTCTTTAGAGAAACAGAATGAATAAAATATACATGTATATGTGTGTGAAGTGACTCATGGAATTTTGAAAGCTGACAAGTCCCAACATATGCATGCAGGGTGACTTGTCCAACCAGGGATTTAGAAGAGCCAATAGTTTTGCTTCAATTCAAGGCGAACAGGCTCAAGACTCAAGCAGAGATGATGTTTCAGTTCAAGTCTGAGAGCAGGAAAAAAAGGCAATATTCCAGTCCAGAGACCATTAGGCAGGAAGAATTCTCTCTTACTCGGGGAAGGGCCAGGGTTTTTGTTCTATCCAGGCCTTCAAATGATTGGAGGAGATCCACTCACACTTTAGAGGACAACCTGCTTTATTCAATCTATCAATTTAAATATCAAACCCATCCAAAAACACTCTCACAGAAAAATAATGTTCGACCAAATACCTGGACATCATTTGGCCCCATCTGATTAACACATAAAATTAACCATCACAGCCTATAACAAAGAGATTGAATTTATTATAAAAAAAAACTACCCACTAAGAAAATCTCAGGCCCAGATGGTTTCACTGGTGAATTCTAACATTTAAAAATAATTAACAGTAATTCTTCATAAATTTTTCCCAAAAAAGAAGAGGAGGGAACACTTTCCAAATAATTCTAAAGCCAGTAATACCCTGATACCAAAATCAGGTCAGAAAAGACCACAGACTATATGATTTTATTTATTGGAAATGTTCAGAAGAAGTAAATACTATATAAAGAGACAGAAAGTAGGTTAGTAATTGTTTTGGTCTGAAGGGATGAGAGGATGGGGAATGATAGGTATATAGTATGAAGTTTCTATTTGAGGTGACATTCTAAATTTGATATTCTAAAATTGACTGATGATGGTTGCAAATAATAAATATAATAAAAACCATTGAATTCTATACTTTAGAAAGGTGAATTGTATGGTCTGAATTATTAGTCAATAAAGTTGCTAAAAAAAGGAAGATGAGTGAGTGTGGAGAGTTGCTCAATTGACGTCCTTGTTAGAAGTATGTCAGGACATTCACAGAAATAGGAAGGTAAAGCAGGACCAGATAGTGTGTAAATGTGGTTTATAGGGCCTGTAGATCAGAACTGCCCCCCATCCCAAGGTTCCCTGTACATGCGGCCAGTACTAGAGGGATGCTAATGTGAAGCTCTTCTTTCTCTGAGATATGTTTTGGATATCCCTCCCCAGGCCCTCTCCATATCTGATACTGGAGCTTTGATCTCATATGCCTTACACACAGAGAAGAAACTCCTACCCCAGATTCAAGGGAATGCATCTTACTATCATCTCAGGATGCCTTCCTGCCAAAACAAGTCAATCAGAATGGGAGGAGGTATCATGTACTATCTTCCAGTGTAATGTATCTTTCCATGTAGCTATTGAAAACTATTCCAAGTGTGCCTGCATTATAACCTAGTCTATTGTTTATCTCTAAAAAACAACCTTTGTGCTTGTCACAAATAAAACATGAAAATAATGATAGCGTCACTTCATGGCTTTCTGTGAAGATTAACTTAAATAATATATATAAAAAATTTGAAAGAGTGCATAGCCAATTGAAAGTATGGAAAGTGGCCCGGCACTCATGCCTGAGATTCCAGCACTTTGGGAGGCCAAGGACAACATACCCAGTCCTCATCTCTTAAAAAACAAAAAAAAAAAGAAAAGAAGAAGAAAGGAAGAGGAGGGGAAACAATGTGGGGAAAGAAAACTTTTGTTTGTTAATGTTTTTCCTCCTATAACCAACAACACTAGTTAAAGGTAATAAATAATCAGTTGATGACTAGTGGATGATACATCTCTAACTGTGAATTACAATGTAACTATGTTATCCTCTGATCACATGTCTCAGGCTGAATTTGGCCCTGTACTGTTCAATAATTCTAAATTATTACATTATGCATTAGAATGATCCTAGATTAAATTTAAAGATTCTATATAACTAGAGCATGTAATTAATACATTACATGACACCATCAAAGTTCAACTAGTTCTCAACAGACTGGATGACCTAAAACAAGTCTGAAATTAAGAGGATTAGGTGGTATTTTTATAGTACAGTCACAGGATGGAAACTTGGCAACAACATGCAATAGTAGAAAAGCAACAAATTTGCTGGCAGTGTATGGATGTGTATTATGACTTGCTTGGTTACAAATTGGGAAATCTGGGGAATTTAATTTACTCAGATTTTTCACCTGTAAATTAGGTGTAACTGGAAGAACAAATTACATCCCTCAATTTGTGGAGGTTGCTTACACAGAATTGCTTTCCTTCTCACAGAAAATAATGATAATGACAGTATAGGAGGAAAAGGAGGAGGAGGAGCTGTACTGTCACAAATACATTCAGCTACAAATAACAGAAAAATCCACTAAAATGCCTAAAACATGGAACTTGTATGCATATCTGTTTCACTGAACAAAAATTTCAGGGCAGGCCTTCCAGAAATGGTTCTGTATCCCAATCCTGTCGTTAAAGACAGAGGCTCCTCCTATCTTCTTGTGGCTTTCCCCTAGGCCAGAGGTTACATGCTATGCTTCCAGGGATCACATCTCCATCCCAGGCAAGAAAAAGGGGAAGAGCAAAGGGAGGAGCATGACGGCCAGGACTGTCCATTTTAAAGGGCTGGCATAGAATCCCCGCATTCCCTCACAGTGCACTGGCAAAAACTGTTGTCATCCTGCTCCTTAGTATAAGGTGGCTCAAGGATCATGGGAGCTTAAAGAAAGCTGTTGAACCTGCCAGAGAGCAAGGAGTGCTTCAGTATTAGACAGTGTGAGGCATTTTACATACATCAATTCACTTAGTCCTCTCAACAACCCCCATTTACCAATGAGGAAACTGAGGGAAGGCAGAGCAGGGCCAAGATGGCTAACTAGAAACAACAGCAATTGGAGGCTTCCATGGAAAAGAACCATAATAAGTGTGTGAATCTTTCACCAGCAACCAAGGTATCCAGGTTCTCCCATCAGAACAGACCAGGCAGCTGGTATGATCCACTGGGAGAAGGGAAGAACAGTGTGGCGCAGCGGCCCACGTGAGAGCTACACATAAAAATGACACAACAAAAAATAATAAAGGAGTATCACCACTGACCCCACAGAAATACAAACTAGCATCAGAGAATACTATAAACACCTCTATGCAAATAAACTAGAAAATCTAGAAGAAATGGATAAATTCCTGAACACAGACACACTCCCAAGACTAAACCAGGAAGAAGTCAAATAGACCTAAATAGACAAATAAGTTCTGAAATTTAGGCAATAATCAATAGCTTACCAACCAAAAAAATCCCAGGGCCAGACAGACTTACAGTTGAATTCTACCAGAGGTACAAAGAGAAGCTGGTACCATTGCTTCTGAAACTATCCCAAACAATTGAAAAAGAGGGACTCCTCCCTAACTCATTTTATGAGGCCAGCATCATCCTGATACCAAAACCTGGCAGAGATACAAAAAATTTCACACCAATATCCCTGATGAACATCAATTCAAAAATCTTCAATAAAATACTAGCAAAACAAATCAAGCAGCACATCAAAAAGCTTATACACCATGATCAAATCAGCTTCATCCCTGGGATGCAAGGCTGCTTCAACATACGCAAATCAATAAACATAATCCATCACATAAATGGAACCAAAAACAAAAAACACATGATTACCTCAATAGATGCAGAAAAAGGCCTTTGACAAAATTCAACAACCCTTCATGCTAAAAACTCTCAATAAACTAGGTATCGATAGAACAAATCTCAAAATAATAAGAGCTATTTATGACAAACCCACAGCCAATATCATACCGAATGAGCAAAAATTGGAAGTATTCCCTTAGAAAACCGGTACAAGACAAGGATGCCCTCGCACCACTCCTATTCAACATTGTGTTGGAAGTTCTGACCAGGGCAATCAGGCAAGATAAAGAAACATAGGGTATTCGAGTAGGAAGAGAGGAAGTCAAATTGTCTCTGTTTCTAGATGACATGATTTTGTATTTAGAAAACTTCATCGTCTTAGCCCCAAAACTCCTTCAAGTGATAAGCAACTTCAGCAAAGTGTCAGGATACAAAATAATGTGCAAAAATTACAAGCATTCCTTTACATAAACAATAGACAAGCAGAGAGCCAAATCATGAATGAACTCCCATTCATAGTCACTACAAAGGAATAAAATACATAGGAATACAGCTAACAAGAGATGTGAAGGATCTCTTCAACTACAAACCACTGCTCAAGGAAATAAGAGAGGACACAAACAAATGGAAAAATATTTCATGCTCATGGATAGGAAGAATGAGTATGGTGAAAATGGCCATATTGCCAAAAGTAATTTATAGATTCAATGCTATTTCCATCAAACTACCATTGACATTCATCACAGAATTAGAAAAAAACTACTTTAAATTTCATATGGAATCAAAGAAAACCCTGTATAGCCAAGACAATTCTAAGTAAAAAGAACAAAGTTGGAGGCATTACACTGCCTGACTTCAAACTATACTACAAGCCTACAGTAACCAAAACAGCATGGTACTGTTACCAAAACAGACATGTAGACCAATGGAACAGAACAGAGGCCTCAGAAATAACACCACACATCTACAACCATCTGATCTTTGACAAACCTTACAAAAACAAGCAATGGGGAAAAAATTTCCTATTCAGTAGATAGTGCTGGGAAAACAGGCTAGCCATATGCAGAAAGCTGAAACTGGACCCCTTCCTTACACCTTATACAAACATTAACTCAAAATGGATTAAAGACTTAAATGTAAAACCCAAAACCATATAAACCCTAGAAGAAAACCTAGGCAATAACATTCAAGACATAAGCACGGGCAAAGACTCCATGACAAAAATGCCAAAAGCAATAGCAACAAAACCAAAATTGACAAATGGGATCTAATTAAACTATAGAGATTCTGCACAGCAAAAGAAACTATTTTTAGAGTGAACAGGCAACCTACAGGATGAGAGAACATTTTCATAATCTACTCATCTGACAAAGGTCTAATATCCAGAATTTACCAGGAACTTAAACTAATTTACAAGAAAAACAAACTCATCAAAAGTGGGCAAAATATATGAAAAACAATTCTCAAAAGAAGATATTTACACAGCCAACAAACATATGAAAAAGAGCTCAACATTACTGTTCATTACAGAAATGCAAATCAAAACCATCATGAGATACTATCTCACACCAGTCAGAATGGTGATCATTAAAAAATCAAGAAACATTGTATGTTGGTGAGGCTGTGGAGAAATAGGAACACTTTAACACTGTTGCTAAGAATGTAAATAAGCTCAACCATGTGGAAGACAGTATGGTGATTCCTCAAGGATCTACCATTTGACCCAGCAATCCCATTACTGGTATATACCCAAAGGAATATAAATCATTCTACTATAATAATACAGGGACACGTATGTTTATTTCCATGCTATTTACAATAACAAAGTCAGGGAACCAACCCAAATTCCCATCAGTGATAGACTGGATAAAGACGTGGCACATATTCACACTATGGAATACTACTCAGCCATAAAAAATGAGATCCTGTCCTTTGCAGGGACATGGATGAAGCTGGAAGCCATCATCCTCAGCAAACTAACACAGGAACAGAAAATCAAACACCGCATGTTCTCACTCATAAGTGGGAGTTGAACAATGAGAACATATGGACACAGGGAGGGGAACAACACACAACAGGGCCTGTTGGAGACTGGGGGACAGGGGAAGGGATCTTAGAGAATGGGTCAACAGGTACAGCAAATCACCATAGCACACATAGACCTATGTAACAAACCTGCACAATCTGCACCTGTAACCTGAAACCTAAAGTACAATAAAAATTTTAAAAAATACCATATCAGAAAAAAAAATCTAAGCATTCCAAATTACCCAAATAAATATTTCTAAATTCTTAGGATATAAGTGTGATTCTTGTTAAAGAGCAATTTACTGTTTATTATAGCCAGCATATTAATCGTAGGTAAAAAACACAGAAGAGTATTATGTGCTATATATGCTTCAGTCTCTTAGGTATCTACAATTACAGTATTTAAGGATATTTCTTATTTGGCTTGGAGGATAATTTTATTATATCCAGGATCCTAGGGTATATATCTACAGCTTTATTTTTTCACCTGTTAATGTTGGCATGCCTATAATTTATTTTGTACAAGTTTCTTACTTCAGAATACAATATGTAATTAAACATGGCTTCTTTGGAAAAATAAATCACATCGATTCCAGGTATATAAGAAAAAAAAAGAAAAGAAAAGAGGTGTCTGGCAAGATGGCTAAATAGAAAAAGCTCTGGTCTGCAGCTCCAGTGAGATCAACACAGAAGGCAGGTGATTTCTGCATTTCCAACTGAGGTACCCAGCTCATGTCATTGGGACTGGTTAGACAGTGGGTGCAGCCCATGGAGGGCTAGCTGAAGCAGGGTGGGGTGTCACCTCACCTGGGAAGTGCAAGGGTTTGGGGAACTCCTTCCTCTAGCCAAGGGAAGCTGTGAGGAACTGTGCCAGGAGGAATGGTGCATTCGGGCCCAGATACTATGCTTTTCCCGTGGTCTTTGCAACCCACAGACCAGGAGATTCCCTTGGGTGCGTACACCACCAGGGCCATGGGTTTCAAGCACAAAACTGGGCGGCTATTTAGGAAGACCCCGAGCTAGCTGCAGGAGTTTTTTTTCATATCCCAGTGGCACCTGGAATGCCAGCAAGACAGAACCCTTCACTTCCCTGGAAAGGGAGCTGAAGCCAGGGAGCCAAGTGGTCTAGCTCAGCAGATGCCGCCCCCATGGAGCCCAGCAAGCAAAGATCCACTGGCTTGAAATTCTTGCTGCCAGCACAGCAGTCTAAGTTGACCTGGGATGCTCAAATTTAGTGGGAGGAGAGGTGCCCATCATTACTGAGGCTTGAGTAGGCGGTTTTCCCCCACAGTGTAAACAGAGCCACCAGGAAGTTCAAACTGGACAGAGCCCACTGCAGTGTGGCAAAGCTGCTGTAGCCAGACTGGCTCTCTAGATTCCTCCTCTCTGGGCAGGGCAACTCTGAAAGAAAGGCAGGAGCCCCAGTCAGGAGCTTATAGATAAAACTCCCATCTCCCTGGGACAAAGCACGTGGATGAATTGGTGGCTGTAGGCGCAGCTTCAGAAGATTTAACATTCTTGCCTGCTGGCTCTAAAGACAGCAGCAGATCTCCCAGAACAGCACTCAAGCTCTGCTAAAGGACAGACTGCCTCCTCAAGTGGGTCCCTGACCCCCATGCCTCCTGACTGGGAGACACCTCCCAGCAGGGGTTGACAGACACCTCATACAGGAGAGCTCTGGCTGGCATCTGGCTGGTGCCCCTCTGGGACAAAGCTTCCAGAGGAAGAAACAGGCAGCAATCTTTGCTGTTCTACAGCCTCTGCTGGTGATACCCTGGAAAACAGGATCTGGACTGGCCCACCAGCACACTCCAGTAGAACTGCAGCAGAGGGGCCTGACTGTTAGAAGGAAAAATAACAAACAGAAAGGAATAGCATCAACATCAACAAAAAGGATGTCCACACAAAAACCCCATCCTAAGGTCACCAACATCAAAGACCAATGGTAGATAAATCCATGAAGATGAACAAAAACCATTGCAAAAATGCTGAAAATTCCAAAAACCAGAACGCCTCTTTTCCTCCAAAGTATCACAACTCCTCACCAGCAAGGGAACAAAACTGGACAGAGAATGAGTTTGACGAATTGACAGAAGTAGCCTTCAGAAGATGGGTAATGACAAACTCCTCCAAGCTAAAGGAGCATGTTCTAACCCAATGCAAGGAAGCTAAGAACCTTGAAAAAAGGTTAGAGGAATTGCTAACTAGAATAACCAGTTTAGAGAAGAACATAAAATAGCTAATGGAGCTTACAAACACTGCACACGAATTTCGTGAAGTATACAAAAGTATATACAGGCAAATCAGTCAAGCGGAAGAAAGGATATCAGAGATTGAACATCAACTTAATGAAATAAAGTGTGAAGACAAAATTAGAGAAAAAAGAATGAAAAGGAACAAACAAAGCCTCCAAGAAATATGGGACTATGTGAAAAGACCGAATCATCGTTTAATTGGTTTACCTGAAAGACGTGCAGAATGGAACCAAGTTGGAAAACAATGTTCAGTATATTACCAGGACAACTTCCCCAACATAGCAAGACAGGCCAACATTCAAATTCAGGAAATACAGAGAACACCACAAAGATACTCCTCAAGAAGAGCAGCCCCAAGATACATAATTGTCAGATTCACCAAGGATAAATGAAGGAAAAAATGTTAAGGGCAGCCAGAGAGAAAGGTTGGGTTACCCACAAAGGGAACCCCATCAGACTAAAAGTGGATCTGTCTGCAGAAACCCTACAAGCCAGAAGAGAGTGGGGGCCAATATTCAACATTCTTAAAGGAAAGGATTTTCATCCCAGAATATCATATCCAACAAACTAAGTTTCGTAAGCAAAGGAAAATAAAATCCCATAAAGACAAGCAAATACTGAGACACTTTGTCACTGCTAGGCCTGCCTTACAAGAACTCCAGAAGGAAGCACAAAACATGGAAAGGAAAAACTGGCACCAGCCACTGGAAAAGCATACAAAATTGTAAAAACCATTGACTCTATGAAGAAACTGCATCAACTAACAGGCAAAATAACCAGCTAGCATCATAATGACAGGATCAAATTCACACATAACAATATTAACCTTAAATGTAAATGGGCTAAATGCCCCAATTAAAAGACACAGACTGGCAAATTGGATAAAGAGTCAACTGGCAAATTGAATGTGCTGTATTCAGGAGACCCATCTCACATGCAGAGACACACATATGCTCAAAATAAAGGGATGAAGGAATATTTACCAAGCAAATGGAAAGGAAAAAAAAAGCAGGGTTGCAATCCTAGTCTCTGATAAAACAGGCTTTAAATCACAAAATATAAAAAAGACAAAGAAGGGCATTACATAATGGTAAAGGGATCAATGCAACAAGAAGAGCTAACTATCCTACATTTATATGCACCCAATATAGGAGCACCAAGATTCATAAAGCAAGTTCTTAGAAACCTACAAAGAGACTTAGGCTGCCACACAATAATAGTGGGAGACTTTAACACCCCACTGTCAATATTAGACAGCTCAATGAGACAGAAAATTAACAAGGATATTCAGGACTTGAACTCAGCTCTGGACCAAGCAGACCTAATAGATATCTACAGAACTCTCCACCCCAGTCAACAGAATATACATTTTTCTCAGCACCACATCACACTTACTCTGAAATTGACCACATAATTGGAAGTAAAACACTCCTCAGTGAATGCAAAAGAACAGAAATCATAGCAGTCTCTCAGACCACAGTGCAATGAAATTAGAACTCAGGATTAAGAAACTCACTCAAAACTGCATAGCTACATAGAAACTGAACAATCTGCTCCTGAATGATACTGGGCAAATAAAAAAATTAAGGCAGAAATCAGAAGTTTTTTGAAACCAATGAGAACAAAGACCAACGTACCAGAATCTCTGGGACACAGCTAAAGCAGTGTTTAGAGGGAAATTTATAGCACTAAATCCCCATAGGAGAAAGCAGGAAAGATCTACAATCAACACCCTAAAATCACAATTAAAAGAACTAGAGAAGCAAGAGCAAACAAATTCAAAAGCTATTAGAAGACAAGAAATAACTAAGATCAGAGCAGAACTGAAGGAGATGAAAACATGAAAAACACTTCAAAAAAATCAATGAATCCAGAAGGTGGTTTTTTTAAAAGATCGACAAAACAGATAAACTGCTAGCCAGACTAATAAAGAAGAAAAGAGAAGAATCAAATAGATGTAATAAAAAATGATAAAGGGGATATCACCACTGATCCCACAGAAACAAAAACTACCATCAGAGAATACTATAAATACCTTTAAGCAAATAAACTAGAAAATCTAGAAGAAATGGATAAATTCCTAGACACATACACCCTCCCAAGACTAAACCAGGAAGAAGTTGAATCCCTGAATAGACCAATAACAAGTTCTGAAATTGAGGCAGTAATTAATAGGCTACCAACCAAAAAAAGCCCAGGACCAGACGGATTCACAGCTGAATTCTACCAGAGGTACAAAGAGGAGCTGGTATCATTCCTTCTGAAACAACTCCAAATAATTGAAAAAGAGGGACTCTTCCCTACCTCAATTTATGAGGCCAGCATCATCCTGATACCAAAACCTGGAAGAGACACAACAAAGAAAGAAAATTTCAGGCCAATATCCCTGATGAACATTGATGCAAAAATCCTCAATAAAATACTGGTAAACCGAATCCAGCAGCACATCTAAAAGCTTATCCACCACAATCACGTAGGCTTCATCTCTGGCATGCAAGGCTGGTTCAACATACATAAGTCAATAAATGTAATCCATCGCATAAACAGAACCAATGACAAAAACCACACAATTATCTCAATAGATGCAGAAAAGGCCTTTGATAAAATTCAACAGCCTTCATGCTAAAAACTCTCAATAAACTAGGTATTGATGGAATGTATCTCAATAAGAGCTATTTATGACAAACCCACAGCCAATATCACACTGAATGGGCAAAAGCTGGAAGCATTCCCTTTGAAAACCAGCACAAGACAAGGCTGCCCTCTCTCACCACTCCTATTCAACATAGTATTGGAAGTTCTGGCAAGGGCAATCAGGCAAGAGAAAGAAATAAAGTGTATTCAAATAGGAAGAGAGGAAGTCAAATTGCATCTGATTGCAGATGACATGATTGTATATATAGAAAACCCCATAGTCTCAGCCCAAAATCTCCTTAAGCTGATCAGCAACTTCTGCAAAGTCTCAGAATACAAAATCAATATGCAAAAATCACAAGCATTCCTATACACAAATAATAGACAAACAGAAAACCAAATCATGAGTGAACTCCCATTCATAATTGCTACAAAGAGAATAACATACCTAGGAATACAATGTACTAGGGAAGTGAAGGACCTCTTCAAGGAGAACTACACATCATTGCTCAAGTACATCAGAGAGGACACAAACAAAAGGAAAAACATTCCATGCTCATGGATAGAAAGATCAGTATCATGAAAATGGCCATACGCCCAAAGTAATTTATAGATTCAATGCTATCCCCATCAAGCTACCATTGACTTTCTTCACAGAATTAAAAAAAAGAAAAACTACTTTAAATTTCATATGGAACCAAAACAGAGCCCACATAGCCAAGACAATCCTAAGCCAAAAGAACAAAGCTGAAGGCATCACACTACCTGACTTCAAACTATACTACAAGGCTACAGTAACCAAAACAGCATGGTACTGGTACCAAAACAGATATATAGACCAGTGAAACAGAACAGAAGCCTCAGAAATAATACCACACATCTAAAATCATCTGATCTTTGACAAACCTGACAAAAGCAAGCAATGCGGAAAGGATTCCTTATTTAATAAATGGTGTTGGGAAAACTGGCTAGCCACGTACAGGAAACTGAAACTGGGCCCCTTCCTTACACCTTATACAAAAATTAACTCAAATGGATTAAAGACTTAAATGTAAGACCTAAAACCATAAAAAACCTTAGAAGAAAACCTAGACAGTACCATTCAGGACATAGGCATGGAAAAGACTTCATGACTAAAACATCAAAAGCAATAGCAACAAAAGCCAAAATGGACAAATGGGATCTAATTAAACTAAAAACTTCTACACAGCAAAAAAAAACTATCATGAGTGTACAGGCAACCTACAGGATGGCATAAAATTTTTGCAATCTATCCATCTGACAAAAGGCTAATATCCAGAATCTATAAAGACCTTAAATAAATTAAAAAGAAAAAGAAAACATCAAAAAGTGGGCAAAGTATATGCACAGACACTTCTCAAAAGAAGACATTTATGCAGCCAACAAACATATGAAAAAAAGCTCCTCATCACTGGTCTTTAGAGAAATGCAAATCAAAACCACCATGACATACCATCTCATACCAGTTAGGATGGTGATCATTAAAAAGTCAGGAAACAACAGATGCTGGAGAGAATGTGGAGAAACAGGAACACTTTTACACTGTTGGTGGAAGTGTAAATTAGTTCAACCATTGTGGAAGACAGCGTGGCAATTTCTCAATGATCTAGCACCAGAAATACCGTTTGACCCAGCAATTCCATTACTGGGTATATAGCCAAAGGATTATAAATCATGCTACTATAAAGACACATGCACACGTATGTTTATTGCAGCACTGTTCACAATAGCAAAGACTTGGAACCAATCCAAATGCCCATAAATGGTAGACTGGATAAAGAAAATCTGGCACGTATACACCATGGAATACTATGCAGCCATAAAAAAGGATGAGTTCATGTCCTCTGCAGGGACACAGATGAAGCTGGAAACCATCATTCTCAGCAAACTAACACAAGAACAGAAAATCAAACACTGCATGTTCTCACTCATCAGTGGGAGCTGAACAATGAGAACACATGGACACAGGGAGGGGAACATAACACACCAGGGCCTGTTGCAGGGTGGGAGACTAGGGAAAGGATAGCATTAGGAGAAATACCTAATGTAGATGACACATTGATGGGTGCAGCAAACCACCATGGCACGTGTATACCTATGTAACAAACCTGCATGTTCTGCCCATGTATCCCAGAACTTAAAGTATAATAAAAAAAGTAAAGCAAAGAAAGAAACTGAGGCACAGAACAAATAAGTGACTTTTCAAAGCCCACCCTTAGGACAACTATTAGTAGTTATAGTGCCATTGCTGAAATTCAAAAGAGTGTATCTCAACTTCTAAAAGGTGAACCTTCCTTTTTGCCAAACTAGTCTTACCTCAAGGCTGATGTCTCAATGACTAGGGATCAAGCTATATTTCTATTCTCATGTGCACTTGCAGCTCAGGAGTCTTTGCCATTTCTGGCTCTGGTATGGACTCTGCTGAAAACATATCCTCCCCTGCCCCTTCCCACCTCCCACATTCCCAGAGCTCTGTTCTAGGATTGTTTCCTTGGGAGTCTCAGGACAAAGACTGAGCAACTGTACACTGGGGACCTGGGTCACGTGGCTGGTAGCCAGTACAGTCAAATTTTGTCAGAAGGATAAGACACCAGAAGCACCCTCTTAACCAACCAATTTCAGTTGCTGTACTCTAAAGTTGTTCAGGAGAAAAAAAGTGGGGGTACACTGGTTGAGAATGTTATCTGGCCTTAGGAACAGGAAAATTTCTTTTAAAACTTCTGCTGCATCACACTACTATAGTTATCAGTATACAGCAATTACATGACAGCCATCATTTTTAATACGAGTTCACCTGAGGCAAATTGTGAACATCAGAGGCCAAACAACAGTTAGGACTAAAACCTGTCTACATAACAATGTAAAGCAACAAAAGTGGCTTTGTAAGCAGAACATGTGGCAGTCAGGTAGTCCTCTTTTTAATATGGTGACAGGATCTCTTGCCTTGGGATTAACATAACTGTATTTAGAAGCTATGCTAGGAGCCTTCAAGGGAAGTAGGAGCCAAGACTTCTAAGATATGGCATGAATACACTCCAGAGCTGTGTTCAAGAGCTGTGTTTTATTACCTGGAGTACAAATGCAGAAACAGATCTCAGTTCAGTGTCTAAGCCAATGTGGAAGAGAAGAAAAGGAAACAATCACAGAACAGAGCTATGGAACTGTGGGGAGTGGGAAGGTGAAAGGGAGGATAATTTTTTAGCAGAGTCAATACCAGAGCCAAAAATGACAAGACCATAAGCTGCCTGGGAACTAACAACAAAATTTGAGGAAGACATTGGACCTCCTGCAGAGCTGAAAACAGGGAGATCAATCCATTACAAAAGTGCATAAATGTCAGCAAACCACCATGGCACATGTGTACCTATGTAACAAACATGCAGTTCTGCACATGTATCCCAGAACTTAGAGTAAATTTTTTTTTTTAAAGTACGTAAATGTATTTACAAGGAAGGGTGACACAGCTGACATCTGGGTGACCTGGATAAAACGATAATCCCTACGCCTAGGATTACCTTGAGCATCAACCAATATAATACTACCTAAAGTGCTTTATAAACAGTAAATTGCTATATAGGTGTTAATGAGTATTGCTGCTTTCATGGTTGTCTTTTTTTAATTTATTATTATTATACTTTAAGTTTTAGGGTACATGTGCACAATGTGCAGGTTAGTTACATATGTAAACATGTGCCATGCTGGTGCACTGCACCCACTAACTCGTCATCTAGCGTTAGGTATATCTCCCAATGCTATTCCTCCCACCTCCCCCCACCCCACAACAGTCCCCAGAGTGTGATGTTCCCCTTCCTGTGTCCATGTGTTCTCATTGTTCAATTCCCATCTATGAGTGAGAATATGGATGAAATTGGAAATCATCATTCTCAGTAAACTATCGCAAGAACAAAAAATCATCATTGTCTTTATTGTTATTAATCTGCAAGCATTTCGTTCAGAGCCTTGCATATTGTAAGTTCTGTGTAATTATTGACTGGCTGATGGCAATGGTTTCCAAAAAGAAAAACTGCCCTTTCTACCCTCTCCAGTCCCCCCTCTCCAACTCCCAGTCCCTGGAAAAAAAACAAAAATTAACATCATAGGCAATTCCCAGGAGATGAAACTTGCTGAAGGGACAGTCAGTAGGAAAAACAAAAGGAGGCCTGCTGAGCTGCTTAAAGGGGCTTACTAGGTCTGTTTACAAGAAGAACATGCATCCTGATTGTAATAAGTGAGCTTGGAGGGCTAGACAGGCTCTTTAATCTCAGAAATGACACTGTGAACTCCAGTTCACCTGTTCGATTTATTTACATTGCTTTTGCCTGCTGATAAATCCAACTCTCCATCAGATTAATCAACATTTATCAGCCAGCGGCGGGAGCATCATTTCATAACGTAAGTAAAATAGAGAAGGAGTGAAATGGAATAGAGAGAGAGTAAAACTCCCATTACTCTGTGGCTATTTTATTCTCTACGTATTTTATTCACATAATGAATGATGTACTTCTGGCTTTAACAGCATAGCAACCCTGGGTTCTGTTTGTTTAATGTTTCCCTGCCAGGGACTGTGCAACTCAGTAGAATATGTACAACAGGATAAAGGAGGAAGATGGTTAAGCCTAGGTTTGGGGGTTTAAAATTTCCCAAATAAACCAAAAGTGGGTTAATCACAAAGTTGTCCAGAGTCTGGTGATGTTAATTCAAATATATTATCACCAATCAACTAAATAATTTGTCTATATGGTTTGTCATTGGCCATTAACACAAACTATTCATGCACTCATGCATTTAACAATTATTGAGCCCTAAGTATGTGCTGGAAATTGTTCTGGTTGCTGAAGATGTAACAATAAGTACAAAAAAAGTTCCTGCCCCCCGGAGTTTACATTAGAAGCCAAATTATAGACAGAGCACATGAATACATAATAAAATGTCATGTTGTAGTAACTGTTACTATCACAAATGAAGTGAGCTTAAAGGGCAGAAACCAGAAGAATGCTACTTCGGAATGGGGTAGCCAAAAACATTGCTCTGAGATGATATTGGAGCAGAAATCTGCAATAAATGAAAGAACCAGGCATTCTGATATATGAGTGAAGTGCATTTCAGACAGAAAGTAAAACCAGAAACAGTTGAGAAATAGCAGTGAGGCCAGCATTGATGGAAGGGTGCGAGCAAAGCTAAAAATAGAATGACCATGATCCATCAATCCCACTACTGGATATATATCCAAAAGAAGGGAAATCAATATATCAAAGAGATATATTTGCACTCACATGCTTATTGCAGCACTATTCACAATAGCTAACATATAGGATCAACCTAAGTTCTATGAACAGATAAATGTTTTCTTAAATGTGGTATATATAGACAATGGAATACTACTTAGCCTTAAAAACGAATGAAATTCTGTTAGTTGCAACAGCAAAAATAGAATTGGAGGTCATTATGCTACATAAAATAAGCCAGGCACAGAATGACAAATATCACATGTTCTCACTTCTACGTAGGAGCTTAAAAAAGTGGATCTCATGAAGATAGAAAGTATATTTGTAATTATAAGAGGCTGGGAAGAGTATAGAGTAGTGGTGGATAAAGAGGTTGATTAATGGATACAATACAGTTAGAAGGAGTAAGATGTAGTATTCAGTATGTCAATAGGGTGACTATAGTAAACAATGTTCTATTGTATATTTCAATGGCTAGAAAAGTTCGAATGTTCCCAGCATAAAGATAAATGTTTGAGGTGGCTATCCCAATTATCTTGACTTGATCATTAAATATTGCATAAACGTATCAAAATATGTGTACACCTCTTATGTATCAGTTTTTAAAAATGGGAAAGAGCAATAAGAAAGTTTATCACAGATGTAGTACTGGGTTATATTATGTCAACTCCTATCCAACAGTAGAAACTTGAAAATAATAAGAATTAAGTGGAAATTTTTAAAATCACATTATGATTTTGTCCCTAACTATACTACTCAAGGACAGAAAATCAGATTTGTAATTTTTTTATTTTTCAGATTAAGCATTGATCCTGTCCAGATTACCAATATTTTAATAATGTTGCTGCTGATGATATACTAAGTCATGTGGTGACTGATTAGTTGATCCAATACTGGACCAACTAAGCTGGGAACAAATAACCTTTAAAAAAATTGATTTGTTTTATTTAACTTTTTTCAGTAGAAGTATAACATGTAAAGAGACAAGTGCAGGATTTATATATGAACAGCTTAATAAATTCTCATAAAGTGAAAATACCACCCAGATTAAGAAATTTAACATCTATCAACATCCAGAGCTTCTTGGCCACTACCAGTCACAATTCCTCTCATCTCTCCAGAATTAAACACTGTCTTGACTTATATCTGCATACATCAGTTTTGCTCATTTTAAAAATTTTATGTAGATAAGAGATTCATTCTTTATTGCATGTATCTATTCACTTTAAATGCTGTTTAGGAGTCAATTGTAAATTATATCAGTTATATTTATCTATTATATTCTCAACAGATATTAGAGATGTTTCCAATTTGTGGTTATGAAGCATTGTACTACTATGAATATTCTTTTACTTGCCTATTCTTAACACATACGACAGTTTTCTGTTGGGTATGTACCTGAGCAAATATCAAACAGAAGAGTTTACACTTCCACAATTACAGTTCCACCAATCATCTTGATAGGTGTGTAGTAGCATCTCATTATAGTTTTAGTTTGCATTTCTCTTGACTAATGAGAAGCACTGTATTTCTACTGATTGTTTAGATATCCTCTCTTGTGAAGTGTCTGATTCTCTTGTCCATTTTTTTTATTGTCTGCCTTTTCCTTATTGGTAGGAAGAAGTTATCTACTTTGTATACATTTGTGGCAAAATAACTTTCCCTGCTCTTAGGACTTTTTCACTTTCTTCAACTTGTCTTTCAATGATCAAAAATTCCCAATCTTAATTTATTTTACTTTGGCAGTATTTTCATTTATCATTGGCATTTATTGTGACCTGTTTGATAAACCTTTCCCTATTCCAAGTTAATAAGAATATTCTCATACATTATAAAATATTTTTCTTTGTCTCACATTTCACATTTAGATTTACAATAGTCTAAGACATATTTGTTAGCACGTCTCACATTTCACATTTAGATTTACAATAGTCTAAGACAGATATTTGTTAGCACGAAGTAGTTTTCAAGTCTCTGGGTTTTCTTCCATTTCTATTTGTTGGGAAACCTAGCTGAACCAACACTATTGGAGGGAATGTCTTTCCTACTCTTTGCAGTGCTACTTTCCTTGTATGAGTTGTATGTTGTAAGTCAATTTATAAATAGGTTGTTTCTCAGCTTTTTATTATGTCCACTTATATTAATAACCTATTCTTCTACCAACAGCAGTCTTATTAAAAATTTATAGTGTTTCTATATGTGATAGAGTATTTTTTTTCACTTTCAACACTGTGTTAACTCTCCTTGACCCTATGTCCATATAAATTTTTTTGTAATAGAATTTTTTGGAGAAGTTTTAGATTCACAGCAAAATTGAACAGAAGGTGCAGAGATTTTTTTGTATACTCCCTTCCCCCACATATACACAGCGTCTTCTACCATCAAAATCCTACACGATAGTTGTATGTTTGTTAGAATCAGTGAACCTACATCAACACATCATTATCATCCAAAGTCCATAGTTTATGGTTCACTCTTGGTATTGTATATGCTATGAGTTTTGACAAATATATAATCATATGTATCCCCCATTATGGAAAAAATACAGACTAGTTTCACCAAGCTAAAACTCCTCTCTGCTCTGCTTATTCATCTTTCTCTCTCCCTCTAAACCCTGGCAACTACTGATCCTTTTACTGTGTCCATAATACTGTCTTTTCCAGAATGTCATATAATCAAAATTTTATAGTAAGTTGCCTTTTCATAATAGTTTATTTCACTTAATAATATGCATTTGAGTCCTCCATGATTTTTCACGGCTTGATAGCTCATTGCTTTTTAGTGCTGAGTAATATTTCATTGTCTGGATGTACCACAGTTTATCCATTAACCTACTGAAGTACATCGTGGTTGCTTTCAAGTTTTGGTAATTATGAATAAAGGTGCTATGAACATTTTTTTGTACACACAAGTTATTAACTTCTTTGGGCAAATATCAAAAAGCACAAATGCTAGAACATGTGGTAAGAGTATGTTTTAGTTTTATAAGAAACTGCCAAACTGTCTTCCAAAGTGACTGTACCATTTTGCATTCCTACCAGAAATGAATGGGAGTTCCTGTTGTTCCCTATCTTTGTCAGTTTTTGGTGTTGTCAATGTTTTGGATTTTGGCCATTCTAATAGGTGTGCAATGGTGTCTCATTGTTGTTTTAATTTTCAATCCTTTAATGACATACTATGTTGAGCATTGTTTCATATGCTTATTTGCCATTTATGTGTCTTCTTCAGTGAAGCGTCAGGGTTCATTCAGGTCTTTTGCCCATTTTTTAATCAGATTTTTTAATTGTTTAGTTATAATAAGTTATATTTTATATACTTCTTATCAAATCTCTTTTGAAAGTATTTCATCTTTGTCTCCGTCATCTTTTTATTCTCTTGACACTGTCTTTCACAGAGCAGAGTTTTTAATTTTAATGAAATCCAGCCTATAAAATATTTTTTCATGAATTGTGCTTTTTCTGTATATACAAAGTAATCATTATACCCAAAATCATCTTGGTTTTTTTTTGTACATTGTCTTCTAAGAGTTTTATAGCTTTGTATTTCACACTTAGGTCTATGATCCATTTAAACTAATTTTTGTGAAGGGCATGAGTTCTATGTCCAGCTTTCTTTTTTTTATGTGGATGTCCAGTTGTTTGAATACCATTTGTTGAAAAGATTATTGGCCGGGAATGGTGGTTCATGCCTGTAATCTCAGCACTTTGGGAGGCCAAGGTGAATGGATCGCTTGACCGCAGGAGTTCAAGACCAGCCTGGGCAACATGGTGAAACCTAGTCTCTACAAAAATCAGTCAGGCGTGGTGAGATTGCACCTGTAGTCCCAGATTATTTGGGAACTGAGGCTGGAGGATGGCTTGAGCCCAGGAGGTAGACATTACAGTGAGATGAGATAGCACCACTGTACTCCAACCAGGGTGAAAAAGTGAGACCCTGTCTCAAAAACAAAAACAAAAACAAAAACAAACAAACAAAAAAAGGCTGGCCGCAGTAGCTCACTCCTGTAATCCCAGTACTTTGGGAGGCCGAGGCAGCCAGATCACCTGAAGTCAGACGTTCAAGACCAGCCTGGCCAACATGGCGCAACCCTGTCTCTACTAAAAAACACAAAAATTAGCTGGGAATGATGGCGGCCACCTGTAATCCCACTTACTCAGGAGGCTGAGGCAGGGAGAATTGCTTGAACCCGGAAGGCGGAAGTTGCAGTGATTTGAGATCATGCCACTACACTCCAGCCTAGGCTACACAGCAAGACTCTGTCTCCAGGGGAAAAAAAAAATTATCTGTGCTACGTTGTATTGCTTTCACTTATTTGTCAAAGATCGGTTGACTGTATGTATGTAGGTCTATTTCTGGTCTTTCTATTCTCTTCTATTAACCTGTTTGGCTATAAGTTTGCTAATAATCACACTGTCTTTGTTACTGTAGCTTCATAGTAAGCTTTGAGGCTAGGTAGTATAAGTTCTATGACTTTGTTCTTCTTCTTTAAAATTATTTTATCTACTCAGGGTGTTCTGCCCCTCCATAAAAACTTTAGAATCTGTTTATCAATATCCACGAAATAACTTCCGGAATTTTGAATGAAATTGTCTTTAACCTATAAATCAAGCTAAAAAGAACTGACATCTTGACATTATTGAGTCTTCCTCTCCATGAACACAGACAATCTCACCATTTATTTACTGCTTCTTTAATTTTGTTCATCAGAGTTTTGTAGTTTTCCTTATAGAGATATTTTACATATTTCCTTAGATTATACTTAAGTAATTCATTTGGGAGGGGTGCTGTATAGATAATATTGATTTTTAATTTCAAGATTCATTTGTTCATTTCTGTATGCAAAAAAAAGTGATTGACTTTTATATATTAACTTTGTGTCCTGAAACCTTTTTATAATCATTATCACCTTCAGGAGGTATTTTGTTGATTCTTTCAGATTTTCTGCATAGACAGTTATGACATTTGTGCACAAAGTTTTCTTTCTTTCCAGATTTTATATATTTTATTTTTTGTCTTAGTGCTGTAGCTAGGACTTCCAGTACAATTTTCAAAGGAGTGCTGAGAGGGTACCTCTGTGCCTTGTTCCTAATTTTGATGAGAAAGTTTTCAGTTTCTAACCAGTAAGTGTGATGTTAACTGTAGGTTTTTCATAGATGTTCTTTATTAAATTGAGAAAGTTCCCCTTCACTCCTAGTTTCCTGAGTTTTTATCATGCATAGGTGTTGGATTCTGTCAAATGCTTTTTCTGAATCTATTTGTATGATCATGTGATTTTTTTCATATGCCTATTATTATGACAGATTACATAAATCAATATTCAAATGTTGAACCAGCCCCACATACTAGACATGAATCCCACTTGGTTATGGTATATATTGTATACATTGTTTAATTTGATTAGCTAATATTTTATTGAGGATTTTTATATCTATCTATTTATATGAGAGTTATTAGTTTTTGTTTTCTGTTCTTGTAAAGTCTTTGTGTGTCTTTGATGTTAGCATAATGCTGGCCACACAAGAAGTATCTCCTGTGCTTTTGTCTTCTGTACAAGATTCTAAGATAATTAACATTATTTCTCCCTTAAATGTTTTGTAGACTTCACTAGTGGATCCAACTGGGTCTGGTGATATCTGTTTTGGAAGGTTATTAATACAGGCTAATTTAGATTGTCTATTTCTGCATGTGTAAGTTTTGGCAGATTGTGTCTTTCAAATAATTGATCCATTTTATCTCAGTTATCAAATTTGTGGGCATAGAGTTGTTCATAATATCCCCTTTTCATTATACTTTAAATTCTAGGGTACGTGTACAAAACATGCAGGTTTGTTACATAGTTATACATGTGCCATGTCGGTTTGCTGCACCCATTAACTTGTCATTTACATTAGGTATTTTTCCTGACACTATCCCTCCCCCAGCCTCCCACCCCACAACAGGCCCCGGTGTGTGATGTTCCCTTCCCAGGGTCCATGTGTTCTCATTGTTCAACTCCCACTTATGAGTGAGAATATGTAGTGATTGGTTTTCTGTTCTTCTGACATTTTGCTGACAATGATGGTTTCCAGCTTCATCCATGTCACTGCAAAGGACATGAACTCATCCTTTTTTATGGCTGCATTGTATTCCATGGTGTAGATGTGCCACATTTTCTTTATCCAGTCTATTATTGATGGACATTTGAGTTGGTTCCAAGTCTTTGCTATTGTGAATAGTGCCACAATAAACATACGTGTGCATGTATCTTTATAGTAGCATGATTTATAATCCTTTGGGTATATACCCAGTAATGGGATCGCTGGGTCAAATGGTATTTCTAGTTCTAGATCCTTGAAGAATCACCACACTGTCTTCCACAATGGTTTTTTTACACTCCCACCAACAGTGTAAAAGCATTCCTGTTTCTCCACATCCTCTCCAGCATCTGTTGTTTCTTGACTTTTAAATGATTGCCATTCTAGCTGTCATGGGATGGTATCTCACTGCAGTTTTGATTTGCATTTCTCTAATGACCAGTGATGAAGAGTATTTTTTCATATGTCTGTTGGCAGTTATAAATGTCTTCTTTTGAGAAGTATCTGTTCCTATCCTTTGCCCATATCCTTTGACGGGGTTTTTTCTTGTAAATTTGTTTAAGTTCTTTGTAGATTCTGGATATTAGCCCTTTGTCTGATGGATAGATAGGGAGGTTGCCTTTTCACTCTGATGGTAATTTCTTTTGCTGTGTAGAAGCTCTTTAGTTTAATTAGATCCCATTTGTCTACTTTGGCTTTTGTTGCCATTGCTTTTGGTATTTTAGTCATTAAGTCTTTCACATGCCTATATGCTGAACGGTATTGCCTAGGTTTTCTTCTAGGCTCTTTAAAGATTTAGGTCTTACATTTAAGTATTTAATCCATCTTATTTTTTGTGTAAGGTGTAAGGAAGGGGCCCAGTTTCAGCTTTCTACATATGGCTAGCCAGTTTTCCCAGCGCCATTTATTAAATATAGAATCCTTTCCCCATTGCTTGTTTTTGTCAGGTTTGTCAAAGTTCAGATGGTTGTAGAAGTATGATGTTATTTTTGAGGCCTCTGTTCTGTTTCATTGGTCTATATATCTGTTTTGGTAACAGTACCATGCTGTTTTGGTTACCGTAGCCTTATAGCATAGTTTGAAGTCAGGTAGCATGATGCCTCCAGCTTTGTTCTTTTTGCTCAGGATTGTCTTGGCTATATGGGCCTTTTTTGGTTCCATATGAAATTTTAAGTAGCTTTTTTTTAATTCTATGAAGAAAGTCAATGGTAGCTTGATAGGGATAGCATTGAATCTATAAATTACCTTGGGCAGTATGGCCATTTTCATGATAATGATCTTTATATCCATGAGCATGCAATGTTCTTCCATTTGTTTATGTCCTCTTTTATTTTGTTGAGAAGTGGTTTGTAGTTCTCCTTGAAGAGGTTCTTCACATCCCATGTAACTTGGATTCCTGGGTGTTTTATTCTCTTTGTAGTAATTGTGAATGGGAGTTCACTCATGATTTAGCTATTTGTTCTCAGTGTACAGGAATGCCTGTGATTTTTGCATATTGATTTTATATCCTCAGACTTTGATGAAGTTGCTTATCAGCTTAAGATGATTTTGGGCTCAGACGATGGGGTTTTCTAAATACACAATCATGTCATCTGCTAACAGAGACAGTTTGACTTCCTCTTTTCCTAATTGAATATTCTTGATTTCTTTCTCTTGCCAGATTGCCCTGGTCAGAACTTCCAATACTATGTTGAATAGGAGTGGTAAGAGGGCATCCTTGTCTTGTGCAGGTTTTCAAAGGAATGCTTCCAGTTTTTGCCCATTCAGTATGATATTGGCTGTGGGTTTGTCATAAATAGCTCTTATTATTTTGAGATATGTTCCAGCAATACCTAGTTTATTGAGAGTTTTTAGCATGAAAGTATGTTGAATTTTGTTGAAGGCCTTTTCTGCATCTATTGATAATCATATGGTTTTTGTCATTGGTTCTGTTTATGTGATTGATTATGTTTATTCATTTGTGTATGTTGAACCAGCCTTGCATCCCAGGATGAAGCCCACTTGATCATGGTGGATAAGCTTTTTGATGTACTGCTGGATTCGGTTTGCCAGTATTTTATTGAGGATTTTTGCATCGATGTTCATCAGGGATATTGGCCTCAAATTCTCTCTTTATGTTGTGTTTTTGCCCGGCTTTGGTATCAGGATGATGTTGGCCTCATAAAATGAGTTAGGGAGGATTCCCCCTTTTTCTATAGATTGGAATAGTTGCAGAAGGAATGGTACCAGCTCCTATCTGTACCTGTGGTAGAATTCGGCTATGAATCCATCTGGTCCTGGACTTTTTCTGGTTGGTAGGCTATTAATTATTGCCTCAATTTCAGAAGCTGTTACTGGTCTATTCAGAGATTCAACTTCTTCCTGGTTTAGTCTTGGGAGAGTGTATGTGTCCAGGAATTTATCCATTTATTCTAGATTTTCTAGTTTATTTGTACAGAGGTGTTTATAGTATTCTCTGATGGTAGTTTGTATTTCTTGGGATCGGTGGCAATATGCCTTTTATCATTTTTTATTGCATCTATTTGATTCTTCTCTCTTTTCTTATTAGTCTTTCTAGCAGTCTATCTATTTTGTTGATCTTTTCAAAAAACCAGCTCCTGGATTCATTGATTTTTTGAAGGTTTTCTTGTGTCTGTATCTCCTTCAGTTCTGATCTGATCTTAGTTATTTCTTGTCTTCTGCTAGCTTTTGAATTTGTTTGCTCTTGCTTCTCTAGTTCTTTTAATTGTGATTTTAGGGTGTCGATTTTAGGTCATTCCTGCTTCCTCCTTTGGGCATTTAGTACTATAAATTTCCCTCTATACACTGCCTTAAATGTGTCCCAGAGATTCTAGTATGTTGTGTCTTTGTTCTCATTGGTTTCAAAGAACATGTTTATTTCTGCGTTCCTTTCCTTATTTACCCAGTAGTCATTCAGGAGCAGGTTGTTCAGTTTCTATGTAGTTGTGCAGTTTTGCGTGAGTTTCTTAATCCCAAGTTCTAATTTGATTGCACTGTGGTCTGAGAGACAGTTTGTTGTGATTTCTATTCTTTTACATTTGCTGAGGAGTGTTTTACTTCCAATTTTGAGGTCAGTTTTAGAATAAGTTTGATGTGGTGCTGAGAAGAATGTATATTCTGTTGATTGGGATGGAGAGTTCTATAGACGTCTATTAGGTCCACTTGGACCAGAGCTGAGTTCAAGTCTTGAATACCCTTGTTAATTTCTATCTTGTTGATCTGTCTGATGTTGACAGTGGGGTGTTAAAGTCTCCCATTATTATTGTGTGGGAGTCTAAGTCTCTTTGTAGGTCTCTATGAACTTGCTTTATGAATCTGGGTTCCGCTATATTGGGTGCATATATATTTAGGATAGTTAGCTCTACTTGAGGAATTGATCCCTTTACCATTATGTAATGGCCTTGTCTATTTTGATCTTCATTGGTTTAAAGTCTGTTTTATCCAAGAGCATGGTTGCAACCCCTGCTTTTTTTTGTTTTGTTTTGTTTTGTTTTGTTTTTGCTTTCCATTTGCTTGGTAGATACTCCACCATCCCTTTATTTTGAGCCTATGTGTGTCTTTGCATGTGAGATGGGTCTCCTGAATACAGCACACCAATGGATCTTGACTTTTTATCCAATTTGCTGGTTTGTGTCTTTTAATTGGGGCATTTAGCACATTTACATTTAAGGTTAATATTGTTATGTGTGAATTCGATCCTATCATTATGATGCTAGCTGGTAATTTTGCCCATTATTTGATGCAGTTCCTCCATAGCATCAATGTTCTTTACAATTTGATATGTTTTTGCAGTGGCTGGTACCGGTTGTTCCTTTCCATGTTTAGTGCTTCCTTCAGAAGTTCTTGTAAGGCAGCTGTGGTGGTAATAAAATCTCAGCATTTGCTTATCTTAAAGGAATTTATTTCTCCTTCACTTATGCAGCTTAGTTTGGCTGGATATGACATTCTGGGTTGAGAACTCTTATTTAAGAATGTTGAATTTTGGCCCCCACTCTCTCCTGGCTTGTAGGGTTTCTGCTGAGAGATCCGCTGTCAGTCTGATGGTCTTCCCCTTTGTGGGTAACCTGACCTTTCTCACTGGCTGCCCTTATCATTTTTTCCTTCATTTCAACCTTGGTGAATCTGACAATTATTTGTCTCGGGGTTGCTATTCTAGAGGAGTATCTTTGTGGTGTTCTCTGTATTTCCTGAATTTGAATGTTGGCCTGCCTTGCTAGGTTGGGGAACTTCTCCTGGATAATATCCTGAAGAATGTTTTCTACCTTGGTTCCATTCTCCCCATCACTTTCAGGTACACCAGTCAGATGTAGATTTGGTCTTGTCACATATTTCTTGGAGGCTTTCTTTGTTTTTCACTGATTTTTCTTTAATCTTTTCTTCTCACTTTATTAATTGGATCTTCAATCACTGATATCCTTTCATCCCCTTGATCGAATTGTCTATTAAAGCTTGTGTATGCTTCATGAAGTTCTCGTACTGTGGTTTTCAGGTCATCTAAGCTCTTCTCTACACTAGTTATTCTAATTTGCCATTTGTCTAACCTTTTTCTATCTTCCTTGCGTTGGGTTAGAACATGCTCCTTTAGCTTGGAGGAGATTTAGCTTCCTTGCATTGGGTTGGAACATGCTTTTTTAGCTTGGAGAAGTTTATTATTACCGACCTTCTGAAGCCTACTTCTGTCAACTCATCAAACTCATTCTCTGTCCAGTTTTGCTCCCTTGCTAGTGAGGAGTTGTGTTCCTTTGGAGGAGAAGAAATGTTCTGGTTTTGGAACTTTCAGCCTTTCTGTTCTGGTTTTTCCCATCTTTGTGGTTTTATCTACCTTTGGTCTTTGATGTTGGTGACCTAGAGATGAAGTTTTGGTGTGAATGTCCTTTTTGTTGATGTTGTTGCTATTCCTTTCTGTTTGTTAGTTTTCCTTCTAACAGACAGGTTTCTCAGCTGCAGGTCTGTTGGAGTTTGCTGGAGGTCCACTCCAGGCCCTGTTTACCTGGGTATCACCAGCAGAGGTACAGAACAGCAAATATTGCTGCCTGATCCTTCCTCTGGAAACTTTGTCCCACAGGGGCACTCGCCTATATGAGGTGTCTGTTGGCCCCTACTGGGAGGTGTCTCCCAGTCAGGCTACACGGAGGGCAAGGACCCATTTCAGGAGGCAGTCTGTTTGTTATCGGAGCCCAAACGCCATGCTGAGAGAATCACTGCTGTCTTCTGAGCTGTCAGGCAGTGACATTTAAGTCTGCAGCAACTGTCTGCTGCCTTTTATTCAGATATGCCCTGCCCCCAGAGGTGGAATCTAGAGAGGCAGTAGGCCTTGCTGAGCTGCAGTGGGCTCTACCCAGTTCGAGCTTCCCTGACACTTTGTTTACACTGTGAGCACAGAACTGCCTACTCAAGCCTCAGCAGTGGCAGACGCCCCTCCCCCTGCCAAGCTCCAGCATGCCAGTTTGATCTCAGACTGCTGCAGTAGCAGCAAGCAAGGCTCTGTGGGTGTGGGACCCACTGAGCCAGGCACAGGAGGGAATCTCCTGGTCTGCCGGTTGCAAAGACCGTGAGAAAAGCACAGTATTTGGGTAGGAGTGTACCATTCCTCCAGGTACAGTCACTCATGGCTTCCCTTGGTTAGAAAAGGGCAATCCCAGCCAGGTGCGGTGGCTCATGCCTGTGATCCCAGCTGTTTGGAAGGCCAAGGCAGGTGGATCACAAAATCAGGAGATTGAGACCATCCTGGCTAACATGGTGAAACCCCGTCTCTACTAAAAATACAAAGAATTAGCCAGGTGGGTGCCTGTGGTGGTTGGTGCCTGTGGTCCCAGCTACTCAGGAGGCTAAGGCAGGAGAATGGTGTGAACCTGGGAGGCGGAGCTTGCAGTGAGCCAAGGTCACGCCACTGCACTCCAGCCTGGGTGACAGAGTGAGACTCTGTCTCAAAAACAAAAACTAAAACAAGAAAGAAAAGGGAAATCCCCTGACCCCTTGCACTTCCCAGGTGAGGCGATGCCCACCCTGTTTTGGCTTGCCTTTCGTGGGCTGCACCCACCATCCTACCAGTCCCAATGAGATGAACAAGTTACCTCAGTTGGAAAAGCAGGAATTGCCTGTCTTCTGTGTCAATCTTACTGGGAGCTGTAGACTGGAGCCATTCCTATTCGGCCATCTTTGAAGCGATCCTTTTTTTTTTTTTTTTTTTCTGATACAGGTTCTCACCCCATCACCCAGGTTGGAGTGCAGTGGCACAATCATGGCTCACTGCAGCCTCAACCTCCTGGGCTCAAGCAATCCTCCTGCCTCAGCCTCCCAAGTAGCTGGGACTACAGATATGCACCACCCTGTCCAGCTGATTTTTGTAGTTTTTGTAAGGACAGGGTTTGCCATGTTTCCCAGACTGGTCTCAAGCTTCTGAGCTCAAGCAGTCCACCCACCTCAGCCTCCCAATGTACTGGTATTAAAGGTATGAGCCACGGTACCCAGTCCTAATATTATTTTTTATTATCTTTTTAATGTCCATGGAATTTGTAGTGATATCCCCACTTTTACTTCATAATTTGTGTTTTCTCTTTTTTATCTCAATCAGCCGGCTAGAGGATTATCAATTTAATTGATCTGCTCAAAGAATAGCTTTGGTTTTGTAGATTTTCTCTGTTGATTTCCTGTTTCACATTCATTGATTTCCCCTCTTATTTTTATTTTCTTTATTCTTGCTTTGGAATTCATTTGCTTTCCTTTTTCTAATTTTCTAAAGTAGAGGTTTAGATTATTGATTCTAGATCTTTCTTTTTTTCTTTATATGCATCCCATGCTAAAAATTTTCTGAAAGTACTTATTTTGCTGTATATCACAAACTTTGATAACTTGCATTTGCATTTTCATTAAATTCAAAATATTTTACAAATGTTTCTTAAAGTTTCTTCTTTGACCTGTGTGTTATTTAGCTGTTGCTTAATTTTTAAGTATTCTTGGATTTTCCAGGTTTCTTTTATTTCTAGTTTAATTCCATTGTGATCTGAAATCAAACATTGTATGATTTCTGTTTTTAAAATTTGTTAAGGTGTGTTTTCTGGTCCAGAATGTGATCTATTTTAGTGAATGTCCCATGTGAGCTTGAGAATGTGTTTGCATTACATATCATTCCTCACCCATTTATTTTTAATATATATACATCTTTATAGTTAAAGTGGTTTCTTGTAGACAATATACAGTTGGGTCTTGTTCTTTAACAATCTCTGTTTTTTTAGTTGATGTATTTAAACTATTGACACAAATTAATATTGATATACTGGGATTAATACCATACTTATTACTGCTTTCAAAATTTGCTGCTGTTGTTTTTATTTTTGTCTCCTTTTTTATGCTTTTTTATGGTATTGAGCATTTTATATGATCATATTTTCTCTTCTTTGTCAGCTTATTGTTAGCTTATACTTTATTATTTTTTACTTTTTTTAATGGTTGCCTTAGAGTTTGTAATATACATTTACAGTTAATTCAAGTCCACTTTCAAATAACACCATACTACTTTAAAGGTAGTGGAAGTAGCTTAAAATAACTAAATATTCTTAGTATTTCCTTATCCCTTATATTATTGCTGTCATTCATTTCACTTATACATAATGTTGCTATTTTGTTTTATTTTTTCTAAAAAAAAAAAGGGATACATGTGCAGAATGTGAAGGTTTGTTACATAGGTATACATGTGCCATGGTGACTTGCTGCACCTATTGACACATTCTCTAAGTTCCCTCCCCAACCCCCACCCACCAATAGGCCCTGGTGTGTTGTTCCCTGCCCCCCGCAACCCCGGCCCCGTGTCCATGTGTTCTCAATATTCAACTCCCATTTATAAGTGAGAACACGCAGTGTTTGGTTTTCTGTTCTTGTGTTAGTTTGCTGAGGATGATGGCTTCCAGCTTCATCCATGTCCCTGCAAAGGACAGGATCTCATTCCTTTTTATGGCTGCATAGTATTCCATGGTGTATATGTATCACATTTTCTTTATCCAGTCTATCATTGATGGGAATTTGGGTTGGTTCCAAGTCTTTGCTATTGTAAATAGTGCTGCAATAAATATATGTGTGGATGTGTCTTTATAGAATGATTTATAATCCTTTGGGTATATACCCAGTAATGGGATTGCTGGGTCAAATGGTATTTCTAGTTCTAGATCCTTGAGGAATCGCCACACTGTCTTCCACAGTGGTTGAACTAATTTACATTCCCACCAACAGTATAAAAGCATTCCTATTTCTCCACAGCCTCGCCAGCATCTACTGTTTCCTGACATTTTAATAATCTCCATTGTGACTGGCATGAGATGGTATCTCATTGCAGTTTTGATTTGCATTTCTTTGATGATCAGTGATGTTGAGCTTTTTTTTCATATGTTTCTTGGCCATGTAAATGTCTTCTTTTGAGAAGTGTATTTTCATGTCCTTTGCCCAGTTTTTGATGAGGTTGTTTTTTCTTGTAAATTAAATTCCTGGTAAATTCTGAATATTAGACCTTTGTCAGATGGGTGGATTGCAAAAATTTCCTCCTATTCTGTAAGTTGCCTGTTCACTCTGATGATAGTTTCTTTTGCTGTGCAAAAGCTCTTTAGTTTAATTAGATCCCATTTGTCTATTTTGGCTTTTGTTGCCATTGCTTTTGGAGTTTTTGTCATGAAGACTTTTCCCATGCCTATGTCCTGAATGGTATTGCCTAGGTTTTCTTCTAGGGTTTTTATTGTTTTAGGTCTTACATTTAAGTCTTTAATCCATCTTGAGTTACCTTTTGTATAAGGTGTAACGAAGGGGTCCAGTTTCAGTTTTCTGCATATGGCTAGCCAGTTTTCCCACTACCATTTACTGAATAGCAGATCCTTTCCACATTGTTTGTTTTTGTCAGGTTTATGGAAGGTCAGATGGTTGTAGATGTGTGGTGCTATTTCTGAGGCCTCTGTTCTGTTCCATTGGTCTATATGTCTGTTTTGGTACCCTAATGTTGCTATTATTTTGAACAACTTTATCTGTTAAATCAATTTAGAATTAGAAAAATGAAAGTTTTCATTTTGCCTTCAATTATTCCTTCTCTGATATTCTCCCTTTCTTTATGCAAATTTGAGCTTTGACCTATATATTTCCCCTTCTCTGTGAAGTACTTCTTTTAACATTTCTTATAAAGCAGGTTTACTAGTAGCAAATCCTTGCAATTTTTATTTCTCTGAAGAAGTCTTCATAGCCTCTTCACATTTTAATTTGTATTATTTTTATTTTGTTGTCAATTGTCACCATAATTATACATATTTTATGGGGTACAATATAATGTTTTGATACATGTATACATTATGTAATGATCAAATCATGGTAGGTAGTGCATCCATTACCTCAAACCTTTATCTTTTATTTGTAGTGAGAACATTCAAAATCCTCTCATGAAATACACACAGTATTATTGTTTACCGTAGTAATCCTGTTGTGCTATGGAACACCAGAAATTATTTCTTTTATCTAACTGTAATTTTGTACCTATTGGCCAATCTCTTCCCCATCATATTTTTTCTGCCTTCTCCAGCTTCTCATAACTATTATTCAACTCTGTCCTTCTCTGAGACCATCTTTGTTACATCGCACATATGAGTGAGATTGTGCAATATATGCATGTGTGTGTGCATGCACACTCCTGGCTTGCTTCAGTTAACATTATGTCCTCCAGGTTTATCCATGTTGCTACAAATGACAGGGTTTTATTTTTATGTCGAAGTATTCTATTGTGTATATATATTGCATTTCCATTATCAGTTCCTTTATTGATAGATCCTTAGATTTCGTCCATATCTTGGCTATTGTGAATAGTGCTATAACAAACATGAAAGAGTGCAGATATCTTTTTGATATACTGATTTCATTTTTTATAAACACCCAGTAAAGAAATTACTGGATCATATAGTAGCTATGATTTAATTTTTTGAGAAACCTCCATAATCTTTTTCAAAATCGATATATCAATTTATATTTCAGACAACAGTGTATAAGTGTTCTCTTTTCTCTACATCTGCACCAGCACTTGTTACTTTTTCTTGTGGTTTTGATTCATGTTGTTCTGATGATTAGTGATGTTGAACAATTTTTCATACCAATTGGCCATTAGTATGTCTTCTTTTTTCAGAAATGTCTATCTAGTCCTTTGCTTATTTTAAAAACATATTATTTGCTCTTTTGTTTTATTTCTTTTTTTATTATTATACTTTAAGTTCTGGGGTACATGTGCAGAACATGCAGGTCTGTTACATAGGTATACATGTGCCATGGTGGTTTCCTGCACCCATCAACCTGTCATCTACATTAGGTATTTCTCCTAATGCTATCTCTCCCGTAGTCCCCCCACCCTCCAACAGGCCCCAGTGTGTGATGTTCCCCTCCCTGTGTTCATGTGTTTTCATTGTTCAACTCCCACTTATCAGTGAGAACATGCAGTGTTTTGTTTTCTGATCTTGTGTTAGTTTGCTGAGAATGATGGTTACCAGCTTCATCCATGTCCCTGCAAAGGACATGAACTCCTCCTTTTTTATGGCTGCATAGTATTCCATAGTGTATATGTGCCAGATTTTCTTTATCCAGTCTAACAATGATGGGCATTTGGGTTGGTTCCAAATCTTTGTTATTGTGAATAGTGCCTCAATAAACATTACGTTTCTTTATAGTAGCATGTGTCTTTATAGTAGCATGATTTATAATCCTTTGGGTGTATACCCAGCAATGGGATTGCTGGGTGAAATGGTATTTCTATTTCTAGATGGTTGAGGAATTGTCACATTGTCTTCCACAATGGTTGAACTAATCTACATTCCCACCAACAGTGTAAAAGCTTTCCTATTTCTCCACATCCTCTCCAGCATCTGTTGTTTCCTGACTTTTTAATGATTGCCATTCTCATTGGCATGAGCTGGTATCTCATTGTTTTGATTTGCATTTCTCTAATGACCAGTGGTGAAGAGCATTTTTTCGTACGTCTGTTGGCTGCATAAATGTCTTCTTTTGAGAAGTGTCTGTTCATATTCTTCAGCCACTTTTTGATGGGGTTGTTTTTCTCTTATAAATTTGTTTAAGCTCTTTGTAGATTCTGGATATTAGACCTTTGAAAGATGGATACATTGCAAAAATTTTTTCCCATTCTATAGGTTGCCTGTTCACTCTGATGATAGTTTCTTTTGCTGTGCAGCAGTCCTTAGTTTAATTAGATCCCATTTGTCAATTTTGGCTTTTGTTGCCGTTGCTTTTGGTGTTTTAGTCATCAAGTCTTTCTCCATGCCTATGTCCTTAATGGTATTGCCTAGGTTTTTCGCCAGGGTTTTTATGGCTTTAGGAATTACATTTAAGTCTTTATTCCACCTTGAGTTAATTTTTGTATAAGATGTAAGGAAGGGATCCAGTTTCAGTTTTCTGCAAATGGCTAGCCAGTTTTCCCAGCACCATTTACTAAATAAAGAATCCTTTCCTCATTGCTTTTTTTTGTCAGGTTTGTAAAAGATCAGATGGCTGTAGATGTGTGGTGTTATTTCTGAGGCCTCTGTTCTGTTTCATTGGTCTGTATATCTGTTTTGGTACCAGTAGCATGCTGTTTTTTTTACTGTAGCCTTGTAGTATAGTTTGAAGTCAGGTAGCCTGATGCCTCCAGCTTTGTTCTTTTGGCTTAGAATTGTCTCGGCTATGTGGGCTCTGTTTTGGTTGTATACGAAATTTGAAGAAGTTTTTTTCCAATTCTGTGAAGAAAGTCAACGGTTGCTTGATGGGGATAGCAATGAATCTATAAATTACTTTGGGTAGTATGGCCATTTTCACAATATCGATTCTTCCTATCCATGAGCATGGAATGTTTTTCCCTTTGTTTGGTTCCTCTCTTATTTCCTTGAGCAGTGGTTTGTAGTTCTCCTTGAAGAGGTCCTTCACATCCCTTGTAAGTTGGATTCCTAGGTATTTTATTCTCTTTGTAGCAATTGTGAACGGGAGTTCACTCATTATTTGGCTCTCTGTTTGACTGTTATTGGTGTATAGGAATGCTTGTGATTTTTGCACATTGATTTTGTATCCTGAGAGTTTGCAGAAGTTGCTGATCAGCTTAAGGAGATTTTGGGCTGAGACTATGGGGTTTTCTTAATATACAATTCTGTCATCATCAAACAGAGACAATTTGACTTCTCTTTTCCTATTTGAATATTCTTTTTTTCTTTCTCTTGCCTGATTGCCCTTGCCAGAACTTCCAATACTATGTTGAATAGGAGTGGTGAGAGAGGGCATCCTTGTCTTGTGCAGGTTTTCAAAGGAATGCTTCCAGTGTTTACCTATTCAGTATGATATTGGCTGTGGGTTTGTCATAAACAGCTCTTATTATTTTGAGATACTTTCCATCAATACCTAGTTTATTGAGAGTTTTTAGCATGAAGGCTGTTGAATTTTTTCAAAGGCCTTTTCTGCATCTATTGAAATAATCATGTGGTTTTTGTCATTGGTTCTGTTTATATGATGGATTACACTTATTGATTTTTGTATGTTGAACCAGTCTTGCATCCCAGGGATGAAGCTGACTTGATGGTGGTGGATAAACTTTTTGATGTGCTGCTGGATTCGGTTTGCCAGTATTTTATTGAGGGTTTTCACATTGATGCTTATCAGGGATATTGGCCTGAAATTTTCTTTTTTTGTTGTGTCTCTACCAGGTTTGGGTATCAGGATAATGCTGCCCTCATAAAATGAGTTATGGATGAGCACCTCTTTTTCTATTGATTGGAATAGTTTCAGAAGGAATGGTACCAGCTCTTCTTTGTACCTCTAGTAGAATTCGGCTGTGAATTCGTCTGGTCCTGGACTTTTTTCGGTTGATAGGCTATTAATTCCTGCCTCAATTTCACATCTTGCTATTGTTCTATTCAGGAGTTTGACTTCTTCCTGGTTTAGTCTTGGAAGAGTGTATGTGTCCAGGAATTTATTGATTTCTTCTAGAGTTTCTAGTTTATTTGTATAGAAGTGTTCATAGTATTCTCTGATGATAATTTGTATTTCTGTGGGACCAGTGGTGATATCCCCTTTATCATTTTTTATTGCATCTATTTGGTTCTTCTCTCTTTTCTTCTTTATTAGCCTGGCTAGCAGTCTATTTTGTTGATCTTTTCAAAAAATCCAGCTCCTGGATTCATTGATTTTTTGAAGGTTTTCTTGTGTCTCTATCTCCTTCAGTTCTGCTCTGATCTTAGTTATTTCTTGCCTTCTGCTAGCTTTTGAATGTGTGTGCTCTTGCTTCTCTGGTTCTTTTAATTGTGATTTTAGGGTGTCGATTTTAGATATTTCCTGCTTTCTCTTGTGGGCCTTTAGTACTATAAATTTCCCTCTACACACTGCTTTGAATGTGTCCCAGAGATTCTGGTATGTTGTGTCTTTGTTCTCATTGGTTTCAAAGAACATGTTTATTTCTGCCTTCATTTTGTTATTTACCCAGTAATCATTCGGGAGCACGTTGTTCAATTTCCATGTAGTTGTGTGGTTTTGAGTGAGTTTCTTAATCCTGAGTTCTAGTTTGATTTCACTGTGGTCTGAGAGACTGTTTGTTATGATTTCCATTCTTTTGCATTTGCTGAGGAATGTTTTACTTCCAATTATGTGGTCAATTTTATAATAAGTGTTATGTGGTGCTGAGAAGAATGTATATTCTGTTAATTTGGGGTGGAGAGTTCTGTAGATGTCTATCACATCCACTTGGTCCAGAGTTGAGTTCAAGTCCTGAATATCCTTGTTAATTTTCTGTCTTGTTGATCTGTCTAATATTGATAGTGGTGTGTTAAAGTCTCCTACTATTATTGTGTGGGAATCTAAGTCTCTTTGTAGGTCTCTAAGAACTTGCTTTATGAATCTGGGTCCTCCTGTATTGAGTGCATATATATTTAGGATAGTTAGTTCTTCTTGTTGCACTGATCCCTTTACCATTATGTAATGCCCTTCATTTTTTTTTTTTTATCTTTTGTGGTTTAAAGCCTGTTTTATCAGAGACTAGGATTGCAACCCCTGCTCTTTTTTGCTTTCCATTTGCTTGGAAACTACTCCTCCATCTCTTTATTTTGAGCCTATGCATGTCTTTGCATGTGAGATGGGTCTCCTGAATACAGCACACAGATGGGTCTTCTTTACCCAATTTGCCAGTCTGTGTGTCTTTTAATTGGGGCATTTCCCTATTTTTATTTACTAGTATTAAAGTTTCAGGTCTTATGTTTAAGTCTTCAATCTGTCTTGCATTGATTTTTGTATATGCTGAGAGATAGGAGTCTATTTTCATTTTTCTGGATCTGGATATCCATTTTTGCAGCACCATTTATTTAAGAGACTGTTCTTTCCCTGATGTGTGTTCTTGGTGTATTTTTTGAAAGTCAGTTGGTTGTTAGTATGTGGGTTTATTTCTGTGTTCTCTATTCAGTTCCATTGATCTATGTGTTATTTTTATGCCAGTACTGTCTTGTTTTGGTTACTATAGCTTTGTAGTATATTTTGACATCAAATAGTGTGATGCCTCCAGCTTTGTTCTTTTTGTTCAAGATTACTTTGGTTATTCAGGGTCTTTTGCTGTTCCATATTAATTTTAGGATTTTCTTTCTATTTCAGTGAAGAATGTCATTAGTATTTTTATTGTGATTGCATTAGATCACTTTGGGTAGTAGTGAGGTTTTATTAATAGCAAAATAAATTCTTTCAATTCGTAAGAATGTAATATCTTTCCATTTACTTTTGTCTTCCTCAGTTAATTTCATCAGTGTTTTATAGTTTTCATTGTAAAGATATTCTATTCATTGTCAAGATATTTCACCTTTTTAATTAAATTTATTCCTAGGTATTTTACTTTTTGTAGCTTTGTAAATGGCATTGCATTTTTTAATTTCTTTTTTGACACTATTGGCTTATAGAAATGGCCAATCTCTCCGATTTTCCCTGTGTGCATAGGAGTAATAAATTTGTATGTTTTTCTCTTAAAAAAAAAAAAAAGAAAATGTGGCACATATACACCATGGAATACTATGTAGCCATAAAAAAGAATGAGTTCATGTCCTTTGCAGGGACATGGATGAAGCTGGAAACCATCATTCTCAGCAAACTAATACAGGAACAGAAAACCACACACTGAATGTTCTCACTCATAAGTGGAAGTTGAACAATGAGAACACATGGACACAGAGGGGAACATCACACACCGGGGCCTGTCGTGGGGTGGGGGATAGGGGAGGGATAGCATTAGGAGGAATACCTAATGTAGATGACGGGTTGATGAGTGCAGCAAACCACCATGACACGTGCGTACCTATGTAACAAACCTGCACGTCCTGCACATGTATCCCAGAACTTAATAAAAAAAAAAAAAAAAATAGGTTGCAAAAAAAAAAAAAAAAAAAAAGAAATGCTACTGATTTTTGTATGTTGATTTGTATTTTGCCATTTTATTGAACTAAACTCTCTTCAGTAGAGTCTTTAGGGTTTTCTATATGTATAATCATGTAATCTGCAAACAGGAATAATTTGATTTCCTCCTTTTCAATATTGATGCCCTTAATTTCTTTCACTTGTGCAATTGCTCTGGCAAGGACTTCCAGTATTCTGTTGAATAGAAGTAGTGAAAGTGGGTTTCCTTCATTTTTTCCAGATCTTAGAGGAAAGAATTTTAGTTTTTTACCCATTAAATATGATGTTAGCTGTGGGTTTGTCATATATGACCTTTACTGTGTTGAGATACATTCCTTCAATATATAATTTGTTGAGTTTTTAATCATAAAGGGATGATGAATTTTATCAAATCCTTTTGGATATCTATTAAAATGATCATGGTTTTTTCCTTCTAATTCTGTAATATGATGTATTATTGATTTGCAGATGTTGAACAATTCTTGTATCTCTGCAATGAATCCTAACTGGCCATGGTGAATGATCTTCATAACGTGCCGTTGATTTCAGGGTGCTAATATATTTTGAGGATTTTTGCATTCATGTTCATCAGGGATATTGGCCTATAGTTTTCCCTTTCTGTTGTGTCTTTAGCTGGTTTAGTATCATGGTAATGCTGACCTCATAGAAAGAGTTAAGAATTCCTTCCTCTTCAATTTTTTGAATAGTTTGAACAGGATTGATATTGGTTCTTCTTTAAGTGTTTGGTAGAATTCAGCAATGAAAACTTCATGTCTTAGGCTTTTCTTTGATGGGGGGCTTTTTGTTACTCATTCAATTTTGTTACCTGTTATTGGTCTATTCAGATTGTCTATTTCCTCATGATTCAGGATACAGAATTCTAGGTTGGTGATTTCTTTTTTTCTCAACATTTTAAATATTTCCCTCCAATCTGTTCTTGCTTGCATGGCTTCTAAAAATCAAATGTAATTCTAATCTTTGTTCCTCAGTTTGTAAGGTGTTTACTTTCTTTGACTTCTTTTGATATTTATTCTTTATCATTGATGCTCTATAGTTTGAATGTGATATGCATAGGTATAGTGATTTTTCTGGCATTTATTTTTCTTTGTGTTCCCTGAGTTCCCTGGATCTGTGGTTTGGTATCTTCCATAGTTTGACTGTTAGACTACCATAGACTGGGTGGCTTAAACAACAAATATTTATTTCTCATAGTTCTGGAGGCTAGAAATCTGAGATCAGGGTAATAATATGTCACTTTCTTATGAAGGCCCTTTTCTGGGTTTAAAGACTGTCATGTTTTACTGTATCTTCACATGGCAAAAAGAAAAGAGAAATAAGGCAAGTTCTCTTGTATCTCTTCTTATAAGAATACCAGTCTCATTCATGAGAGCTTTACACTTAAGATCTAATTGCGTCCCAAAAGCTTTACCACCAAATACCATCCTATTAGGGTTAGGCTTCAACGTTGGCAGAGGAGGGCACATTCAATCTATAGCAGTGCCTGACATTCATTTGAAAAAACTGTCCATGATTATTGCTTCAAATATTTCTTCTGTTACCTTGTCTCTTTGTTCCTCTTCTGTATTCCCATTATGTATATGTTATACCTTGTGTAGTTGTCCCACATTCCTTGGATATTCTGTTTGGTTTTCTTTTTCAGTGTTTTTTTCTCTTTGCTTTTCTAAGAAGATTTTGTTGACATATTCTCAAGCTCAAAGTTTTTTTTTTTTTTTCCGTGGCTGTGCCCAGTCTACTGACAAGCCTATCAAATATATTACTCATTTCTTTTATAGTGCTTTTGATCTCTAGCAATTCTTTTTTATTATTTCTAGAATTTGCATCCTGTGATTGCATGGCCCATCTGTTCTTGCATGCTGTCTACTTTATTCATAATGGCCCTTGGCATATTGTTTTAAATTCTCAGTCTGAAAACTCCAACATCTCTGCCATATTTGATTCTGGTTCTGATGTTTTCTTTGTCTCTTCAAACTATGTTTCTTTGCCTGTTAGTATGACTTGCAATTTTTTCTTGATAGTTGACATGATATATTGGGTAAAAGAAATAGTGGGGTTTTGGCATTTTTCTTGCTTGGGGTTCTCTGAGTTCTCTAATGTAAATAGGACTTCAATAATGTGGTGAGGTGTAGAGGGAGAGGAAATGTTTCATAGTGCCATGATTAGGTCTCAGTCTTTTCGTGAGCCTGTGCCTCAGGACTGTAACTCCACAAGTGCTTCTCAGTTTTTTATCGCCTCCCTTAGGTGGGAGTGAATAAAGTTGAGTGTTTTCTTTCCTCAGGTAAGTTAGAGTCTTAAAAGCAATACTTGAAGCTCTGGTAAAATAGCTTCTCCTGAGGCAGGCCTTCTTAAGATGAACAGAATGCACTAGTATATTTTAAAATTGTTCTTTTCCCCTCCCCTTGACAGAAGCACTAGGGTATTTTTCTCCAATCTTCACTATGAGAATCTGGAAAAGCTCCTGAAAGTAACATTCACAAAAGTGTGGGGCCCTCACCACCCCATGACTGTGTCCTCCTGGAGTTTTTTTTCTCTCAGACTTGTCCACACTGAGCCTCCAGCAATTCATCAATTACAACTCAAGTTTTCTTCTCCTGGCTCTGGTTACTATGGAGATTTCTTCTTGTGGGCTTCTGCTCTGGTAAGTTGTGATTCTCTCTATCTAGTCTGTCTGTCTCTACAATTTTGTGGAGCAGCAGTTTGCCCCGTGACCTCCTATCTCTTATGGATCTAAAAAGAATTATTGATTTTTCAGTTTGTTCAACTTTTTATGCCTTGTTAGGATGGAGTGTCAACTTTCAAGCTCCTTACCTGCCAAACTGAAAACCAAAAGTGTGTGTAGATAAATTGTAGAATCACAGTGACAAAATGCTGAAATGTTTACTGGGATTACATAGAATCTACAAAAAACTTTTTCAGACAGTTTCATAATTGTTATTCTTCCAATTCATGAATATTTTATTCACTTACTTTAATTCTCTCAAAAACATTTCTTAGATTTCTGTATAGAATTCTTGAGCTACTTTAATTAGATTTATTTCTAGTTAGTTGAATTTGTGTGTATGCACTACTATAAAGAGTACTGGTTTTAACTTTGTTTCTACATGTTTATTTCTGGTATATAGAAATACAATTGATTTCTCTTTATTAATCTTATATAAAATAAACTTAATTAAGTTCAAATCTAATTCCTTATCTATAGCTTCTTTGAGATTATATGTATATGCACAATATGGCATCTGTGAACAACAATTTTAGAACTGCAGGACACATTGAATAGGAGTGATGATATAAGATTCCTTTGTCTCATCTTAAATTTCAGAGAATGTTTGCTGTTGTTGTCATTGTTCTTGTTTTGTTTTAATTTCTACTTTTATTTTAGATGTGGGGGATATGTGTTCAGGTTTGTTACATGGGTATATTGCACCTAGGCAGTAAGCATAGTACACAATAGTAGTTTATCAACACCCACCTGCCTCCCTCCCTTCCCCCTTTATAGTCCATAGTGTCTGTTGTACCCTTGTTTATATCCATGTGTACTCAATTTTTAGCTATCACTTATAAATGAGAACATGTGATATTTGGTTTTCTCTTCCTACATTAGTTTGCTTAGAGTTATAGCCTCCAGCTCCATCCACATTGCTGCAAAGGAAGTCTCGCTCTATCACCCAGGTTGGAGTGCAGTGGCGCAAACCCGGCTCACTGCAACCTCCGCCTCATGGGTTCAAGCGATTCTCCAGCCTCAGCCACCCAAATAGCTGGGATTACAGACATGCACCACCATGCCTGGTTAATTTTTGTATTTTTAGTAGAGACGGGGGTTTCATCATATTGGTCATGCTAGTCATGAACTCCTGACTTCAAATGATCCCCCTACGTCAGCCTCTCTAAGTGCTGGGATTACAGGTGTGAGCCACCATGTCTGGCCTCAATTTCATTCTTTTTTGTGGCTGTGTAGTATTTGGTGGTATATATGTACCACATGTTCTTTATCCAGTTGACCATTGTTTGGCACCTAGGTTGATTCCATATCTTTGCTATTGTGAATAGCATGGCCATGAACATATGAGTGCATGTGTCTTTCTGGTATAATCATCTATTTTTCTTTGGGTATATACCCAGTAATGGGATTGGTGGGTCAAATGGTAGCTCTTTTTTAAGTTCTTTGAGAAATTAACACGTGCTTTCTATACAGTGACTGAACTAATTTACATTCCCAACAGCAATGTATAAGTGTTGCCTTTTCTCTTCCACCTCACCAGCATCTGTTATATTTGACTTTTTAGAAACAGCCATTCTGATAATGAGAGAATATCTCATTGTGGTTTTTATTTGCATTTCTCTCATGATTTCTGATGATGAGCGTTTTTTCATACGTTTCTTGGCTGCTTGTATGTCTTGTCTTCTTGTTCCCTGTTTGTGTCCTTTGTCTATTTTTTAAATGGGATTATTTGTGACAAAAAAACAGCCAACATCATACTAAACAGGCAAAGGATGGAACCATTGCCTTTGAGAACTGGAACAAGATAAAAATGCCCACTCTCACCACTTCTATTTAACATAGTCCTAGAAGTTCTAGCCAGAAAAATCAGGCAAGAGAAAGAAATAAAAGGGCATCCAAAAAGGAAAAGAAGAAACTAAACTCTCTTCACTGATATGATTCTATACCTAGAAAATGCTGAAGGCTGCCAAAAGGCTACTAGAACTGAGAGATTATTTTTGTAAAGTTTCATGATAAAAAATCAATGCACAAAAATCAGTAGCATTTCTAGACCCCAATAATGTCCAAGCTGAGAGTCAAATCAAGAACACAATCCTATTCACAACAGCTAGAAAGAAAATAAATACCTAGGAAAAAGCTAACCAAGAAGGTGAAAGATCTCAACAATGAGAATTATAAAACAGAAATCAGAGACACCACAAATAAATCAAAAAACATTCCATGCTCATGGACTGGAAGAATCAATATCATTAAAATGACCATATTGCCTAAAGCAAATTATAGATTAAATGCTATTCCTATCAAACTACCAATGTCGTTCTTCACAGAATGACACAAAAGTATTCTAAAATTCATATGAAAACAAAAGAAACTCAGAACAGTCAAAGCAATCATTACCAGCAAGATCAAAGCTGGAAACATCACACTACCCTACTTCAAACTATACTATAAGGTTACAGCAACCAAAACAGCATGGTACTGGTACATGGTACTGTACAAAAACAGACCAATAGACCAATGGAACAGAATAAAAACTCAGAAATGAAGCTGCACACTTAGAACCATCTGATCTTCAACAAGGCCAACAATAACAAGCAATGGGGAAAGGAGTCCCTAATCAATAAATGGTGCTAGGACAACTTGCTAGCCATATACAAAGTAATGGAACTGGACCCTTATATTTCACTATATAGGAAATTTAACTCAAGATGCATTAAAGATTTAAATGTAAGACCTCAAAATATAAACACCCTGGAAGAAACCCTAGGAGATACCCTTCTCAACATGGGCCTTGGCAAAGAGTTTTTGGCTAAGCCCCCAAAAGCAATTGCAAGAAAAACAAAAATTGAGAAGTGTGACCTAATTAATTAAAGAATTCTGCACAGCAAAACAGCCAAGCAATAAACAGACAACCTACACAGTGGGAGAATATATTCACAAACTATACATCCGACAAAGGTCTGCTATCCAGAATCTATAAAGAACTTAAACAAATCAATAAGATAATTTGTTTATATATTTTATCATTAACTATTATGCTTTCCATAGGAATCATGTAGTATCTTTTATATTAATGGTATGCTAATAGATTTTTGTTTGTTTTAATCAAAATAGTTGTTGATTTTTTAAAAATATCAGATGTTGGCAAGGATGCAGAGAAAATCAAATGCTTATACACTGTTGGTGGGAATATAAATCAGTAAAACCCCTGTGGAAAACAGTATGGATATTTCTCAAAGAATTAAAAATAGAGCTACCATTCAATCCAGCAGACCCAGTACTGGCTACCATTGGATCCAGCAGTCCCAGTACTAGGTATCTACCTAAAGGAAAATAAAGTATTATATCAACAAGCTACCTACACTTTCATGCTTATTGCAGCACTGTTCACAATAGCAAAGTTATGGAATTAACCTAAGTGTCCATTGATGGATTATTACATAAGGAAATTGTGGTATATCTATACCACAGAATACCACTCAAGATATAAAAATAGAATAAAATTATGTCTTTTGCAGCAACATGGATGAAACTGGAGGCCATTACCTTAAATTTAATGACTCAGAAACAGAAAGTTGATTACTGCATGTCTCACTTATAAATGAGAGGTAAATAATGTACATACATGAACACAGAGAGTGGAATAACAGACATTGGAAACTCGGAAAGGTAGAAGGGTGGGAGGGAAACAAGGGATGAGAAATTACTTAATGATGAAGACACCCTACATGCATCTGATTGAATTTCCAGAGAAACAGAGTAAGGAATAAGTAACATTTGGAGAGATATTAACTGAGATTTTTTTCATAACTATGTAATGGCACCTAACATTAAACTCACAAAGTTGGTGAATCCCTAGCAAGATAAACAGAAAAAAATACATACATATGCTTCCAAATGTGTCATAGCAATCCTGCAGAACATCAAGCTTTCTACAATAATATAGTAATTAAGGCAGTGTGGAATTGTTGGAGAGATAGACAAATGGACCAATAAAATAGAATAAGGAGCTCAGAAATATATTTATACATACAGGGAAACTTTATAATTGAACTACTATAAAATAATAAGGAATAAGGTAAGCATTCTAATAAAGAAATGGCCAAAATATACGAATAAGTTTTACATAAATATTTCAGAGAAGAGTAAAAATGAATGGTTAATAAATGTCAAAACAAAAAAATTTAAACTTAGTAATTGTCAGGAAAATAACCCACTTCCAATCATTGGTAAAGATGAAGAGCAATGATAACTCTCAGACATGGCAAATGGGAGTTTAAATTGGTACAGTTTAAGAAAATAATTTAGCATTACCCACCAAATTTGAACATACTCATATACTGTACTTGTGTAACCATGCATCCTAGTATGTCCACTTTACTTACTTTAGAATAATTGCCAACATTATCCTCTTCAAGTTTTTAAAATATTCCAATTTGAATAATATACTAAATGATCATCGTATCTGTGGCCAACAATTCTCCTTCTGGATACATTTATCTGAGAAAATCTCTTGTTCACGTATACAGATTAACTCTGTGAGTGCTTTTGGTAGCATTATTTGGAATTGTGAAACCTGAAATCCAACTAAATGTTCAATAGAAAGGTTAGATAAAGGAGGATATGTTTTTATACTAGAAGCCTACGTAGAAAGAAAATAAAATGAATACATCTTTACTCACAACACAGATGGATCAAAAAAACAAATTTAAGTGACATAAACAAGTGACTGAAGAATACACACAGTATGTTCTATTCATATGGAGTGAAAACACAGGCAAACCTGGGTAATACACTGTTAAGCCATGTGTACACATGGAGCTACATAATCCACAAAAGCAAGGTAGGTGATTCACATAAAATTGAAAGTAGCGGTTACTTCTAGCAAACAAAATTTTAAAAAGAGTATACTAAAGTTTCGAATGTACTGGTTTCACTCTTAAGATAGGTGGTGCTACTGAATAATAATTGTAATAATATATACTCCTTAAAAGGTATGATATATTTCACATTAGTAAACTCTGAAATTTTGATAAAATGTATTATTGATATTTTTCTCTTTTTTTTTTTACAACTAATAACCGTATTTGTGCCTTTTCTTCAGTTGAGCTGACCATGGTTTTCCCATTTATTTTAATAGCTCTTTGTATATCATGGATAATAATTTCTTCTCTACAAAATGTGTTAGAAATTATTTCCTCTTGAGGGGGAGGAGCCAAGATGGCCGAATAGGAACAGCTCCGGTCTACAGCTCCCAGCGCGAGCGACGCAGAAGACGGGTGATTTCTGCATTTCCATCTGAGGTACCGTGTTCATCTCACTAGGGAGTGCCAGACAGTGGGCGCAGGTCAGTGGGTGAGCGCACCGTGCGCCAGCCGAAGCAGGGGCGAGGCATTGCCTCACTCGGGAAGCGCAAGGGGTCAGGGAGTTCCCCTTCCAGGGGTGACAGACGGCACCTGGAAAATCGGGCCACTCCCACCCGAATACTGTGCTTTTCCGACGGGCTTAGGAAACGGTGCCCCAGGAGAGTATAGCCCGCACCTGGCTCAGAGGGTCCTACGCCCACGGAGTCTCGCTGATTGCTAGCACAGCAGTCTGAGATCAAACAGCAAGTCGGCAGCGAGGCTGGGGGAGGGGCGCCCGCCATTGCCCAGGCTCGCTTAGGTAAACAAAGCAGCCTGGAAGCTTGAACTGGGTGGAGCCCACCACAGCTCAAGGAGGCCTGCCTGCCTCTGTAGGCTCCACCTCTGAGGGCAGGGCACAGACAAACAAAAAGACAGCAGTAACCTCTGCAGACTTAAATGTCCCTGTCTGACAGCTGTGAGGAGAGCAGTGGTTCTCCCAGCACGCAGCTGGAGATCTGAGAACCGGCTGACTGCCTCCTCAAGTGGGTTCCTGACCCCTGACCCCCGAGCAGCCTAACTGGGAGGCACCCCCCAGCAGGGGCAGACTGACACCTCACACGGCCGGCCAGGTACTCCAACAGACCTGCAGCTGAGGGTTCTGTCTGTTAGAAGGAAAACTAACAGAAAGGACATCCACACCAAAAACCCATCTGTATATCACCATCATCAAAGACCAAAAGTAGATAAAACCACAAAGATGGGGAAAAAACAGAGCAGAAAAACTGGAAACTCTAAAAACCAGAGTACCTCTCCTCCTCCAAAGGAACGCAGTTCCTCACCAGCAACGGAACAAAGCTGGACGGAGAATGACTTTGACGAGCTGAGAGAAGAAGGCTTCAGACGATCAAATTACTCCGAGCTACGGGAGGATATTCAAACCAAAGGCAAAGAAGTTGAAAACTTTGAAAAAAATTTAGAAGAATGTATAACTAGAATAACCAATACAGAGAAGTGCTTAAAGGAGCTGATGGAGCTGAAAACCAAGGCTCGAGAACTACGTGAAGAATGCAGAAGCCTCAGGAGCCGATGCGATCAAATGGAAGAAAGGGTATCAGCCCTGGAAGATGAAATGAATGAAATGAAGCGAGAAGGGAAGTTTAGAGAAAAAAGAATAAAAAGAAACGAGCAAAGCCTCCAAGAAATGTGGGACTATGTGAAGAGACCAAATCTACGTCTGATTGGTGTACCTGAAAGTGACGGGGAGAATGGAAACAAGTTGGAAAACACTCTGCAGGATATTATCCAGGAGAACTTCCCCAATCTAGCAAGGCAGGCCAACATTCAGATTCAGGAAATACAGAGAATGCCACAAAGATACTCCTCGAGAAGAGCAACTCCAAGACACATAATTGTCAGATTCACCAAAGTTGAAATGAAGGAAAAAATGTTAAGGGCAGCCAGAGAGAAAGGTCGGGTTACCATCAAAGGGAAGCCCATCAGACTAACAGCGGATCTCTCGGCAGAAACCCTACAAGCCAGAAGAGAGTGGGGGCCAATATTCAACATTCTTAAAGAAAAGAATTTTCAACCCAGAATTTCATATCCTGCCAAACTAAGCTTCATAAGTGAAGGAGAAATAAAATACTTTACAGACAAGCAAACGCTGAGAGATTTTGTCACCACCAGGCCTGCCCTAAAAGAGCTCCTGAAGGAAGCGCTAAACATGGAAAGGCACAACCGGTACCAGCCACTGCAAAATCATACCGAAATGTAAAGACCATCGAGACTAGGAAGAGACTGCATCAACTAACGAGAAAAATATCCAGCTAACATCATAATGACAGGATCAGATTCACACATAACAATATTAACTTTAAATGTAAATGGACTAAATGCTCCAATTAAAAGACACAGACTGGCAAATTGGATAAAGACTCAAGACCCATCAGTGTGCTGTATTCAGGAAACCCATCTCACGTGCAGAGACACACATAGGCTCAAAATAAAAGGATGGAGGAAGATCTACCAAGCAAATGGAAAACAAAAAAAGGCAGGGGTTGCAATCCTAGTCTCTGATAAAACAGACTTTAAACCAACAAAGATCAAAAGAGACAAAGAAGGCCATTACATAATGGTAAAGGGATTAATTCAACAAGAAGAGCTAACTATCCTAAATATATATGCACCCAATACAGGAGCACCCAGATTCATAAAGCAAGTCCTGAGTGACCTACAAAGAGACTTAGACTCCCACACATTAATAATGGGAGACTTTAACACCCCACTGTCAACATCAGACAGATCAACGAGACAGAAAGTCAACAAGGATACCCAGGAATTGAACTCAGCTCTGCACCAAGCAGACCTAATAGACATCTACAGAACTCTCCACCCCAAATCAACAGAATATACATTTTTTTCAGCACCACACCACACCTATTCCAAAATTGACCATATACTTGGAAGTAAAGATCTCCTCAATAAATGTAAAAGAACAGAAATTGTAACAAACTGTCTCTCAGATCACAGTGCAATCAAGCTAGAACTCAGGATTAAGAATCTCACTCAAAACCGCTCAACTACGTGGAAACTGAACAACCTGCTCCTGAATGACTACTGGGTACATAACGAAATGAAGGCAGAAATAAAGATGTTCTTTGAAACCAACGAGAACCAAGACACAACATACCAGAATCTCTGGGATGCATTCAAAGCAGTGTGTAGAGGGAAATTTATAGCACTAAATGCCCACAAGAGAAAGCAGGAAAGATCCAAAATTGACACCCTAACATCACAATTAAAAGAACTAGAAAAGCAAGAGCAAACACATTCAAAAGCTAGCAGAAGGCAAGAAATAACTAAAATCAGAGCAGAACTGAAGGAAATAGAGACACAAAAAACCCTTCAAAAAATAAATGAATCCAGGAGCTGGTTTTTTGAAAGGATCAACAAAATTGATAGACTGCTAGCAAGATTAATAAAGAAAAAAAGAGAGAAGAATCAAATAGATGCAATAAAAAATGATAAAGGGGATATCACCACCGATCCCACAGAAATACAAACTACCATCAGAGAATATTACAAACACCTCTATGCAAATAAACTAGAAAATCTAGAAGAAATGGATAAATTCCTCAACACATACACCTTCCCAAGACTAAACCAGGAAGAAGTTGAATCTCTGAATAGACCAATAACAGGAGCTGAAATTGTGGCAATAATCAATAGCTTACCAACCAAAAAAAGTCCAGGACCAGATGGGTTCACAGCCGAATTCTACCAGAGGTACAAGGAGGAGCTGGTACCATTCCTTCTGAAACTATTCCAATCAATAGAAAAAGAGGGAATCCTCCCTAACTCATTTTATGAGGCCAGCATCATCCTGATACCAAAGCCTGGCAGAGACACAACCAAAAAAGAGAATTTTAGACCAATATCCTTGATGAACATTGATGCAAAAATCCTCAATAAGATACTGGCAAACAGAATCCAGCAGCACATCAAAAAGCTTATCCACCATGATCAAGTGGGCTTCATCCCTGGGATGCAAGGCTGGTTCAATATACGCAAATCAATAAATGTAATCCAGCATATAAACAGAACCAAAGACAAAAACCACATGATTATCTCAATAGATGCAGAAAAGGCCTTTGACAAAATTCAACAACCCTTCATGCTAAAAACTCTCAATAAATTAGGAATTGATGGGACGTATCTCAAAATAATAAGAGCTATTTATGACAAACCCACAGCCAATATCATACTGAATGGGCAAAAACTGGAAGCATTCCCTTTGAAAACTGGCACAAGACAGGGATGCCCTCTCTCGCCACTTCTATTCAACATAGTGTTGGAAGTTCTGGCCAGGGCAATTAGGCAGGAGAAGGAAATCAAGGGTATTCAATTAGGAAAAGAGGAAGTCAAATTGTCCTTGTTTGCAGATGGCATGATAGTATATCTAGACAACCCCATTGTCTCAGCCCAAAATCTCCTTAAGCTGATAAGCAACTTCAGCAAAGTCTCAGGATACAAAATCAATGTGCAAAAATCACAAGCATTCTTATACATCAATAACAGACAAACAGAGAGCCAAATCATGAGTGAACTCCCATTCACAATTGCTTCAAAGAGAATAAAATACCTAGGAATCCAACTTACAAGGGATGTGAAAGACCTCTTCAAGGAGAACTACAAACCACTGCTCAAGGAAATAAAAGAGGACACAAACAAATGGAAGAGCATTCCATGCTCATGGGTAGGAAGAATCAATATCATGAAAATGGCCATCCTTCCCAAGGTAATTTACAGATTCAATGCCATCCCCATCAAGCTACCAATGACTTTCTTCACAGAATTGGAAAAAACTACTTTAAAGTTCATATGGAACCAAAAAAGAGCCCGCATCGCCAAGTCAATCCTAAGCCAAAAGAACAAAGCTGGAGGCATCACACTACCTGACTTCAAACTATACTACAAGGCTACAGTAACCAAAACAGCATGGTACTGGTACCAAAACAGAGATATAGATCAATGGAACAGAACAGAGCCATCAGAAATAATGCCACATATCTACAAGTATCTGATCTTTGACAAACCTGACAAAAACAAGAAATGGGGAAAGGATTCCCTATTTAATAAATGGTGCTGGGAAAACTGGCTAGCCATATGTAGAAAGCTGAAACTGGATCCCTTCCTTACACCTTATACAAAAATCAATTCAAGATGGATTAAAGACTTAAATGTTAGACCTAAAACCATAAAAACCCTAGAAGAAAACCTAGGCATTACCATTCAGGACATAGGCATGGGCAAGGACTTCATGTCTAAAACACCAAAAGCAATGGCAACAAAAGCCAAAATTGACAAATGGGATCTAATTAAACTCAAGAGCTTCTGCACAGCAAAGGAAACTACCATCAGAGTGAACAGGCAACCTACAAAATGGGAGAAAATTTTCGCAACCTACTCATCTGACAAAGGGCTAATATCCAGAATCTACAATGAACTCCAACAAATTTACAAGAAAAAAACAAACAACCCCATCAAAAAGTGGGCGAAGGACATGAACAGACACTTCTCAAAAGAAGACATTTATGCAGCCAAAAAACACATGAAAAAATGCTCACCATCACTGGCCATCAGAGAAATGCAAATCAAAACCACAATGAGATACCATCTCACACCAGTTAGAATGGCAATCATTAAAAAGTCAGGAAACAACAGGTGCTGGAGAGGATGTGGAGAAATAGGAACACTTTTACACTGTTGGTGGGACTGTAAACTAGTTCAACCCTTGTGGAAGTCAGTGTGGCGATTCCTCAGGGATCTAGAACTAGAAATTCCATTCGACCCAGCCATCCCATTACTGGGTATATACCCAAAGGACTATAAATCATGCTGCTATAAAGACACATGCACACGTATGTTTATTGCCGCATTATTCACAATAGCAAAGACTTGGAACCAACCCAAATGTCCAGCAATGATAGACTGGATTAAGAAAATGTGGCACATATACACCATGGAATACTATGCAGCCATAAAAAATGATGAGTTCACGTCCTTTGTAGGGACATGGATGAAACTGGAAATCATCATTCTCAGTAAACTATCGCAAGAACAAAAAACCAAACACCGCATATTCTCACTCATAGGTGGGAATTGAACAATGAGAACACATGGACACAGGAAGGGGAACATCACACTTTGGGGACTGTTGTGGGGTGGGGGGAGGGGGGAGGGATAGCATTGGGAGATATACCTAATGCTAGATGACAAGTTGGTGGGTGCAGCGCGCCAGCATGGCACATGTATACATATGTAACTTACCTGCACATTGCGCACATGTACCATAAAACCTAAAGTATAATAATGATAATAATAATAATAATAATAAAAGAAAAAAAAAAAAAAAAAAAAAAGAAATTATTTCCTCTTGCTTATTGTTAGCAAAAAAAAGTACAAATATAATTTTGTTTCCTTTAAAATAGTCCCATATCTCTTATTGCCACATCCAATTTAGAAGTTTGAATTTTCTCATTCAGAGAAGTGCTCATGTTGTTTCTGATATATAGTTCTTATTACCTGGGATTGAATGGCACTCCTTGGTTATATTCTCCCTTATTAGACTCAAGGACCATTTGGATGTTCATGCAGAAGAGCCTTTTGGAATTAGAGAAGCCTTACAGAGACAGCAAACTAAAGCCCAGGGAGAGGGTGTGACTGCCTCTACATGCTACAGCCAGTGAGCCACAGAGCTGACAATGAACACTAGCCCTCTTGACTCCAAGTCAAGCCAGTGGACGTTCACAAAGAGGGCTTCCAGTCAGCCTGCTTCTTTGCTTGCTCAAGATAAAAATACATGCATATGTAACTTTAAACTGCCAAGTAACATAATTGTATACACAATACCCTTGAAATGTGAATGACTGGATGGCATTTCAATGCTAGAAAACAGGGGAACCAGTTATAATCGCTGATTATATATGGATGATAAACAAGGTTGGAAAAATGTATTAAGACTGAGCTTACAGCTGAAAGTTAAGGCTTGGCCACCAAAGAGAGGAAAATAGCATGGACTAATATGTTTTAATGAAACAAACCACATGGTCCCACCATATGCCTGCTGTACTATACTGTATTAATCGTTCCTGTAGCTTTCATTTTTAGTGGCTACCCCAGCCCATCAGTGTAATGGGTAGTGGAGTAAATTACATATTACATTTAACTGTCACATTGAATAGCATTTCCATGTAGGCTTTCTTAGAATTTTAATAAAGTGACCTGGCTGGCTTGCCAGCTAATATAAAATCAGCCTCCTAACTACTTTCTTTACTGCTGTCATGACGACCTCAACTGATAAGCTCTTATGACCTTTCTCAATTTAATTCAATTTGTTAGACATTTAAAACTGAATTTTTTACACAAATTAATGGTAAATGTGTGATTTCCCCTACCAATCACCCCTCCCTCTTTCCTCTAGGAAAGATTAGGATAGATGAATCAAAATATAACTGGCTCAAATTGCATAAATGTTCAAAGCATACAAGGCAGCATGCAATATAACAGTGTAAAACATTTCTCAAACGTGTTGATCTGGGGTGAAAAACTAAAACAAATGTTGCGTTCATTCTTTTGCTTCATAAAAGAATAAACTCTGCAATTAATAACATGGTCTTTCAGGTCAGACAGGTATGGGTTTGAGACCTGGTTTGACTACTTATAAGTTATATTCTAGAAATTATAACAAACTGTCTCTCAGACCACAGTGCAATCAAAATAGAACTCAGGATTAAGAAACTCACTCAAAACTGCTCAACTACGTGGAAAATGAACAACCTGCTCCTGAATGACTACTGGGTATGTAACGAAATGAAGGCAGAAATAAAGATGTTCTTTGAAACCAACGAGAACAAAGACACAACATACCAGAATCTCTGGGACACATTCAAAGCAGTGTGTAGAGGGAAATTTATAGCACTAAATGCCCACAAGAGAAAGCAGGAAAGATCTAAAATTGACACCCTAACATCACGATTAAAAGAACTAGAGAAGCAAGAGCAAACACACTCAAAAGCTAGCAGAAGGCAACAAATAACTAAGATCAGAGCAGAACTGAAGGAAATAGAGACACAAAAACCCTTCAAAAAATCAATGAATCCAGGAGCTAGTTTTTTGAAAAGATCAACAAAATTGATAGACTGCTAGCAAAACTAATAAAGAAGAAAAGAGGGAAGAATCAAATAGATGCAATAAAAAATGATAAAGGGGATATCACCACTAATCCAAAAGAAATACGAACTACCATCAGAGAATACTATAAACGCCTCTACGCAAATAAACTAGAAAATCTAGAAGAAATGGATAAATTCCTCAACCCATACACCCTCCCAAGACTAAACCAGGAAGAAGTTGAATCTCTTAATAGACCAATAACAGGCTCTGAAACTGAGGCAATAATTAACAGCTTACCAACCAAAAAAAGTCCAGGACCAGACGGATTCACAGCCGAATTCTACCAGAGGTACAAGGAGGAACTGGTACCATTCCTTCTGAAACGATTCCAATCAATAGAAAAAGAAGGAATCCTCCCTAACTCATTTTATGAGGCCAGCATCATCCTGATACCAAAGCCTGGCAGAGACACAACCAAAAAAGAGAATTTTAGACCAATATCCCTGATGAACATTGATGCAAAAATCCTCAAAAAAATACTGGCAAACTGAATCCAGCAGCACATCAAAAAGCTTATCCACTATGATTAAGTGGGCTTCATCCCTGGGATGCAAGGCTGGTTCAACATACAAAAATCAATAAACATAATCCAGCATTTAAACAGAACCAAAGACAAAAACCACATGATTATCTCAATAGAAGCAGAAAAGGCCTTCAACAAAATTCAACAGCCCTTCATTCTAAAAACTCTCAATAAATTAGGTATTGATGGGACGTATCTCCAAATAATAACAGCTATTTATGAAAAACCCACAGCCAATATCATACAGAATGGGCAAAAACTGGAAGCATTCCCTCTGAAAACTGGCACAAGACAGGGATGACCTCTCTCACCACTCCTATTCAACATAGTGTTGGAAGTTCTGGCCAGGGCAATCAGGCAGGAGAAAGAAATAAAGTGTATTCAATTAGGAAAAGAGGAAGTCAAATTGTCCCTGTTTGCAGATGACATGATTGTATATCTAGAAAACCCCATCGTCTCAGTCCAAAATCTCCTTAAGCTGATCAGCAACTTCTGCAAAGTCTCAGGATACAAAATCAATGTGCAAAAATCACAAGCATTCTTATACACCAATAACAGACAAACAGAGAGCCAAATCATGAGTGAACTCCCATTCACAATTGCTCCAAAGAGAATAAAATACCTAGGAATCCAACTTACAAGGAATGTGAAGGACCTCTTCAAGGAGAACTATAAACCACTGCTCAACGAAATAAAAGAGGACACAAACAAATGGAAGAACATTCCATGCTCATGGATAGGAAGAATCAATATCGTGAAAATGGCCATACTGCCCAAGGTAATATATAGACTCAATGCCATCCCCATTAAGCTACCAATGACTTTCTTCACAGAACTGGAAAAAACTACTTTAAAGTTCGTATGGAACCAAAAGAGTGTCCCCATTGCCAAATCAATCCTAAGCCAAAAGAACAAAGCTGGAGGCATCATGCTACCTGACTTCAAACTATACTACAAGGCTACAGTAACCAAAACAGCATGGTACTGGTACCAAAACAGATATAGACCAATGGAACAGAACAGAGCCCTCAGAAATGATACCGCACATCTACAACTATCTGATCTTTGACAAACCTGACTAAAACAAGAAATGGGGAAAGGATTCCCTATTTAACAAATGGTGCTGGGAAAACTGGCTAGCCATATGTAGAAAGCTGAAACTGGATCCCTTCCTTACACCTTATACAAAAATTAATTTAAGATTGATTAAAGACTTAAATGTTAGACCTAAAACCATAAAAACCCTAGAAGAAAACCTAGGAAATACCATTCAGGACATAGGCATGAGTAAGAACTTCATGTCTAAAACACCAAAAGCAATGGCAACAAAAGCCAAAATTGACAAATGGGATCTAATTAAACTAAAGAGCTTCTGCACAGCAAAAGAAACTACCATCAGAGTGAACAGGAAACCTACAGAATTGGAGAAAATTTTTGCAATCTACTCATCTGACAAAGGGCTAATATCCGGAATCTACAATGAACTCAAACAAATTTACAAGAAAAAAACAAACAACCCCATCAAAAAGTGAAGGATAAGAACAGACACTTCTCAAAAGAAGACATTTATGCAGCCAACAGACACATGAAAAAATGCTCATCATCACTGGCCATCAGAGAAATGCAAATCAAAACCACAATGAGATATCATCTCACACCATTTAGAATGGCAATCATTAAAAAGTCAGGAAACAACAGGTGCTGGGGAGGATGTGGAGAAATAGGAACACTTTTACACTGTTGGTGGGACTGTAAACTAGTTTAACCATAGTGGAAGTCAGGATGGCGATTCCTTAGGGATCTAGAACTAGAAATACCATTTGACCCAGCCATCCCATTACTGGGTATATACCCAAAGGATTATAAAACATGCTGCTATGAAGACACATGCACACGTATGTTTATTGTGGCACTATTCACAATAGCAAAGACTTGGAACCAACCCAAATGTCCCACAATGATAGACTGGATTAAGAAAATGTGGCACGTATACACCATGGAATACTATGCAGCCATAAAAAATGAGGAGTTCATGTCCTTTGTAGGGACATGGATGAAGCTGGAAACCATCATTCTCAGCAAACTATCACAAGGACAAAAAACCAAACACCGCATGTTCTCACTCATAGGTAGGAATTGAACAATGAGAACACTTGGACACGGGCAGGGGAACATCACACACCGGGGCCTGTTGTGGGGTGGGGGTAGGGGGGAGGGATAGCATTAGGAGATATACCTAATGTAAATGATGAGTTAATGGGTGCAGCACACCAACATGGCACATGTATACATATGTAACAAACCTGTACATTGTGCACATGTACCCTAGAACTTAAAGTATAATAAAAATATATATATATATAAAAATTGTGTTCTAAGTAGACAAGTTGTTCTACTTCTTTGAATGCAGTTTTCTTAACATGAAAGTGAGATTCTTGATGCGTATCTCACATAATGATTATAAGAACTAAATGAGAAAATGTACAAAAGCACTTGGATGGAGTCTGGTACATAAAAGTGCTTTATAACTGGCTCTTATTTCTGTTTTTCACTGTTATGCTCCATGAGAATATGTTTCCCAGAATCTGCATCTCTCTGCATTCCAAGGTTCTTCCTTCCAGCCAGATGTGCTAAGGAAACACTGGGTTTAATTAGCCAGGCTGGAACAAGTTCCTGAGCAAATAGAAATCATATACCAGTCTCAAGTTTCACAGAGATAAGGATTAGTTGTAGTTCTGTAGGTCTCTGATTCTGGATGCTGTGAACACCTGGAGGCATCAATAAAGCAAGGCCATCCATTTCCAGGGCTTCCAATGTCATTTCTTTTTCTGAAGTTAAATCAAAGTACCATATCTATCTTTACCAGGGTGATTATGGGCCTGTCTTACAATAATCCTAAATCCTGAAGTGATGTATCACAGTTGTCCTTGGCCTAGTGGTCATGGCCAGGCTTCGTTAATTCTTGACTGAGGAACAATTCTAAATCTAGCAAGACTACTTCGTGTAGTGAGGCAAGTTATCATCTGTCCCATACCAGGCTAAAGAAAGCTGGTTACTCTCAGCTGCTGTGGAAGAACAATTAGCAAAGTAACTGTTTGTACATATCCTGTGCTTGCTAGACGAATTACTCCACACCCTAATAAGAAGATTGAACTATGAGCCTTCCCTCTCTATGGGACATATATGACTTTTGAAATCCCAAAATCATTGATTCTTCATGATCATAAAAACAAAGTTTTAGAGAAAGATGAATAGAAAACTGATTCTTAAATTGGTTAAGGCTTACTTGCATTCTCTATATTCCCCTATTTGTCTTTAACCACAGTCAAATGGGGAAATGTATAAGATTGTGTACACATTTTTACCACCATCATCAGGTAATTTATAGACTGCCAACATCTCCTTTTTTCCCTGAGCCCAAACACCTCCCCACACTTGCACACCATACTTTGCCCTCTTTTTCCAATATTATTCTTTACTTAAACCCTTTTCTCTACTAATACCTGTGAATATTTCAAACATGTAGCAAGCTAGTGCTATTACTGTCTCTCAGTTTTCTCCACTAAAAATAGGAGACACATAAACTTCCTAATTCCCCACTGCACCTAATGGAATTCCAGCCTCAACGATTTTAACAGTTATCTCCTCCACAACCCAAGCTACTGAAATGTCCCCTGCTCTGCCAGCTCAGGTGTCATTATTTGGGAAATATTACTTCTCAACATTCTTTTTCTAGTTGTTTGCTTTTTCCATTATTTGCAGCTCAGCAGCTATTAAGATCCAATGCTGCAGAAAACAACAATAACAACAAAAGAGCCGCTTAATAACTAAACTTAAAAACCAAACTAGTCAGCAGCGAACAATGCCTTGTCAACATTTCTAAATGGAGCAGAAAGAAGGCGAGCCAAAAGGACAGAGAGAGGGCAAAAGAGAGAAAGGTACGCTTCCTGATGGATGAGTATGCATAAGTGCTTTGGATAATGGCTAAGAGGTAGAGTTTGCAACATATTAAAGAGGGGAAGGAGAGAAATAAGTGAACAGCCTCAGAAGGGGATCCGAGTGCAGTGAGATGGGCACACCCAGACCTTGGTGAAATGCTGAAGTCAACAAGACCTCCCTGGGGTGTGCCCTTACAAACCGCCCCCATTTCAAGGCTCTATTTCATTTAGCATCACCACCTCCCTTCTGCTTTCTGTTACCACAGGGCTTTGCCCTCAAGATAAATGAAATAAATCCTCCAGCTGATGAGAACTTAATATGTTCTCCCTCCCCAAGGTATTTACAAAGGCAGCAGAGACTCTCGGAATCCCCAAAGCCTTCACACTCCAAAGTAAAGCACGACAGATTTCAAGGAGGAGGAGATATTTTGGGGCAGAAGAGTTTTCCAGGACCCATCAAATCACTCTCTACAGACATCTGTCTGATAGATAATATATTCTTAAATGGGCTTTCTTTTGCTGTTTTATATCTTAAGAGAAAAGGGCAACATTGTGACTTTCTGTGATATCAGTACCAGGATTAGGACCCACTCTTCAATTGCCTTTGAAAAGAGAAAAAAAGCAAAATGAAACCTTCCTCTGGCTTATGTTCAGAGCTCCAGTCAGATTGACTGTGCCAAGCAGACAGACCACCCACAAACTGCAATAAATAACAACCGTCTCTTCTGAGTTGGTTATCCACTGTATCACCCAAGGCAAGTGATTAAAAATTGCAATTTCTTTCACATAACAAGGGTGCTGTCAAACTGCAGCCACTCACCATGGTTTTACAAGACTATGTTGAAAGCACAAAGTTCCATGTGCTGAGTTTTGTACTCCACAACTAGCCTGAGATTATCAAATCAATGCTGGAATAAAAGTTTGCAGGAATAATTTCCCTACACAGTCTTTTGTTGATCTACTGACATTGCCTAAGAGATTTAATTTACTCTTCTTTGTCCTTTTTTTTTTTTAATTTATAAGACCTGTCATTGAAAGGCTCACCCAATTTTTTGCTCCTCCTAATATAGATTTCTGACAAAACATGTCGCCATCCTGGTGTCATTTCCCAAATATTCTACCAATTAAAAAGCACCATCTCAGAAAACTATTCTCAAAACTCACCTCCTGCAAGACTCCTCTCCTACATTTTTACTTAGACCTTGTCCTACTACCTTTGTCAATAAGTCTCCTTACTGAGTGTCTTTACTTGATCCTGCTTGCATGGCATCTTCACATGGATATCTAATGAAGATATTGAACATAGTATTTCAAAAAGCCACTTACCTTCTCCTGAGTAAGCGAAGTCATGTGATTCTACTTATATAAAGTTCTTGAACAAGTGAAAGGAGCTTCAAATGTGGAAAAAAGAGTCAAGGTAGTTGTTTGTGTGGATAGAATGAAGATGAACTGGGAAGGAGTGAGGAAACAGTCTAAGGTGAAGGTCATGTTTCATGTTTTGTAGGAGTTTAGGTTAAACAGATGTATGCAATTGTCAAAACTCAGTGAAAGTATACTTAAGATCTGTGCATTTCATTGTATGTAAAGTAAAAAGGAAGAAAAAAGCAATCAATTGCTTTCTATCCCTTCAATGCTGTTGTTTCCTCAGCAATGCTGTCTCAGAAAAAATCCACTATTCACTTATTCACTCAGGGCCAAAATCTTAGAGTCATCTTTGACTTACCACTCCAGTTTATCAACAAATAATGTTGTCTATACCTTCAAAATATAATTGAATAAATTATGTTTTAAGTTTTGCATTACCAATATTCTAAGCCAAGCCACCATCAACTATTTCCTGAACCACTGCAAACCTCCTAATTGTTCTCTTGGCTTCCATTTTTGCCCTGATGCCCACCCACCCCTTTCAGCCCCATAGTCTAGTCTGTACACAACAGCTATATTAAATCATATAAAGTCAGACCATAGGTCTCCCCCGTTCAATGGCTTCTCTGCACAGAATAAAATCAAAATCAAAATATATTTTTCTTCATGGATTACAAGATGCTAAATTATCTGGTTCCTGCCAAATTCACCAAATTCACTTTTAACTTCTTTCTCCTTTCTCATATCATTCTAACCATGCTGGCTGCCCTGATGCTCTGCCAAGCATATCCCTACCTCTCTGCCTATATTGCCCTTCCCCAGATAATAACACAGCCCACTCCCTTACTTCAATCAAGAATCTATTCTTATTTCACTTTCTAAGAGAGGTCTTTTTGACAACTCCCTCTAAGTTACTATCCCCATTATTCTCTATTCTTTACCCTATCTTATTTGTTTTCATAGCATTCATCATTCTCTGACCATGGATTATTTGCTTCTAATTATTCTCCGTACTTGGATACAATCTTCACGGAGTCAAAACCTTTATTTTTTCCACTGTAATATTTCTATTACAATTCCTAAAATCTGGAACACTACAGGTGGTCAAGAAATACCTCTTAAATCAATAAACTAAAAAATAAGTTATTCAGTAATGTTTTTTTAATTCTCTGTGGCAGATAGTAAAAGATGACCATCATCAATTTCTTCCCTCTCTTTATATGCCTGCTCCTATTCACATCAAATGGAGTTCAGTCTCCATCCATTTAAATTTATGCTGACCTTAGTGACTTGTATTGGCCAATGTAATGTGGTAGAAGTGAAGTTGGAGACTTTCATTGGAAGGTCATAAGAAGACTTGGAGTTTCCATCCAAATATCTTAGAAAAAATTCTTTGGCTCTCCACCGGGAAGCTCGCCAAAATACTGAAGGCCAATTTGCCAAAAAAGGCCACATGTAAATTCTCCAGTTGGCAGACCAGTTGAGCTCCCAGCTGACAGCAAAAATCAACTGAGTAAGCCATATTGGGTGCACAGCTGAGTCAAACCTTCAGACAACTCCAGGTACAGCCACCATTTTATGACATTGCATGATGGATCCCAAGCAATAATAGCCTTTTAGCTGATTCTAGTCAACCCACAAAATCATGAAAGATGAATTGTCTTAAGCTACTAAGTTTTGGGCAACAGATGGTGCAGCAATAGGTATCTAGATACTCTTCAAATTATACTTTTCCTTCAACTCTATAAAACCTCTATGTTTTATAGTTGTTTTAGTGTACCTCAATCTATAAATTTCCTGACTCACTGATGTTCTTCAAGTATTCAGCAGATATCTATAAATGTAAACAACTTAATAGATCATGTACATTCTCTGTGACCTTCCACAAATACCAATATTATAGTAGGACTTACAATATATGAATAAACTATACATATTTTATATTCCTTATGACTCAGGTGTGAGCAAGTTCATTGAATCACATGCCCAATTCCCCTACTTCAACTCTTCCATTTTACGTGCATCTTCTTTGCCTTTGATAAAACTGCAACCCCATCCTTCATCCTATTTGTATTTAACCTACATTCTTCAAAGACTCAGTCCAAGTCTTTAATAAATAACTATAAAATATTTTACCTTTGGTTTAGTAGCGTCATCAATTTATTAATATTTATTTATTAAGTCTTAACTATAGATAAGTTTACAAGGCTTTGTACACAGAAGAGAAGATGAATAAAGCTTGATTCTAAACTCAACAACTTTTTGATCCAAGTGTGGGAAGAGAATAAAGCTCATAAAATGCACTTAGAATGCAAAACATTATGTAATGTCAAGATGATCAACGCAGGGAAGACTGTGGAGGAGGCAGATTGAGGGTGATGGGTACCTGCTGGCTTTGTGGGATGCCCCTTAGGCTGCAAAGGAACCCTTGGCAAAGCTCCCTTATGGGTTTCTAACATTATCAATTCAGTGCCTACATTGGAAATGAGAACTTGAGAACCTGGAACTTGCTTTTAAAAGCCACTTTTCTTGCCATCCACTCCATCCCTCTGGGCTGCTGTCTCTTGCCATAAATCTTAGCTCTGGGAACCCCAGGGCATCTGACTCACCATGGAGTACCTCTTGGAAATCCAGGCTGGCTCCTGCCTCAATTAAGCTTTTTTAGAGTGACTACTCCATACTTCTATTATAACGAGAAAAAAAAATCTCACTGTGAAGGCCTAACTCTTGCTATATACCGTCAGAAAATCTGGTCACAGTTAAGTGACTCCCCAAGCTACTTGGGTGATCATAATCACATCACCCAAACTGTTTCTAATTCCCAACAGTCTGGTTTATAGGACTTCGTTATCCTATTGTGGACCTTTTGACAATAATTAAAACATGTCAGCAGCACCAAAATTCTTGTGAGTTTTCCAAAACTGATAGGAAAATTTGTATAGAAGGGTAATTCCCAATTTCTTACATTTCTTCCCCACAACCCAGCTCCTTCAAAACAACTTGTAATATCTCTTTTCAAATATCCCTTCTAAACCATATTTAATAATTTTTGGCTGTAAATATGTGTTATTGTAGTATAATAAGAAATATGTATATGGTCTCTGCCCCAGTATCTGCCACCAAGCTCCTAAAACCTTTGTAATTTTCTGGGTGATGGGGTACCAAGTGCATCTTTTCTTCGGATACACTGTCTGTGATCCCAGTTTCTGACACAAAGTGTCTTATCCTTTGGAATTTCCTAGGTGATTTGGGGTGTCTTTTGTTCTGATGAAGAGACTGTTATTGGGCACCTGGATGGGACTGGTCACCAAAAGGATCAAGCTATGATTAGAAGCTTAGAACATTCAGCTGCCTCATCCTCCAGAAAAAAATAGAGATGCTAGTGATTGAGTTAATAATTGATCATGCCTACATGATGAAGTATCCGTAGAAATCCCTGAACACAAAAAATTCCTGAACATAAAAATCATGAAAGTGTGGAAAAGATTGAGGGTGCCATGTCCAGAGAGGGCACAGAAGCTTGCACTATCTCACTAGGTTCCTTGGTTCTCACGGTCTTTACGTCCCATGTAAAATTCAGGAAGCATGGCTTGACCTTCCCACATTAATTCTTGTTTTTTGTTGCCACTTTGGCTCCTCACATTAGTTTCAATCATCTCCACACTGCTTTCAGCTTCATGCCAGTTCTTTCTGGTGGACCCAAAACACGGGTGTCTGGAGATGAAGGTGAAGAATCTTTCAGTGTCACCTTCTGGCTCTGGCTATTGCTGGGGTCATGCCATACCACAAATTATGCTGGTAGGTGAGGGAGGGACTTCAAGGTGATGATATAGTCCTCCAACTCAACTTTCTTATAGCCCAAGAACAGATGGGTAGACAGTACCTCATTGTTTTTGTGGCCCATCAGTGAGTCCTGCATATCTTCCCTTTTGTAACCCAGGGACATTAATTGATTTTGCTAGGTCCTGTAGTCAGGGACAACTTCATCTTTGTGAACTTATTCTTGCCAATGATTTTGAGGAGCCAGTAGTTGCTAATATGGGTCTCCTCCTTAGCAGAGATGGCTGAAAGGCCATTTAGCATGTTAGACTTACTGTTGGCTCTAGAGGCAAGTTATCCCACGGACAGCTTAAAATTGGGAAAAGCTGGTAAGAAGCTAGGTCCATATTGGCTCAGAAGAAAACCAGATACAAAGTTTGTCTAATGAACTGATCACTACAGTGTTGTCAAAATACAATATTAGACAAAAAATGAGATAAACAAAACAAATACTAATGAATTCAATTTTTAAAAAATGAAAAAAAAAAGAACTAGAAAAGAAAAAGGGAAAACGAAGTAGACAAAATAGAAGAAAAGCCAAGGAAGGAACAAGCTAATTTTGATCAAGTCCTTCAAGGCAACAAAAGTTACCTTCTAGAGCTAGAACACAAACCTATGCCCAGCCAGGGACAAATAATATACGTGCTTGGAATTTCATAACAATTACAGTAAGAAATGGACCTATCATGCCTGAGACCAATTCACACAGTGGTTTTCTCACTTTTTGGTCCTAAGAATTCTTTATTCTTTAAAGCAAAAGAAGTGAATGCCAGACAACTTTTAGTTTATATGGATTATGGCAGTTGATATTTGACCTACTAGAAATTAAAACCCATAGGATGATTTTTAAAATATTATCAATAAAAACTGGAAATGTAGTGTTTGTTCAGTGGAGAGGTGTGGTGTGTCAGTTTGGGCTGAAAAAGTTTAAGAAAGTCTTTTGAAATAATTGAGCCACATGACAGGCCTTAAAGAATGGGTAAAATTTGATTAAGCAAAACAATTACAAAGGATATTTGAGGCAATGTTTTAAAAAGAGATAGATAGAGTGGTACATGTGAGATATAGATCAATGGAACAGAACAGAGCCCTCAGAAATAATGCCACATATCTACAACTATCTGATCTTTGACAAACCTGAGAAAAACAAGCAATGGGGAAAGGATTCCCTATTTAATAAATGGTGCTGGGAAAACTGGCTAGCCATATGTAGAAAGCTGAAACTGGATCCCTTCCTTACACCTTATACAAAAATTAATTCAAAATGGATTAAAGACTTAAACGTTAGACCTAAAACCATAGAAACCCTACAAGAAAACTTAAGCATTACCATTCAGGACATAGGCATGGGCAAGGACTTCATGTCTAAAACACCAAAAGCAATGGCAACAAAAGCCAAAATTGACAAATGGGATCTAATTAAACTAAAGCGCTTCTGCACAGCAAAAGAAACTAACATCAGAGTGAACAGGAAACCTACAGAATTGGAGAAAATTTTTGCAATCTACTCATCTGACAAAGGGCTAATATCCAGAATCTACAATGAACTCAAACAAATTTACAAGAAAAAAACAAACAACCCCATCAAAAAGTGGGCAAAGGATATGAACAGACACTTCTCAAAAGAAGACATTTATGCAGCCAAAAGACCTATGAAAAAATGCTCATCATCACTGGCCATCACAGAAATGCAAATCAAAACCACAGTGAGATACCATCTCACACTAGTTAGAATGGCAATCATTAAAAAGTCAGGAAACAACAGGTGCTGGAGAGGTTGTGGAGAAATAGGAACACTTTTACAGTGTTGGTGGGACTGTAAACTAGTTCAACCCTTGTGGAAGTCAGTGTGGCGATTCCTCAGGGATCTAGAACTAGAAATACCATTTCACCCAGCCATCCCATTACTGGGTATATACCCAAAGGACTATAAATCATGCTGCTATAAAGACACATGCACACGTATGTTTATTGTGGCACTATTCACAATAGCAAAGACTTGGAACCAACCCAAATGTCCAACAATGATAGACTGGATTAAGAAAATGTGGCACATATACACCATGGAATATTATGCAGCCATAAAAAATGATGAGTTCATGTCCTTTGTAGGGACATGGATGAAATTGGAAATCATCATTCTCAGTAAACTATCGCAAGGACAAAAAACCAAACACCGCATGTTCTCACTCATAGATGGGAATTGAACAATGAGAACACATGGACACAGGAAGGGGAACATCACACTCTGGGGACTGTTGTGGGGTGGGGGCAGGGGGGAGGGATAGCATTAGGAGATATACCTAATGCTAAATGACGAGTTAATGGGTGCAGCACACCAGCATGGCACATGTATACATATGTAACTAACCTGCACATTGTGCACATGTACCCTAAAACTTAAAGTATAATAATAATAAAAAATAAAAATAAATAAAAAGATTTTGAAAGACATTTCTATTTCTTGAAGCATGGAGTAGGGCTGTAGTGTAATAGAAAATGGGGATGGAAAGGTGACTTGAACTTTGATTATAGAGTAGTAATACTCTCTAGAGTATGCTTATAAATTTCATTTGGCCAACTTTAGAGTCTATATAAAATACTGGTTAAGTGCACCTATCCCAAAGCCAGACTGTGTAGGTTCAAACCCAAACTCTCTGACTTGGTAGCTATGTTACTTTGGACATGACACTTAACCTCTGTGTCTCAGCTCACTGTCTCTAAGAACAGGATAGCAGCAAGTGACCATGTAAGGTTGTTGTGGGATTTCATGTAATGTATCTATAGAAATGCCCAGAACATTGTGAGTACTTGATCATTAATACTATGCAGTTAAGAGAAAACCTGCAATGAAATAGCCATTTTGCCCTCTACATCACACTCTTAAGTCTTCCTGAGTGTAGTGACAACTAAGACATTTTGTATTTTCTTCAAACAATTTTCAGCATTGGTTTTGTTTATTGAGCCAATAATTTTGATAACTAGACAATTCTACTCTACTTTTCGTATTCATTACAATAGAATACCTTAGACAGTAGCAATTTATGTTTAATTTTTCCAAGGATGTTTAATGCTAAAATTCAAAAAGGTTCATGGTACACTAGGTATCATTCTATGTGCTTTACATATGATCTTCACAACAACTTCACAAGCTGCAAGGTTTGATCCAGTAACTTAAGGCTATGCAAGTACAAAGAATGGTTGATGTTATTCAAAAAATACCAGCAGCAGAGACAGCAGTGGTCTAAACTCAAAGACGTTTGTTTTCTAGCACCTAGTTTTTAGACTGGAGTCAGAAGAACTGAGCGATTCAACATTTTAATTTTAGGGATAAGTAAACAAAGGTTCATGAACTACCCAATATCACGCAAGTCAAATGCTCTTTCCATTTTCCTGCTTTGCTGTGGAATATATTTGAGGACTTATTTATGAAGATGATTTTATCTGGAATTTGGAAATAATAATACTTTACTGGGGTCAATGAAGCTTCCATTAAAAAGATTTGTCTCAAGGGATCCTAAAATCCTGCACAGCATCATGTCTCCTCTGTCTTCCTACTGGCTCCTTAATCTCCTTTCCTTCCCTCCCCTCCTCACATGTTTCCCACCTAAACTTCATCACCCCTTAACCAAAAGTCACTAGATTTTTAATATTTCCTTCTGAAAACTCACACTCATATACATTTACTGGGAAATGATCTTTAAGAAAGATAATATGAACATATAATTTCTCAGGTATTTGGAAAACTCACGATAAAGATTACAATGCCTTGAAATTTGAGCTCTTTAGTTCAAAATCTCTTTCCAACTAATTTTAGAAAAGTGAGATTGTAGTCCTTAATGGGTGATTAGAATAACCCTTTAAATGCCTGTTTTTATTCTTCCTGACTTTTGTAAATATGCAACACTTCCTAAAGGAGTATCCAACAATTATCTTAGCAACTTTCAGAAAGTTAAACTGGAAAGCCTGGAAAGGGTTTGAGGAATTTATTCAGCCAACTCAGCCCCACCAAGATGTTCTTAGAGTCACTTTTACTAGATCATAGAGTCAACAACCTGACTGTGGAAGGCGCCACTCTTAGCTTGTGTGATCTTCAACTGAGAATGTAAGACAAAGCCTTGCGTGAGAGTAATTTATGAGGAATGAGGAAGAGAGGGAATCAAACATGAAAGACGGGTAGTCAATAAAAGATTTGTTAAGCTGGCTACCACAGAACCACTCGCTCACTCTCAATTCTGCAAGAGCTTTGGAGTAGGCTCATGAATTGCATTCAGAATCATCTTCCAGAGGATGAAAGGGGACTTCCAAGTTGTGCATGCTGAGTTCCAGGCAGGGTCATGCTAGCAGATTCTAGTATAAGCACAGCTCCAGGGCAGAAACAGAGAGGGCTACAGCATGGCCCCAGGGAGGTACATCTGCAAGAAGCTGATCAAAGCCTGTGAATGCCTGTTTCAGAGGCCAAAGCCAGAACTGATTGAGACCAAGAGGATTTGAAGAGGAGCATAAAAGTAGTGTGATACAGGATCTTAGAGATAATCCAGCTGAACCTGATACTTTATGGGTAAGGAAACTGCAGGCCAAAGAGCAGTTTCCATGATAATTAGGAACGGCAACAGAGCTAGAATGGTGTTAATTGCTCCTAAGCCGGTAGTATATGTTGCCTCTTTTCTCCTGATTGGAAAAACAATAATTTTCACAAGCTTGGGCTATGTCTTTTTGAAATTAAATTTATTAAATGAAATTTACAATTCCTTCAGAGATGCAAAAGTTTGTTATAAGTCTGTCACACACAGAAGCCACAATCTGCACTGTGGCACAAAGTGAAATGATGAGACCTCAGGCCCTCCTATGAAAATGACATCTAACAACTCAACATCCAAGTTAAGGGTATGGGTTCTGGAGACAGACTGCCTGGACTCAACGTCTAGCTCTAATATTTACTACACAGGGACCTAGGTCAAGTTAGTTTGCATCTATATGTTTCAGATTTCTCCTCTGGAAAAGGCAAAGGGCAGATCTGAGGATTAAATGTTACATATGAAGTGTGTGAGACTATGAATAGAAAGATTTCACAAATAAAGTTATAAAGAACTCCAAGCAACTGGACTAGGCCAAGACTAAAATTTCAACTGTTGCCAAATGCCCGTAAGGTTACAACTAATCATCTTGTAACTATGTAGATAACCCACAATATGATTCTTACATATATTTTCTGTCTTCCTTACATCACTGCCCTTGAAGCGTTACCCCTTGACTATGTTTTACTCTCCCATTTCTCTGATGTTTTCCTTCCTCTTTGACTTAGACCGCCCTCTGATTTTTCTTTCTGGTCATTTAAATCCTATTCATTTAAATTTCCCCAAAGTGATTCATTTCTCACTAAATGACTACATTCCATGGGCTGGCCTAGAACAGAGACATAACAGATGCATGTGCACTGAATGAGCTGAGTGATGAATCACTCCTTGAGCACTGTACTGTTTCCTAGCTCTGGATAACCCTGGTTAAGCCAGTAGGGGAGCAGGAACAAACCATCCTTTCCACAAACATTCACTGATCTACAATCATAAGCACCGAGAGAGGCTCTGGGAAAATAGCAGTGAGCAAAGTAGATTTGCTCTCTGATCTTAGGGCATTTATAATAGACGAGTAGAGCAGACAATCAACAGCTGTAGTAAAATAAATCTAAGTTTACCATTGTGATTAGTGCAAAGAAGGAGAGAACACGGTGTTGTAATTGCAGAATACTGAGAACTGGAAGTAGATTTGACTTCTTCAGAAAAGTCAGTGTATGTGAGAGCTGAACTATAACTGCAAGGTGACCAGATGTGTGTTCTGAGAGGAATCAGAAAGAGAGAATGGCTCAGGGAGAGGAACAGCATAATTAGAAGACCTTGTAAGTTGAGAGAGTTTCTCCTGAGGATCAGCTACAGGAATCCCAGTAACATCGTGAGTGGGTGCACGAAATGCAAAGGAAATATGATATGCTTCGTAAGGTCTTGAAATTATTTGAACAGCAATTTCAAGAGCACTTTTGTAATACAATATATCCACCAAGTCCACTATTATGTGCAAAATATTAGTATTTCATTTCAGTGTGCTATGTTTATCCACGGAAAGATCATGAATAATCGTTGAATTGGCATCATTTGGGTGGAGCACCTCCCAAAAGTTGGAGTATATCCCAAATCATAATGAGTATAGTTTTAAAGTATTAATCATTCCTGCTCATGAGAACTTCTTCAATTTATAAATTCATATATATATTAAGGTTTCTAGTTTCTACCTTAAGCATGAATGTGTGCATATATATAGATATATATAAAGAGAGAGAGAGAATATATAGAATGTATATATAAATATATATCTATTCATGTATATTCATGCTTGAGGTAGAAACTGGAAACTTTAGAATTTGAAGGACATTTTATTTTTTTAAAGTACATATGGAGATATCCTATTTAAGAACTCATTTAATAAAATTTTTACAGAAATCTGGCATACCCACTACAATTTTAAAAACCAAGACTTACAGATGGGTACACAACTAGTTAATGACAAAAGTGGAGTGAAAACCTAGAACTCAGGGCTCCTCAACCATCATTCATTCCACTGCCCCAGAAAGCTGTGGAGCTTGCTGATCCCCGACAGCCTAAACAGCAGTCCAGAAATTTTGCAGTCACTTGAGTGGAACCACTGGAGGAACCTAAGTTCTGAGCACCTAATTTCCTTTTCATATGTTTCCCAAGGCAATAAATCTCATCCGCATGCACAGACGTGTTAGCGTGAGCATGTGTGTGCATGCATGCAATCACACACACATACACGCACACCGGAATAAGATATCTGTACAGCCAGCATACCCAGGGCTGCAGCCTAGATAAAGAGACAGTTTTATAAAAAATATCTTCACTAATGTGATCAAAACATTTCTCTCCCTCCTAAGAAAGCATAACAGAATCCATATGAGTCAGTGACATTGTAACAGGAATAACCTTGAATCCATTCTAATATATTTTAGGAGTAAATTACAAAACATGCAGCCTCTTATTACTGGCAAATTTCCTGTGGCACACTCATGACATGTAACAGCACACTGATCTGTCCTACAAGCTCAGTTGAGAATATCTGTGTTAATGACTGCTTCTCACTTTTCCTTTTCCTCTCCTCCTCCTCCTCCTCCTCAATTTCCTTGCTTTCTTTTCTCTCATGTGCCACCTCTACATAAAATTCTATCATTTAGATTATGTCCTGATTATCATGGGAAAAATAAATAGAGCCAAGTGTTCACTTCTTAAATGCATATTTAAATGCTTAAAATGCTTACTTATTAGTGATGAACATACCTGTATCAGCTAGGACTGAGTGGGGCAAGCCACATGAAGCCTTGATAAAATGTGAACTTTTGCTGATCCAATAGAGCATGCATATGCGCACACACACAGAAACTGACACCAGCTAAAAGAAACACTCATCTACCCATCTTTCTAGTGAGGGAGCCCGTTTGAGAAACCCTTTTCAAGCATTTCAAGCATTGACAAGGTGAGGCAGGGGGCAGGCAGTCAGGAGAAGGTCATTTTGAGGGTTGGTTTAATTTATGGGGTTTATTTGTATCCTCTATCGTTCAGCGGGAAACCTTGTAAATGATGTTTGCATGCACTAAACTGTGATAACTGAACTGATGAGTTAAAGACTTGACTGAACATTTAATGTTGCTTATTAAATAATTATGACGAGGTTTGATGAATGGCTCTGAATCCCTGAACTTCCAACTGAGATTTTCAGCATGAGTTTCATTAGACAGACGTGGATGGAGCCTGCTGCAACCCAGCTGCAAATGAGCTTGCAAAACATTTGAACTGGAAACCTTCAGACGTGAATAATTCAACTGTCCTGATCTATCTTTCTCGGTCCCCAAACAAGTATTTCATTTTCATTTGATGATGAAGTGGAGGCAAATTATCCTATGTCTATGGGGCTTTCTGAAGCATCATTGCAAGATATCTCCATATGTACTTAATGAAAAATTAATCTGTATTATTTGTAAAAGGAAAAAAAACACTATTCAACTTAAAAACAAAAGTCTTATTCTGAGATGCTAATTAGCTCTCTTCCAGAATACTGGAGTGATGTGTGCACAATACAGGTGAGAGATGAAAAACACTGCAATTTATTGAAGCCTGTGAACTTGTTCAGTATCTGAGACAGATTCATTTGTTGTAATGACATGCGTCATCCACTTTTGAAATATCTCCATGTACTGATATAAAGGCTCATTAGACCATCCAGCAATATAATTTCAAAAAAGAAAGTATTTCAAATTTAGGATTTTTGTCCTATATCTTAACTCCCTTAAGTAGCTGTGTCTATTCTTGATAGAAGATTTGATTTAGCTATCTACTGACAATTCATATTTGTGTTTTCTTTGTTGATAGTTTTTTTATAAAGACAAGCTGAAAATCAACCCATCAATCAAAAAGAAAGTAGTCTGTAGTGGGGTGAAAGAGATCAGATTTGAGAGAGGTGGGCTCCATTGAGAGCAGCAGTGGAAGGTGGTGGCTAAGGGCATGGAATTTAAAACCTCACTAATTGTACCTAAATCCCAATTCTACCTCCACTAGCTGTACAACAAAGTACAAGTCTGGCAGCAAAGGTGTCCCTGAGTTCTAGTTTTGCCTTTCAAGTGGCTAAAACTGCATCTGGAAAAATCATTAAAATTCATTGGCCTTGGTTGCCTCATCTGGAAAATGAAGCTATTGAATCCTGTGCATGCACATATTAAAATTTATTTGATGATTTAGCAAGTAGTTGTCCAAATATAGTCTTTGTAATTACATAAGGATATTTAATTGGTCCATAAAAAGTGTAATTTTTAAGAAAATTAATTTAAAATCTTTTAATGCAAGATCTCAATGTGAAGTTTTGTTTACAATGTGCTGGGGGTTGTTAGTGGCTTAGAAATGTCAGTGGACCTTTTCCTGAATTTCTGGCTCCTCAAAAAAATGAAAAAGTATCTAAATTAATTTTTACATTAATCAAAAACAGTTTGGAAGCATTTAATAAATGACAGAGAAGCACTAAAAATCATAACTGACAATGTCTCCAGATATGATGACCATGTGATTCTGATGTTGTTAAACCGTTTTTCCCTGGTACCCCTCCTGATGTAGAGTTTTTACTCTTGCATTTATTGCCACTGATCTTAGAAAAGAAAGAAAATAGAGAAGAGAAAAGGTGTCAGACAGTGAATAGGAATGTACCACACCTTTGTACAGATGTTTGACTTAGAGAATCTGAAGAAATAAACAGTAGACATGAATAACATTCAAATGGTGTCCTTGAAGTTATTATTTTATGCCCTTATTGAAATACTCTATCGCCTTTTTTTAATGTATTCTTGGTGACTATTTCAGTCAACTTAAATAAAGGACTTATATATAGATTCCATAAGTAAAATAATAAATTTAAAAATTGGGACACAGAAGTATTTCTAACCAGAGAGTAGTAGATCCTTTTTTCCACTCTGCCTTGAGGGAAGGCTGCTAACCCACTCCTTCCTCCACTGCACAGCAAGCCAGTAGTGTCACCTTGTTTATTAGCCTGTTTTCTGCTGTCCTTTAACACCCATTCCTATATTTCTTTCACTCTTTTTTAGTCTCTGGATTAGAGAGAAAATCCAGGAGCAATAATCTAGGAATTCAAATGTAACTGTTCTCACTATTGCATGAGCAAAGCTGTATTCTAGCAAGTCTTCCTAATCTACTTCTGCATTGCTCTTAGTTGAAAAATTATTCTCCCTAACACCCTGCCCAGATATTTTATTTTTCTATCTTTTTTGGTTTCCTGGCATTCAACTCTAAGATTAAATGCTGGCTTTTCCTGAAATAACCCCTAGCCTTCTTTACATCTGTTTCCCAAAAACTATCTCCCCAGTTACAAATTTATGGTCATCATGACCTGTTTTAGCTTTTGGAATTGGCCAGAAAACTTCATTTTAGTGGGAATGATTGATAAATAACTAAAGCAAGTAGATCTCTTTAAAAGAAAAGAAGGAGTGTGGAATGTTCAGTTAAACACTATCCAGAAGAACTGGTGAATTTTATAAACCATCTGAAAACTAGTTCTTTGTACTGTTTAGAAACCAATTAACAGATAATTAGGATAATTAAGAATTGAACGTGCCTTTTTGGGGGAAGGGGAAGTGTTAACTATTCAACACACTACAGTACGTATATTTTATTTAAAAATTGTACTGAATTATTATAATTATTTTTAAAATTTTAATAATAATGTATAAAACATTATTCTGTTGTCACATAAATAACTACATAATAGCTTTGATTTTGCCTTTTGACTCATAAGGCTAATGAGTGAATTTGCTGATCTCTCTTCTATACCTACCAAAGCCACTATCCATGCCTAAATATTGGTCCCAGGTATCCTTTTCTATTTTGTACTAATCAATCATTTTTATAAGTGTCTTGAATAATTCTTTGTTTTTAAAGAACAGTTCTGACAGGAATTTATCTACCACACTATTTAATTACATTTTATTTTTCATAAAAGGAAAGGGACATACGGTAGAAATACAACAAAAAAAGCAGTGTCTACACATGCAAATTAGTTCAGAAGTTTGTTTAATGTGATCAAGCTACTAATCTGAATGGTATAATTAATATAACATGTTCTGAAACCCATGATAGTTTAAATTTAACAGGTTTCTCCCACCCCTACTACCCACTCCCCTCAAACAAAAACCACAAAAATAATAAATAAAATAAAGCAAGCATGCCTTTTAGTACCAAATATAAATGTATATTTTTGGGTCCCAAAATTGACTTTGAAAAATGGTGTCACTTTTTGTCTAATATCAAATCAAAGTAAAAAGGGAGAATGAAAGTATCCAAAGTGGGTCAATATTGCATCAAAAGGGAACAAATTAAGGAGTTGGCTTGGGCTAACCTTACAGCAACAATAACAAAATTCTTGTTCAATGTTAATGTGTGACACCCACATCAACATAACAGCAAAAAGATCAAGAATGAGGCAGGGTAAGTCATGAGGTCACTGAGATTTCTTAAAGTCCTGAGTCAGACTTCAACTGCCTTTGTGGAAAGTAGGACAGCGATGCCTTTGAAGAAAGCAAGCCATCAATCTTGTAAAATACCAAGGCAATCATTAGTAAAAACAAGTCAAACATCCATCCTCTTCTCCCACATTCCACTACCCCCAAATAAACTGAGCATATTGTATAAGAAAAAGTCACATACACCAAATAATTTCCCACGAAGTTCTTATCTGCAAGAAACATTGTCAGAAGTCGTTAGATGCAAAATGAGAAATGAAAATCATCAGTTAAAATAAATAAACCAGATGATGCCAGAATGTTTTTCCAAGAAAAATTGTGACATTTCAGTTGCCACAAAAATTCTGACACACAATAGATAACAACAAGGATGTTCCAAGTTTCATTTCTATCCAAGATTCTGGGGCAAGTGCTTTTAGTCTTTTAGGCAATCAATAAACAGATGGTTTCGCTAGCATTCAAGTCCCATTTTTTCCCCATTTGCTCTATAAAACAAGACAATCAGACTAAGGGAATAGTCATTCCAGTTTTACATAGTTGTCGTGTGCATGATAATCTGATGTGTATTTTTCTTGAAGATGTTTTGCAAGGGGAGAGGGGTGGTGTGCTTCTTTTTCCAAACAAAACCGTAGCATTTAAAATTGTATTGTATCTCACAAAATGCCCCCTATCAGCAGAGAGTCACCCCAGATGCTAGGTCAGCAAGGTGAATTAGGGTCCACAGAATTGCTTTGACCACAACCATGGAAACAATAGCTGCAGGACATGCCAAAATGCCTAACTCCAAGGCATGATCTCATAGTTTAATATGATGGGCAGGCAACATAAAACTTCAGTCACAGTTCACAAAGGGAAAATATAATTTCTTTCTCCTTCAGTGGCAGTGATTTATAATATTTTGGCTTTGGATTTTCTTAGGTTCAGGCATTTTTTTTTACTGACTCCAGTTTGTGGACAAGATCCAGACTGGCAAGAGCTGCAGAGCCTGGAGATGGTGGGAAGGCAGCCCAGAGATCAGAGATCAAGAACAAAGAAGACTGAGGTCTAACCAAAAAAGAAATAAACTTTTGTCTTCCATCTGAGTCCAACTCTTTCATTTGGGATAATACAGCTTCCAGAGTTCCTGGGAACTAGACAAACCTCATGTTCCTTCCTTTGCCACAAATTGAGCTAGCAAGGGCTGAATAGCCCTACCACGTTGAGCCAAGAATTAGGATTGATTCTTTTCTTGCTTAGCATTTTAACTTTGAAATCAACCCTGTGTTAAACAACATAGCCACTTGCAGTCTGTCCATAAAATCATCACATTGAACTCACTTCCAGGCAATAAGGAATTTTCCCTTCCAGTTATCCCAAAATGTCTGTTATCACACACACAAAAATGGCCATAGTCTAATTGGTGTAAAAGATGTATGAGTATGTATATGAATAAGTGTGGGGTCATTATATATGTGTAGACTGCATAAATATTTTCCTTCAGAGTAATTTAACACATTCATTTTAATAAAATATGAACACAAGGAACATTCCAATAAACAGATGTTTTCTTACATATATTTTTATCTCACTTCATCTATATATACATAGTGATATAAAGTCAATTTCTTTTTGTTAATAACCACTGAATCATTAGAGGACAATTATAGTGTCTTGCCATTCTGATTGAAAACATCTTTCCAAATAAAATGTGTTACAATAGTTATTACAAGAGTTAGGTTTTAGTTGAGATAATGTATACATCATTTAAAAATTTTAAGGATGGCCAGGCATGGTAGCTCACAACTGTAATCTCAGCACTTTAGAGGACCAAAGAGGGTGGGTCACTTGAGGTCAGGAGTTCAAGACCAGCCTGGCCAACATGGTGAAACCCTGTCTCTACTGAAAATACAAAAATTAGCTGGGCGTGGTGGTGCACGCCTGTAATTCCAGCTACTTAGGAGGCTGAGGCAGGAGAATCACTTGAACCTGGGAGCCGAGATCATACCACTGCACCCTAGTCTGGAAGAAAGAGTGAGAATCTGTCTCAAAAAAAAAAAAAAAAAAAATTAAGAATAAACCATCCAGCCATTTCCCCTAGACGTTGTAGTTGTACTACTGCCTGGCTCTGAGATGATCTATGTGATCTCTTAAGGTCTCTTAGCCTCCTTGAAGTTAATTCTATGGTGATACTATAAATCTAAAGCAATTCAGTTGAGTCTTACAAGGCCTTCCATGTGTGTCCAGCCTGAATAGGGGCTTTGGTAAGTGAGTTCCAGAAGAAAAACAAGGCCAGGGATTTGCCTTTGGCAAACGCACAATTGTTGTATTAAGAGAAGCAAGATCTACTATTTACACACAAGATTCAGAGAGCCAGTGGGAAGAAGAGCACGGGAAAAGTATGATAGAAGAGCACATGAGGTTCTAAAATGAATATAAAGACAATAAATAGAATAATAAAAGGCCCCAAATGGAAAGACATGTTTGGGCAGGAAATCTCACAGATCTTTGAAACAAGAAGGATGATAGGGGTCTGGTAACACAAGGGAGAACCATGATACTTAATTTCCTTAACCCCTATTGCCCAACCCCCACTAAATGGGGCACCATGACTCCTGATCTCTCTGCACACTTGCTGTTAGAGCACACTACCTCTTCTGAGTTAGGCAGAGAAGTGTAGGAGGAATACTCTGCTAATGGAAATGACAGGGTTAAGTACATTTTAAATGGAATTTAAACCATGAGACAAAATTGATGCATCTCCTTTTATTGCTCAAAAGCCAATAGAATCCCTTGATCTATTCCATTCCATTTATTTCTGTCCTGCTGAGCTAAAGGATAGAGAAGACCTTCCTTACTCCAATAAGTGAATAGCCCTGCCTCTCTCATTGCTGCTGTGTCTTTGCTGACCTATATTTCTTGCATATGGATGGATTACCCTTAGTGGGTTCAACAGATGCTATAATATCATTATGCAAATACAGGTTCACTGCCACTCGGGGATCCTATAGACTGATCACTTCATTATCAGCCTTATCAGAAAATACAAGAGAATTGTGTCCATTGCTCAGTGGAATTAGAACATAATTTAAATGAAGTAGTTTACTGTCTGGCTCCTCTATTGGAGTAGGAGATGAGCACAGCTGACCTCAAAAGCTGGGATATCAACAGGCATAGCTCCGTAGAGGGACTGCCTGAGCTACCTTTCTGTGCTCTCCCTCCTCCCCTCTGCTCTGCCCTCTTCTTTCCTCCAAATAAGGACCTATGTGAAGACACTTTACAGCATTTAATTTGTTCACCTGCTGTCACATATCCTTGAAGAGTGTCTGCCTAGGAATAGAAACAGTTTAGCCCTGTGCCTAGAGAGACAGGTTGTTTAGTGAAAATCTCTCAAACCTTAGGATCAGGAAACCTGGATTCTACACACTGGGTTCACAGTATGACCTTGAGGATTTTCTGTGATTCTTTTTTTTTAATTTTTTTTCAAGCCACTAGACCTATTTAGAGCTCTTGTCTATAAAATCAAGGAGTTAGTAAAGACTATCTGTAGAGCTTCTTTTAGCAGTAACATTTTATTGTTACCTGAAATTTTAGTTTGATATATTTTTTCAAGCCTTATTCTATGAAAATAAAATGTGGCTATTGATATTTATTCCAATTAGCAATTATCACAGTTTCTTATTAAAATGGTGCATTTAAAATTATGCTAATTCATGTAGTAGATTGTGAAATATAATGTGACATTAGTATTATTAACAAGACTAACAGACTAGAACTGGATCCCGAGTTCAGGTCCTGACACTGCCACCGTGTGCTAGGCCACCTGACCCAGGTGATCAGCTCTGCCTTTATACCTAACCCAGAATGGACCTTCGCATATTATCTTCCTGGAAAGTTCCAATGCAAATAAAACCTGGCATTCAATTTTCACCTTTTCTGGCAAATCTACCCTCTAGATCATTATAACCCTCTGTTTAGATTTACTACAGCATCTCTCCTATTGTAATTTAGTTACTTGTTTTTGCATTTTTCTCTATTTCTGACTGTCGACTTCTTGAAATGGAGTCTGTCTTTTAAAATTTTTACATCTACTGCTGTCTCCATGGTACACTATACCTGGCACATAATAGAGTTCTGTAAATGTTTGATTAACACAAGTCACAATGGAGGAGATTCAGGAGGAGCTGATAACAAAGTCTTGTGAAAAGGTGGTATGAAAGAGAATGCCCCAGACTCAATGCCTGGGTCAGGTGGACATGTTTTCCCATGGCCCCAAAGGAGAAGTGCCAGAAAAATAGCTCCCAAAGACCCACAGTGCCTGTTGGAGGAGAAACTGATTCATCAACCTACAAAAGCTGTACCAAGCAGGTCTCGAGTTAATGTCAATGTTGCTGAGAGCCCTTCTCTAACTTCCAACTACATTGTCTCTGGGATTACTCCAAGCATGAGGGTCTGCCAACAGAAAGTAGAACAATTTTGGCTAGATTATGGAACAGAGTCTAGAGTCTACACCTAGCCTTTCATCTTGTGAAAGCTGTGCCTCTGAGACAATTCCACTGGCCTCTAACTCCCTGGACAAGTGAAGAGTAGTACTCACTGCCTTTAGGCTAGGAAGGCATCAGAAAGCCCAACTGTTAACTCTGGAACAAAGGTTTCACCCATGTAAATGGTAGGTTAATGCCAGCTTTGTAATTATAATCCTAAAACTCATCATCTCTACCCAGAATTTTTTTTTTTTTTTTTTTTTTTTCAGAAAAAGAAGAAGCCCTAGCCTTGCTGGTGAATAAGTGAAAAAATGGTTAAGTAGATACAAGGTTCAGCATCTTCATTATTTAGCTGAGTATATCATAAAATGTTTAAATTTGAAGGGAAACTTATAATTATCATATGTCACCATTCATTTGACAAAGAAAACTGAGGATGAGAAATGTTGGCATCTCTTCCTTGATTCCCTAATTAATCAGTGGTCACAGTTCTTCTTGCTTCTAATCTATCGTTATTCCCGTAACATCAACTATGGGATCTGTTCTTTTGCATGAATCCTTGGCTTCAACTACTGATGGCAAAGCTTATATAGTTGACTGAGATCCTTTAAAGTCTAGTCACATTCTCTTGGGACATCACTTATAAGGGTTCAGGGCATCCCTTCATTGTGTAAATAATTATTGCATTACAATTGTTTGCCAGGCATTCTGGTCAAGCTATAGTGACATTCACAGGTAAATATTCTACATTTCCTATTTTATAGATACTTAGAATTTTACATAAATATATAAAACATTAATCATTACCCTTTTTTCCTCACCCTGTCATCCCCTGTATCACCTAGCTATCCAATGACTAGCAAAAGATACATTGATCACTATGATGGGATCTTATGATTTAAAAAATGATGCTCAATTACAAATGGCCAACTCCCAAGGGACATTATTTTAGGGGAAGAGGGGTACTAAACCTTAATCAGCTTCAACGTTCTAAGGAAATCAAAATTGGTTGGGTAGATTTTGCAACTAGGATGGCACATTTTAGAAAGTGTGAGGGACCTATTTCCTCTGTTCTCATGAAAGTAGCAGCATGTTGGACATATCTTCTGAAGTCGGAGATTAGGTGAGCATAGAGACCAGCACTCCCTCTCTTCTGAAGTTTTCAGAGAGTGTGAAGCCATGGGAGCACCTTGTGTCAGTGGAGCACGAAGGAATTGTAGTGTAGTGTGTTAGGAAGGAGAGGATGAAGAGGGCAGGATATCCCCATACTAGTTGCCTATGGGTCTTAGGGAGATTTAAAGACGAACATCCTGGCTCTTATAACCCCAAGGGAAGGTACTAAGAGGTTAGTCAAAGGACAGGAGGTAAAGGAACCATTGACCTAATATAGACAAAAGGAAGATCCAGCTACTACCTCCAGGTGTTCTCCTTGCTAGGGAGACAGAATAAAGTTGAATATTTCCTGAATAAACCCCCAAAATGCCATAATTCTTCATTTTTTCTCTTGCTGTCAAAGTCCACATATGCTGAAAGAAAAAGGCCCTGTGAAGATTAGAAGTGGGAATGAGAAGAGAGAGAAAGATAAAGGAAGAATGGATAAAGGCCAAAGTAAGTTTAAAATTATAAATTGGTTATTACTAACCAAATTAAACTGAAATTCTGCTGAATTAAATTGAATTCACAAGAACAGAAAAAGTAATCAGATATAAGTAAACCGAGGTTTCATAGTTCAAAAAAGAACTGTAGTCAAGATAACAAAACCAGTGTTTTGTTTGCACATGAACAATTTATGCCTATTACAGGGAAAACGGAGGCTCAGCCTGAAATATAAACAAATCATATCAATTCGGAAAGCTTTATAACAGAGTAAAGAAAATGCCTTGGGAGGGGGATTACCAAGGACCCAAGGGAAGAGTGGAAGGAAGATTAGGAAAGCTCTTCTTTGAACCAATTCTTGAAGACATAATAGTGGTTCACCTTCCATAATCTTTGAGACAACTCTTGAAGACATAATAGGAGTTCACCTTCCATAACAGGTAGTCAGGAGGAAATTGGTAGGACTTGTTGTGTGGTCACAACCCTGCTGACCAAGACAGAATCTGGTCTAGACAAGATAAAGTTAAAAAACTGGCAGGAACCAACAGATGGCAACAACTATGATTTCTGGCTGCCCTCATTACTGATTGGCATAAGACACTTCCACCAGCTCCATGACAATTTACAGATGTCACTGCAACCACTTGGAAGTTACTAATCCTTTCCAGGGCAAAGACATTGAATTGCTACCCCTTTCCTAGAATGTTCTATTAACAAATAACCTGTCCCTCAATTGCACTAACCCACCTCTTAATTTGCATGTAATTGAAAGTGGGTTTATGCAAGTCTAAATACAGTTGCCAAGAGCCTATATATTGTGGACTCTGAGTGCACAGCCTATGAGTTAGCCCGGCTTCTCAAGGAGCAGTATCATTCAATAAAAGATTGCTACCTTATACCACTTTCTTGCTCTTGAATTGTTTCATGGGTGAAGCCAAAAACCCTCCCAGGCTAAACCCCAATTTTGGGGCTCCCCTGTCCTACAATAGTAAGTTTTTATTTTCCAGGAAGTAAATGGTATATTTTAGGATACATAGACACTCTATATGGCTACAGTGGATGAAGCCAGAAAGATCAGGTCATCAGCCTCTAAAGGATAGAAGAGCAAGCTCAGGAGCTGAGGGCTAACTTATGAAATGTGGGGCCACTGAGTGTCTGATCAAGCCATGTGTCGGCAGGCTATGCTGTCACCCCTTTGCATGCAAATCGAGGGCTCATCACACAGAAAACAGTGAATGAATGTTCCAGGGAAAACAATCATAACACTTCCTGAGTGGTTGTTGTATGCCCAGCAAGCCTCCCCACACTCCACGTATACAATTTCACCTAATCTCACCATCCTAGGAGGAAACTACTAGTACTACATCCATGTGCAAATGAGAAAACTGAGGTAAAGAAGGGTGAAGTAATTTAAAATTACAGTTTATAAAGAACAGAGGCTGGATTAGACCCAGGCTGGATGACTGCAGAGCCCACATTCATAACTATTAATAGCCCTTGGATGGATAAATGATGAATAGATTAATGAATTAGTAGATGGATATTAGAAAAGAGCCTTCTGGTGGCCTTCAAATTGCCCTTCATCAAAGATTAAAAAATCTTTCGCCAAACTCATCTCCCTGGAATATTTTGTGAAACGTGTTGAGTTAGTAGTCAACATGAAATTTCTTCAAAACTTAATGCCATATGGTTATATTTTCAGTTATTTCCACTCTGGCTGTGAGTTGCAGTGTATCCTCAAGCAGATTCCTTCCTCCAAAGATGTCCCAAGACCAATATTTCTTAAAGTGTGGCTCTTGAGGAGCTTATTAAAAATACAAATTTCTGGCCTCAGCTGCGAAGGTGGCTCACATCTGTAATCCCAGCACTTTGGGAGGCTCAGGCGGGTGGATAACGAGGTCAGGAGATGGAGACCATCCTGGCCAACATGGTGAAACCGTGTCTCTACTAAAAATACAAAAGATTAGCTGGGCGTGGTGGTGTGTGCCTGTAATCCCAGCTACTCGGGAGGCTGAGGCAGGAAAATCACTTGAACCCAGGAGGCAGAGACTGCAGTGAGCTGAGATCGTGCCACTGCACTCCAGCCTGGCAACAGGGCAAGACTCCATTTCAAAAAAAAAATGCAAATTTCTGGGACTCATCTCACAGCTCCTATGTTGGCAAAGGTGGGGCTCAGTCATGAAGTTTTAATAAACTCCCCCCAAAAATCTATACACATTAAAATCTGACCAAAAAGTATACCTAGTATCATAATCCAGTATGCATATTCATACAACTACTCATAACTGAAAGCAAGGTTTCATGAGATATTTATCTTTACAATATGTAATTTACTGTTTTATATTCTATTTTATTTTCATATATTTTAAACCACAATTCAAAACTTGAAAAACACTTATCTAGGAAATGACACTGTATAGACCAAGTCACTTTGCAGCAGTTGACTTCCCAGTTCTGTGCCATCCCTTTAGGTCTGTTTTTTGCCACACCCCCTATTCCATACTGTTTCATCTCCCTCCTTCCATCAAAACTTACTTTTCCTTCTATTTCCCAGCTCTAGAATTGTTAAGTTCCTCTATGCTAACATGAGCTAGCCTGATCCAATAATCTGAGTTAAGGTGTTACTCATACCTATTTATAGGTATGTAATGTTTACATAGTAATCTAGAAAAACACATCACTGTGGGTTTTTTAGGTAGGATTTTATGCTCCTGGACTTCCCCCCACACACACCCACCCACCCCCATGGCCACAGCCTGTAAGCAGGACCTCTTGTGCCTCAGTATGGGAGCACCTCTGTTTGGCCTTCCAACCTATCCCACTTATCCCATGCCCCGGCTTGGGCAAGCCCCTAATCTCCTTTCAGTCTAAGATCCTCATCTGTGTAGCAGGAAGATAATAAAGCCCTGACATACCTGTTGTGAAGACTCAGTGAAATAAAATGCATATGGGAGTGGCTGGCACAGTGATAGATACAACCATACTCTTTGAAGTAGTGGATTTTCCTTTCTTGTTCTCATTCTTTCTCTGTCTTGCATCCTTTCACTTTCTCTCACCTTTATTTTCTCCCTGTTACCCTTCCAGCATGCAGATTTGATTTGTCTAGACACATCTCTTGTTCTGTGTTACTCCCAGGGACCCAGATGCCTCAGTGTCTTCTGCTATCCTCAGAACCTATGGCACTCCATTCTTGCCTTGGCTGGGAAAGGCAACACTCCATATTTTCATTCCCATTGATTGCCTGTGTGCTGCCCAGCTATCTTGAAAAAAATCTGACAATATAACCCAAGATAAAATGTGAGGGACAATGTAGTACTAACCCTCCAAGGAAGTTTGTTTTTTCATAAGGAACTATTTGTCTAGGGAGATAAAGAGTGATCCCTTAAAGGCAAAATTTTAGGCTGCAGCAGGCCAATGGGTTATGTTTAAGAAGCAGCAGCCAGGGTATTGCTTACAAGCACCCCTCCACCATCTAGCCCAGGCTTGGCCCTATAAGAAACCTTTGTGGTTTCTTATATTAATGAGTCAGCGTCATGGGGGTCAGCTTAGAGGGAAGGATGACAAATTGCTGTCCTCTTCTGATTTCATTTGTTGTCGAAAGCCCTTTGATCCGTGACTGCTTAGTGGAGACTGAATTGCATCAAACACAATAAGAGCTGGACAGACAGCCAGCATCCCTGGGGAGCACATCAGGCCAGGCAGCCACCTGCTTTGCAAGCTGTTGGGGTGCTGGCAATTGCCTCCCCTCCCTTGGAAATATTTCCACCAACTGCCAGATCCATTGCTTCATATCCTAAACACAGTACAGGCTCTAGAGTGTTGCTTCTGGGAAGTAATCAGGGGAAAAAGAGGAGCACACAGTAGGTGCCAGTGTTAGCTTTTATGGCTTATTAATTCGATCCATTCTCAAGTACTCAATGATAAACTGCTCTGTTGTTGTTGCTAGCAGGAAGGAAAAGAAAAAACATTCACTGAAAGAAGGTGTAGGAACTGCAGTTTTAGAATGTAAGGGAAAAACTGAATTCATTCATGTAGACCAGCCCTGCAACCCCAGAGGAAGAGGACTTATTGCAGAGGTGATTTTGCCAGCTTTACTACAAACATCTTGGCTATGTGTATATTCTTGGAATGTGAAATAAAGACTCCAGTGAATAATGAATCAGTTTTATCCACATTTTTAGCCCAGGCTGACTTCTTTGCAAATAGTCAGTAAATTATCTGTTTTCCATGGCTCAAGATTTGTGATTACACAATGGCAATTCTGAAACTTTCTATAATGTGATGGGAGTCCCTATTGGTGCTGTGCCTCTCCAGGGTGACTTCAGCTGCCTGCTTACCTAGAGACTCCCAGGCAGTTCCATTCCAATAGATACAGATGTCTACTGCTTAAATGCTTAATGACATAAGAGAAGACCATGTGAAGATGGAGGCAGAGACTGGAGTAGTATAGCTCTAAGCCAAGGAACTTTTGATGCTGCCAGAAGTTATAAGAGGCAAGAAAGAATTTACCCCTGGAGATTTCAGAAGGAGAGCTGCCCTGCTAACAAGATTTTGGACTTTTGGTTTCCAGGACTATGTAAGGAAAGGTATAAGAGTGAGAAGAAGCTAGCATAGCCCATCTGAAACATCTTGTCAAAATTAGTTTCCAATATGGTTTGGCATGGCACTGCTACTGATCCCTCCAACATCCCCAGGAGGAATGGTCTAGACTTGAAAACACTCAGTTGTGTTCCACACAGAATGTCCAGCAAAAGATTTAAAACTAGACTTCTGCCACCATGGCACATTTTATAGAGACAGAAACAAACAAACCAAAATTATTGGCAAAAATAAAGCTTCCAAGAATACCCATCACAAAACAGAGCTTCTTTTAGAAGCCAAAGCAGGCATTCAACTGGAGCTAAAGTTTTTCCATTTTTAATCTAAGCCCAAGCCACTGGGACTCCCTAAACCTCAGCCCCAAATCCTCCAAAGAAAAAGACACTAATTCTCCTATTTGAAAAAATATATATATAAATATATTTTTAAAGAAAAAAAATGAGGAATAGGTAAAACAGACCATACTAAATGGATAGGGGAGGGCTTTTGGCTGAGTGGAAACAGATGCAATGATACAGAGCAGAGGACAGTACTCATGGCAGCCTATGGGACCTAGCACCCTGGGCATTGTCCAGGTGGGGCTTGATGGAACACACTGGCTCACTGCAAGATGTGGAGGGAGGAGACCTCTGACACAGTTGGCGACTGTGGAGAATAACACTGATCCAGTTTGTTTCCGGGGAACTTGCCGACTTTTCTCTTTTTTCTTGGGACAAATCCACTGTAACCAATGACTCATCCTTTGCTGGGGTTAACTTTTTTGAGGAGCCTATCCCTTCTGGAATAGTGACACAGTGTCTTGGTCAATAGCATCCCTCTTGGTCCCCCATCCAGGACAGGATGGATCATCATCTCTCTAGCAAGGGAAGTTCCCAACATTGCATTCTTTTTTGGATTGAAGTCTCTGATTGGAGATTGCGTACTCTTTTCTAAACTTAGGTCTAAATTGATGTTCTGGCCCCACTGTGGAGCCTGAACCTTTAAATTCCTGTACTCCTCCCACACCAGATCACTCCCTCTGTCCTCCAGGTAGATGTAGTACCCCTGGAAATGGACATATCTCTTCTTTACACACTCTGGGCCTGGGGCTCAGAGTCCTCAAAAGACAAAATATCTGGGTCAGGGGTTCTTCAGAGGTGCAGCCATGGCCTTCTGTTCCTACCTTTAATTGGAGCTTTGATTCTCCAAGATGGTCTTTCAGACATGATTCCCTTAGATCTTGCCCTCCCAAAATTCTTAGTGGTATAGGAAATGAGTACTGGACCTTCCAGACTATTCGCTTCTCTATGTTGAGTTTGAGAACTCCCAATGCCACTAGCCCTCAGGTTTTCTCTTAATTTGCATTTGCAAGCAGTAGACTTCCATCTTGATGGTTTTCCGATACAATTGGTCTGGTTTTCCTTCAAAGCTCAGGAAAGTATAAGGAGCTGGGGCATCCTGCTCACCAGCAAGTAATTCTAAGGCTTTTTTATAATTCAGTTCATAGTCCTGCTTCAATTGTTTGGAAATGATCTCTCCTGCTTTTATTTATCTAACCACATCTGAATATCCATTCTCCTTATGACTCATATCTCCAGGAGCATCTGTATAGTAAGTTTAAGATAATAAAGAAGCCATTAGCCTCCTTCAAACCTCATTGCAGAGTATTTCAAAAGAAAGGCCAGTGGGCAATACAAGGAAAGACAGCCTTTGTGAAAAACCCAATGCAGGAAGATGAAGAGAGTCATTTCTCACCAGACAAGCACCTCTAGTAGGAAGCTGAAATGGCAAGTGATGAAATTCCCAGGCATAAGAATGTTGCAAAAGAAGAGGCCAAAACTCTGAAGATGAGCTCTCTGAGACTGTACACAACAGAAAGGGAAGCAAGTCAGATTGAGTCAGCATTATGATGGTCTGTACTGTATTGAAGTAGAGAGATCAGTAGTGGATGATGGGAGCAAGTGACCAGTAGGGTCCCTGGATAAACCAAGTCTGATGAGGGATTTCCTGAGAGGTTATGGGGTCAGGTGTGGACATTCTTCCCTTGACTGCATTGATCTTGAAAGAATGAGGGTCTGGGATTCAGTTATCACTCTCATCTCTTTATACAAACTGGAGACCATCATTATTCATGAATAACATGACTTTCTAGCTTGAATGAGAGACTATGTTTCATTCTTCCTATTCTTTCACAGAAGGTAAAAATATTTGCTACTGTTTATTATTCAAAAGTCTCAGAAAGAAGGGCTTTCTGCTTATGGGCTTCCAAAAATTTTCCAATCAGTGCTGAGGACAGGTACAGAATTGCTGATCTTAGGTGCATATATGCTCCATCAGACAGAAGTCCGTTCCCTGAGGCCAGAGCCATTTTGAACATCTAATCAGAGGCTTTCAGAGTCTCAGGCTGGCTCTTAAGAATCATTCCTAAGACACAGCATTGGCCCAGAAACATCAGATAAGAGAAGTAATGAGTTATCATTGTCTGACTCTGTTCCTCTAGACATACTTTACATTTTATACTCACTCAATAATCATTCCAGGGTCAGAGAATCACAGGGTTTCAGACTCTATCCTCTACCCTGGAGTCTTCTATCATTCCCAGGTAAATTCATTTATGAGTTTTGGATAGAAGACCTCTGTCCTCACCCTGTTTTCCAGAAGGAAGATGTTCTAATCTTTCCCAACAGGGTCCACCTCAGATGTCTGCTGCAGTAATACAATTGACTGAGTTAAGTGGGAAAAGGAATAAGAAAAACACCAGCCCATCTACACTAGGGGGTTGGATCTAGGATTCCCTCACCTTATTTATTTCCATGTTTTTTCAAAAATGGATTTATCCAGAGGGAGTGCAGAAAAAGAAGGAAGAGCCACATATCACACAGGAAGAAAAGGATAGATAAAATGACCCATTAGGTTGCACTTGAGCTCATCCATGGAACTCCATGGCTATTCAGAAAACAGAGATCCGTCTTCATTTTCAGAAGGGCCTGTGATATGGTTTGGCTCTGTGTCCCCACCCAAGTCTCATCTCTAATTGTAATCCCCATGTGTCAAGAGAGAGACCTCCAATCCCCAAGCACCCAGGGAGGGAAGCAGTTGGCTCAATGAGGGGTGGGGATTCCCTCATGCTGTTCTCATAATAGTGAGGGAGTTCTCATGAGATCTGAAGGTTTAAAGGTGACACTTTTCCCTGCACTCTGTCTCTTCTGACACCTTGTGAAGACATGCCTTTCTTCCCCTTCACCTTCTGCCATTACTAAAAGTTTCCTGAGGCCACCTCTGCCATGCAGAACTCTGAGTCAACTAAACCTCTTTTCTTTATAAATTACCCAGTCTCAGATAGTATCTTTATAGCAGCATGAGAACAGACTAATAGAATTGGTATCAGCAGAGTGGGGTACTGCTGTAAATATAACCTGAAAATGTGGAAGCTGCTTTGGAACTGGGTAACAGGCAAAGGTTGGAACAGTTTGGAGGGCTCAAAGGAAGACACAAAGATGTGGGAAAGTTTGAAACTTCCTAGAGACTAGTTAAATGGTTTACACCAAAAGGCTGATAGTAATATTGACAATGAAGTCCAGGCTGAGGTGGTCTCAGATGGACATGAGTAACTCATTGGGAGCTGGAGTAAAGGTTACTCCTACTATGCTTTAGCAGAGACTGGTGCCATTTTGCCTCTGCCCTAGAGATCTGTGGAACTTTAAACTTGAGAGATGATTTAGGGTATCTGACTGAAGACATTTCTAAGCAGCAAAGTATTCAAGAGGTGACCTGGCTTTTTCTGAAACATACGATCAGTCATGTGTGTTCACAAAGAGATGGTCTGAAATTGGAACTTATGTTTAAAAGGAAGCAGGGCATAAATGTTTGGAAAATTTGCAACTTGACCATGTGGTGGAAAAGAAAAACCTATTTTCTGAGGAGGAATTCAAGCCAACTACAGAAATTTGCATAAGTAATGAGGAGCCAAATGTTAATCCCCAAGACAATGGGAAAAATGTCTCCAGGGCATGTCAGAGATCTTCATGGCAGCCCATCCCATCACAGGCCTGGAGGCCTAGGAAGGAAAAATGGTTTTGTGGACTGGCCCCAGGGCCCTGCTTCTCTGTACAGCCTCAGACCTTGGTGCATTACATCCCAGCTGCTCCAGCTCCAGCTAAAAGAGGCCAATGTACAGCTCAGGCTGTGGCTTCAGAGGGTGCACACCCCAAGCCTTGGCATCTTCCATGTGGTGTTAGGTCTTTGTGAGCGCAGAAGACAAGAGTTGAGATTTAGGGACCTTTGCCTAGATTTCAGAGGATGTATAGAAACACCTAGATATCCAGGCAGAAGTCTGCTGCCAGGGTGGAGCCCTTATGGAGAACATCTACCAGGGCAACGGAGAGGGGAAATGTGGTGTTGGAGCCCCCACACAGAGTCTCCAATGGGGCACTGCCTAGGGCTACCATCCTCCAGACCCCAGAACAGTATATCTACCAACAGCTTGCACCGTGTGCTTAGAAAAGCTGCAGGCACTCAATGCCAGCCCATGAAAGCAGCCACAGGGGCTGTACCCTGTGCAGCCACAGAGGCACAGCTCCCCAAGGCTGTGGGAGCCCACCCCTTGCATCAGCATGCCCTGGATGTGAGACATGGAGTCAAAGGAGATTTGGGAGCTGTAAGATTTAATGACTGCCTGACTAGGTTTCAGACTTGCATGGAGCCTGTGGCCCCTTTGTTTTGGCCAATTTCTCCCATCTGAAACTGGAACATTTACCAAATGCCTGGACCCCCATTGTATCTTGGAAGTAACTTCCTTTTTTTTATTTTACAGGCTCATAGATGGAAGGGACTTGCCTTGTCTCAGATAAAACTTTGGACTTAGACTTTCTGGTTAATGCTGGAATGAGTTCAGACTTTGAAGGAGTGTTGGGAAGGCATGATTGATTTAGAAATGTGAAAAGAACATGAGATTTGGGAAGGGCCAGTGGTGGAATGATATGGTTTAGCTCTGTGTCTCCACCCAGACCTCATTTCAAATTGTAATCCCCACATGTTGAGGGAGGGACCTGTAATCTCCACGTGTAAATAAAAGGAGGTGATTGGATCATGGGGACAGTTTCCCTCATGCTGTTCTCATGATAAGGAGTTCTCTCAAGAGATGATGGTTTAAAAGTGGCAGTTGCCCCTGTGCTTTCTCTCTCTCCTGCTGCCCTGTGAACACATGCCTTGCTTCCCTTTCACCTTCCACCATGATTATAAGTTTCCTGAGGCCTCCCCAGTCATGTGGAACTGTGAATCAATTAAACCTCTTTTCTTTATAAATTACCCAGTCTCAGGGAGTATCTTTATAGCAGTGCAAGTACAGACTAATACAATGTGGCTGCTTTGAGCAGCACTGAGCATTGGTCCCTGAGCACTGGGCCCTGAGCCTGTGTATTTTGGCCTAGAGATTCAGGCTTGCATCAGAGAGCCATGGAACAGTCGACAATGGCTCTCAAGGATGGGGGAGGGGCCACAACGTGGAAGTTGAACCTCCCATCTCTGCCCCCACCATCCAGACCCCACAGCACAGACTAGATGGCTAAATCCCTCCATCCTTCTCTGGGCTTTGCTACTTTCCAACTCCAAATTTATAGCATGTCATATATATAGCTTAGTGCAATTTTATATTATGCAAATACAAATCAGCCAGCTTTACCTTTTGTTATTCTCAGCTCGGATGTCACTAATTCTGCAGCCCTCCAAGTTTGAAGTTGTCCCATGGATTTTTGCTAACTCTCAGATCTTTAGGCTTTTCAGGATTTCCTGTGCCCTCAAATTCAGCTTTCCTACATAATCTGGTCTTGCATTGTAACATCCCAGGCATAGAACTCAGCTTCCCATTTCAAGTTTCTGCAAAGGAATCCACTTTCACAAAAAACAACAGTGAGCAATGCAGCCTGATAAAGCTACTATAAGGGGGACAGAGTGGGAAATCGGTGATAGCACATATCATGGGCAAACAATGCGATAATTTAAATTTAGTAATATTTGTATCTTGTGGGCTGCTCTGTCTCTGAGGCATCTCAGATCTCTCCTCTCTGACCAGATAGTGGCCTACCTTGCTGGTCCCTTTCTTCAAGGTCCCCATAACTTTATTCATAATTGTACAGAGTAGTTCAGCTCTTCTAAGTTTCTACCCTAACTTACCCACCTAAACCCAGCTGGATTTGAAGCCTGAGTGAGGCCTTCACTTTGAGGGCAGCTAGAGTTCTAAGAAACAATACACTTGCTGTTTTTTTAATTACATCTCTGGTTACTTACCTGTGAAAGCTTTTCTGATTTTTACATTGTATTTCCTGAGTTTTAGCCAAAATTTCTACTGGTCTCTCAATAACTACTAAAAACAATTAGTAAGCTTTTACACATACACATATATACATATATGTATATGTATATATGTGTGTGTATGTGTGTGTGTGTGTCTCAGATATGTATACAGGTGACTCTTAAACAACATGTGTTAAATTGCATGGGTCCACAAATTTTCTTGCAGATTTTCTTCCATCTCTGCCACCCCTGAGACTGCAAGCTCAACCCCTCCTTTTCCTCCTCCTCCTCAATCTACTCAACATGAAGATGAGAAAGATAAAGACCTTTATGTTGATCCACTTCCACTTAATAGTAAATCTATTTTCTATTTCTTATGATTTTTTAAATATTTTCTTTTCTCTAGCTTACTTGATCATATGAATACTTCAGTATACAATCAATATAACACACAAAATATGTGGTAATTGAATATGTTATCAGTAAGGCTTCTGGTCAACAGTAGGCTATCAGTAGTTAAGCTTTTGGTAAGTCAAAATTATTTGTGGATTTTTAACTGCATGGGGGCAGGGTAGCCAGTGCTCCTAACTCTCGTGTTGTCCAAGGCTCTACTTTATATGCCTACAGATAATATTTGTCTTCCTATGTTCAGTGGGCATATAACAGAGTTGTAGTACTGACAGATTCATTATTAAGATTGTAAATTGTGTAAATCAAGCACTGTATCATTCTCTTCCTTTGATTTTTCTCATGTTTTCTCTACTAATGAACCAGTCTTGACAGAGAACACAGCAAACTAGTTTATGTAGAAAAAAATTATGCATCCATAACAAGAAGATACCTAAGATACCTAAAACAAAAGTGTCAGGGGGAAAAAAACTAGCCCATCAGAGAGAAAATATAATAACAACCTTAGCACAAGTAGGTGGATACCAATACAGGGCTAGACAGGAAAATAAATGAAACAGAATAGAGTCCAGAATTGATTTAAATGCCCATGGGAATTTTGTCTTTGATACAGGAGGAGGTGTTTCAAATAATTGAGGAGAAAGCTGCAGTCAATATATTGTGTTGAGACAAATGGGTAGCTAGGAAGAAATAGATTTCCAGAATAATAGGATATGAGAAGCTGAGATGTTTGTTCAACAGCACCTGGATGTGGGCCTCACTGTTCTCTCCCAGTTGATAATATGGGTCAGCTGACAGAGAGCCTCTACGGCATAACTGGATATTTCTATATATTTCAATAAATAAAAATGCCTAGTTGGGATGGGGGTGTGTGTGTGTGTGTGTTTGTGTTGTGTGTATATGTTGTGTGTGTGTTGTACGTCGTTGTGTGCATTTCTCTGGAGGGATCATACACAGCAAGTCAAAAAATGTTGTGGCATGGCACTATCTAAGCATTCCAGATTCAGCATGCCCTGCCGTTGAGAGAAACAAATGTTTCACAGCTCCTGGACATCATTCAAGACTCTGAAAGCCAAGGGATGTGCCTGTGAGCAGCACTGTGTCTCCTCCTGTCCCGGGTAGCTAACTCTCTTCTGAAAATACTGTGTGGGCTTCTCTGTTTATGTGCTGTTTTTTCCCATTAATCTGTGGTCTACCTGAAAAGCTACAGAATCCAGCTATAACTACATCAGGCCTCTCTTTCTTCCAAAAAAATAAGTATCAGCAAAATTAAAGATTCAAATACCAAAAAAGAAAATTGTAAAACATAAGATGATTTTTTTCATACTAACGTCAGAGTTGAAAACTTCGGTAAGAATGGCTCAAAGCCATCAACAATACTGATTGACAAACTCAAATACATGAGTTTTAACAGACTCATTTGTAAAAATGTTGGCTATTTTGTGAATGTAAATTTTCCCCTGGGAGTGAGGGTGGGAGTTTCAGTGCTAGTCACTATTCTCAATTAACAGAGACTTAATGTGTATTTTTACTGGTGAGTTAATCCATGGCATATAAAGGGACCAGGACGACATCATCACACCACCACTTAAACTATCTGTATGAATTGCAGATCACTTTACTACAAGACAGTTAATTATTTACAGACAGACATTATTTGGAGTAAGTTTTAAAGAAACTTAATGATTTAATGTTATTAGTAGCTTTTCAACAAAAACTGATATTCTCATTCTCTTTCTCTCTCCTTTACGTGGAAGAGATCATAAGGGAATTAATAATAGTTAATTGTGGAAAGGAGGAGATATCAGGTGTAGATTCTCAGTTTTTATATTTTTAACTTCTTATACTATTTATGTGTTGGAACCATATAAGTATATATCAGTTTTAATTTTTATCGAAGATGTGAAAAAGTGTACTTTTAGACAAAGGAATTATGTAAATGGCATCGATATTTTTAATGCTTTGGTAGAGGACAGATATTTTGCACAAAAATATTTAAATGCCAGGATTCTATATCATTAATCATAGACCTGAAAACAAGTGCTCAAAGGCAAGTGGTTTCTTTGAGGGCTGATCCCAGTAGTAGGCACCAGTAGAAGATTTGGGAAGTAAGACAGAAAAGGACATGTTGTCATGTTGATTCACTGGATCTTAGTTCCTAGTGGGACTAAGCTGGAAGTCAGTGTGGCACAAGTATCTCACAGTCATCCTTTCAGAGGGATATTTAGCTGAGGGTTGATCCAAGAAACATTAATTTTCTGACACTTCAACCATCAAGGGCCTAGAATGTGCAGGCTCTGGCTGCCACATAGAACTCTCAGAGATTTGGAAGTTAGGGAAGTTGAGCACTAGGGTTATAATGCCAGAGGGGACATGGCAAGGAAGCTGCAGGTCTGCTGCAATACTTTGACATGTACCTAGAGTAGCGCCACACTCCATCATCACTGCCTCTTGCTGGAAGCTTCAAAGAGTTCTTTCATATTTACTTTTCTTATGCTGCCACTTCTCCATATTAGGGGCTGTCCTGAAATTGGTCTGGTTTTCAGATAGAACTTGTTTGGAAGTAAAATTACTACCCTCAGAACCACTGGAAATAAGGTGAACCTAGGTATGACTGGAGTAGTGGCCATTTTAATTTACTTACACACAAGATTTTTCTGCTTCTAGAAAGACCCTTAATTTGTATTTGAGGAGACTTCCTCCCTTAAGACCCATTTCAGTCCACCTGAATCAGGATAATCATGTACAGTACAAATCAGGTATTGAAAAAATCAACTGTAGTGAGGATCAGCAACTTATCTGCAAAGGGCACATTAGGCTTTCCAGGCTTTGTGGACCAAGAGGCAAATTGAGAACTTTATGTAGGTATAATATAACAAGAAAAGAAAATGTTTTGTAACCTTCTAAGAAATTCAAAATGTAAACTAATTTAGTACATTTTTTATATTCCTGGTCTATTAATGAGAATAGAATTTTTTAAGGGTTTTGCTCTATCACCCAGGCTGGAGGGCAGTGGCATATTCATGGCTCACTAGAGCCTCGAACTCCTGGTATCAAGCCCTTCTCCCTCCTTGCTTAGGACTACAGGCACATACCACTATGCCCAGCAATTTTGTTGTTGTTGTCTTGCTATGTTGCCCAGGCTAGAATTCTTTTTCTGAGGGAGATAACAGTGTACTCAAATAGAATTAAAAGTACTCTTTCTAACTAAAATCAATTACAAATGTTCATCTGTTAATGTGATCTGTAATGAGAGTTTACATATTTTAACTTTACAAATGTCTTTTCACACAGAAAGGTACTGCTAAATACAGACATCAATCCATGAGCATGTAACTTTAATTTAAAATGTTCATCATTTAGAAGTAAGTTATAGAATTCTATTAGATTTTTCTCTTGATATTTGGCTTTTAGCATGTCATTACATTACAAATGAATCACTTCTAATTGAAGGTTATGTGGAAGCTCCTCAACTGTACCATTCAATGGATTTTGAAGTACGGAATTTTTATTTGTACTTGCACTGAGGTCTGAAAGAAGATGCTAGAACTGTAGCTTGAACTTGGAAATTAGATTTGCTGCAAATTTGGGTGGAATTAAAGATCTCACTTCTCATCTTAACTTTTAACAGTAAAAGAAATTTACAAATCAGCCTGGCATTACTTGTGATTCAAGCAACAGTAGTTGTCAAAATTATTTACCATAGTACACACTTCACATATACATGCCGGTTTTATTTGTAATTTTAGAATTTAAAAACATTATAAGTCTTAAGCAAAAACTAATCTCCAAAGCCATACAGTATTTGATAATAATGGTTGAGGATGATTCTCATTCAGAAAAAATCTCAATCTCAGCCCTGAACTCAACCAATTGCAATAAAATGTTACCACTGTTAAGTTGTAGACCCACTGTAGGACAGGGTAAGTCAGAATAGTCAGCTGCTATTTCCAACAGAAATCCATAAAACTAATGATGGTTAAGCCCACACAAAGTCAATGCAATTCATCATCAAGACTACAAGTTTAATAAGCCATGATAGACACAAATAGTTTCAGCAAAATGCCTGCTGATGAGTAATATGATAAATAACCTTGGGCATTAAATGCCTTATATTTTCACAAGCTTTGTAAGTTTTTCCATATACGCCTTTTCTTGTTTCACATGTATTTTTGGCAGTATCACTTGTAACACATCTTAGCAGATTCCACTTCAGGTTTTACTGAATTATTATTTTCTCATATTCTTTAGAAATAGTCTTGCTTGTAAATGTTTCATACAGATTATTCGTAGAGTCCAATTCGCCAGTCAGTTCAAACTTGGCATTGACTTCTGAAATAAATAACTGAGTTTTACTAGTAACATTGGCCAACTATTCAAACTATTCAAGAACCAAAGACAACCACTCAAACTTTTTGTCTTGGTATTTGACTATTAATATTGCTCCAAACATCTTCAACTCTTTGAGAAGCTGTTTTCACCAAAATACTAATACCTTAAACAAGCCATTTTTTCTGGATACATTTCTTTGCATGTTGTAAATCAAACATGATTTAATTAACTCAACATCAGTAAATTATTTTTCCTGCTTAGCTAACAGATGATCAATTTGAACACTTAATCTGATTTCATTTTTCAGTGTTGTGAAGAAATTCTGCTGTGAGGACATATTCTGTTTTAAAATATATTTTCCTAACCATTGCTTCCTTATAAGAAATAATGTGTTGAGTGCTTAGTCTGGTAATGTCCATATATATTGTATTCTTTTAGCAATATTGATTTTTCTATTGAATTACAGCCAATTGTTTGAGATAATTTTCACTGTAATGGGAAAAGGTTGTGACTATGGGAAGGGGGAGAGGACAAGATGCCATGAAAAATTCTCTACCCAAAAGTTTTTATTATCAGTTTTTAACATGACTCCCTAGAATTCTTTACATGAAAAATCAATATGAGTAGGAAAATAAATTTTGATTAAGTACTAGATGTATGGCTGAGGACTTTATATATATTAATATCTAAGGGTAGATATTAACAACATTATGTAATAATATGTACTACATATAATTAAATTTAAGAAATAATGTAAGTAAATATTATATATAACTATAATTATTAAATAATTATAAGCACTGGTAAACATTGATTTGTTTAATTTTACTTTAAATTCTGGGATACATGTGCAGAACGTGCAGGTTTGTTACATAGGTATATATGTGCCACGGTGGTTTGCTGCACCTATAAACCCTTCATTCAGGTTTTAAGCCCTGCATGCACTAGGTATTTGTCCTAAAGCTCTCCCTCCCCTTGCCATGTGATCTCATTGTTCAACTCCCACTTATGAGTGAGAACATGCAGTGTTTGGTTTTCTGTTCCTGTGGTAGTTTGCTGAGGATGATGGTTTCCAGCTTCATCCATGTCCCTGCAAGGACATGAACTCATCCTTTTTTATGGCTGGATAGTATTCCATGGTGCATATGCGCCACATTTTCTTTATCCAGTCTATCATTTGATGGGCATTTGGGTTGGTTCCATGTCTTTGCTATTGTAAACAGTGCAGCAATAAACATACGTGTGCATGTGTCTTTATAGAATGATTTATAATCCTTTGGGTATATACCCAGTAATGGGATTGCTGGGTCAAATGGAATTTCTGGTTCTGGATCCTTGAGGAATCACCACTGTCTTCCACAATGGTTGAACTAGTTTACACTCCCATCAACAGTGTAAAAGTGTTTCTATTTCTCCACATCCTTGCCAGCATCTGTTGTTTCCTGACTTTTTAATGATTGCCATTCTAACTAGTGTGAAATAGTATCTCATTGTGGTTTTGATTTGCATTTCTCTAATGACCAGTGATGATGAACTTTTTATCATGTGTTTCTTGGCCACATAAATGTATTCTCTTGAGAAGTGTCTGCTAATATTCTTCACCCACTTTTTGATGGAGTTTTTTTATTGTAAATTTCTTTAAAGTCCTTGTAGATTCTGCATATTAGATCTTAGTCAGATAGATAGATTGCAAAAATTTTCTCTCGTTCTGTAGGTTGCCTGTTTACTCTGATGATAGTTTCCTTTGCTGTGCAGAAGCTCTTTAGTTTAATTAGATCCCATTTGTCAATTTTGGTTTTTGTTGCATTGCTTTTGGTGTTTTAGTCATGAAGTCGTTGCCCATGCCTATGTCCTGAATGGCATTGCCTAGGTTTTCTTCTAGGGTTTATATTGTTTTAGGTTTTACTTTTAAGTCTTCAGTCTATCTTGAGTTAATTATTGTATAAGGTGTAAGGAAGGGGTCCAGTTTCTGTTTTCTGCATACTGCCGCTTGTTTTCCCAGCACCAATTATTAAATAGGGAATCCTTTCCCCATTGTTTGTTTTTGTCAGGTTTGTAAAAGATCAGATGGTAACATTGATGTTTAACATGAGTAAACTAAGGGAATTGTAGTAATTTTCCTCAATGCATACAATAAGATGCAATGTCACAACTTTTCAATCAATGTTAATTTCTATAAAAGTAATAAATGCACATTATTTTTAATTTAAAATTATTACATTATATTAATACTGCTAGTATTAAAGATATAATGAAACACTCTGTGCTTCATACATGCTATCTGCTAGTCCTGTTACACAGAGGCAACACTTTTCAACTCTAAGTTTTTCCTTATATTATTTTAACACTCACATATTTAAATAAGGCACTAAATTTCTTCTTGATTTGTCAGTGTTAGACATTATTTGATTACATCTTGTCTGGAAATAAGTCATGTTTATTACTCTTATAAAAGTATTTGTATTTCTCCTCTTTCCTTATCTTCCCAATAGAATCCTTTAACAATTTGTTAACCAATATTTGCCTTCACTGCTGAGTCAAGTAACACATTATGATTACATATTTCTTCTTGTTAACATTTTGTTTCATCTATTTGCCTCAATCTTTTATTTGCTTTTATTTTATGTAACTGACACCATTTTTCCTAAAAATAATTAATCAGTAATAAATTCTAATTCCTCAAAGGCAATTAGAATTCTACCAATTAAATGTGTTCTCCCTAAGGACCTTCTGTCAAGCCACAATTTACCTATTCTGTTTGTCCTGTTATCTTATAAGCATATGGTATGGCTGCCTTCCTGGGACTTCAATTGCCTCTCTCATGTATTAATTCCCTCACTTTCTGGATCACTATCTTTTTCACTTTGTTTAATCTTTTATTTTGCTGAAGCACAATCTCAGTTAACTTTCTATGAAGTCATAAGGAGAAAAGGGAATAAAAGTAAAACATATGCTAAAATATTCAAGAGGATCCAAGGCAAGATAACTACAGCAGATTAAAACAAAGTATTGAAAATTATAATTCTAAAATTTAAAGAAGAAAAAATACTTATAACATTACCACCCTGAGGACAGCATCATTAATATTTTGTATACTTCCTTCCAAACTCTTCAATGGGATAAATTTAAATATTGAAATCTTATAATTGCAGAAAACTACAAATATAAGAAGCACTTGTATATTCACCACATAGAACTGACAAATGCTAATATAGATTACATTTCTTTCAAGTCTTTTTTACTTTCTGAGGAATTAAAACACAGCATGCAGTTGGGGTCTCCCCCTTCGTACCTCCCCCAGCATCCTCTTCCTGCCCACTGCAAAATCATAGTGATTCAATGTATATATTTTCAGCCTCTATTTCATTCTATTCAGTCTGTATGCTTGTATCCATGTGTGATTTAGAATATTGTTTTCTAATGCGTCTAAGATGGTATATAAATGATATTATGCTAAACATTTTATTCAGTGCTCTTTTATTAGACATATTTTTGAGAAATATCAGTGATAATTTATAAAGATATAGCTTTTATTTACATGCTAAATAGTGTTTTGTTGAATAAATATTGCATGTTTCATTTATTCATTAAAAAATTACAATTCTAGATACTAAAATATAATTAACAAAATGAAGAATTCAGTGAAAGGGTTTTTTAAAACACAGTCCAAGCTCACAAGAGAACTGGTAATCTGGAAAGTGGATCAAAAGAATATCTGAAGAATAAAGTTCAAGAGACACAATAACAGACATGTAAAAGAGAACATAAGAGGCAAATTAATATAATAAAAGGGAGAACTTCTAGTTCCAAAATAGCAGCATAGAAGCAGCTAACTTCACTCTCCCTCAACAGAAAATCAAAAACAAATACATACTGCTGAATTTATTACCAGCAATATCTCAGAACTCCCCTGTCAGAGTGAGACATTTCCTGGGGCCACAGAGAAATGAAAAAAAAAAAACCCTAAGAAGATGGTAGGAGAATTGGACATCCATATCTGAGATGCACCTCCCAGAAATCTGCAGCACCAAGAGTGCAGAAAATTTCCTCGAACTCAGGTTCAACCTTGAAAAAACTAAGATTAAGGCAGACAACCAGCTTCACCACAATCTTGGTTCCTTGGTGGGATACCTGCCTTTGCCTCAACCTCCAGTAAGCACTGAGAGTGCCTGAAGGGAGTATATCCCTGAGGACAGCCAGAGACAAGGGGGTAGGCTAACTATCATCCTCAGCTCTGGAAATTCTGCTCTATAACCCAGCCAAAGGACATGCTAAATCATACTCAGCAGCACAACTGTAGGAGGTTTGTCCATAAGTCCCCTGGGCAAAAATATCTATCCAACCTTCCTATGCTTCTGGGATTTCCCCCTTGGGACCTCAACTATTTGGAATGGGCAGAACTCTGATAGTTTACTAGAACCAAGGCAAACCTGGGTTTAAGGTACCATCGATTGACAAAAAGGAGGCAGTGACCTAGTGGGCAAAAAAAAAAAAAAAAAAAAAAGGAAAATTAGTAGGTAAATTGCCAAGTTTCTCTAAGGAAACATATTTAATAATAATCAAAACAAGTCAGATAGAGAAGCCTGGAAAAAATAACAAATCTTTCAATGCAAAGGCGTTAATATACATCCACAAAAAACAGCAGCAGAGAATCATGACCTTCCCAAACAGGCAAAATAAGTAACCAAAGACTGACCCTAATGAGATGGTAGTATGTGAATACGCTGACCAAGAATACAAACTAACAGTTTTAAGGAAATGCAGTGATCTCCATAACACAGAAAAGCAATTCTGAAATTTATCAGATAAATTTTTAAAACACACTGAAATAATTTAAAAATCAAACAAAAATCTTGCAACCGAGAAATACATGTGCAGAACTGGAAAATGTATTAAAGACTCAACAGCAGAATGGTTCAAGAAGAGGAAAGTTAGCAATGAGCTCAATGACAAGGAATTTGAAAATACATAGTCAGAGAAGAAAAAGAATGAAAAGGAACAAAAATTGCCTACAAAAAATTGCCTAAAAATTTTTTACCTAAAACATTACTGCAAAAGACAAAATTTAAGAATTATTAGTCTTCAAGAAGTATTGAGAGCAAGGTATGGGAAGCTATTATTCAAAAAGATAATAACAGAAAACTTTCCAAAACTTGAGAAAGAGATAAAAACCTAGATACAGGAGAGTCAGAGAACACCAAACAGATTCAACCCAAATAAGACCACCCCAATGCATCTAATAATTATTTTATTCCAATTATTCTGGCAACAGATTTCTCAATAGAAATCATACAAGTCAAGAGGAAGTGAGACAATAATTTCACAGTCTTGAAGGAAAAAAATTGCCATGCAACAACACTGTATCCAGTAATGCTATCCTTTAAATAAGAGAGATAGTCTTTCCCAGATAAACAAAAGCTGAGAGAATTCACTGCCACCAGAATGATCTTACAAGAAATGCTAAAGGGAATTCTTCAATCTGAAAATGAAAGAAAACAAAACACTGATATGCAACAAGAAAACATTTGAAGACATAACATTCACTGATAAAATTAAATACACAGACAAACCTAGAATACTCCAATAACATTACTCTAGTGTCCAATCCACTGGTAACTTTAATATAAACCTCAAAAGGCAACTTTATCCAAAATAATAGCTCCATCAACCTATTGAAAGATATGCAATATTTTTATTAATTTATATTTTAACTTGAGAAAACATAAAGTCAAAATGTGGGGGTGATGGAATTAAAGTACTAAGTTTTTTTTTCTTTGTTTCTATTCCTTTTTTGTGATCTTAGATAAATTGTCATCTCCTTATAATAACTTGTTATACCTATATGATGTTTTTGGTAAGCCTCATGGAAACCACAATATGAGAACATATAATTATAATAACTATTATATTTCATAATTAATAAAAATGAAAAACAACAATTTAGAACATACAACCACAAAACAAAATCACTCAATCACAAAAAAATACGGCAAGAAAAGGAAAGAGGAGTTATGAAACAATCAGAACACCAGTAACAAAATGGCAATAGCAAGTCCTTAGTTATCAATAAAAACACTAAATATAAATGGATTCCATTTTCCAATTAAAAGGCATAGCATGGCTGAACAAATAAAGGAACAAGAGCCAAATATATGCTGCCTTCAAGAAACCCACTTAACCTATAAAGACCTAGACAGACTGAAAGTAAAGAGATGAAAAAAGATATTTCATGCAAATAGAAACCAAAAGCGAACAGGAGTAGCTATACTTACATCAGATAAAACAGACTTTAGACCAAAAACAGCAAAAATAGGCAAAGTCATTAAATAATGATAAAGGGATCAATTTAGCAAGAGGATATAATAACTCTAAACATATACACACATAACACTGAAGCCCTAGAACATATAAAGCAAACATTAATAGATGTCAAGGGAGAGATAAACTGAAATACAAAAATAGTAGGGGACTTCAACACCCCATTCTCAGTGATGGACATATCATCCAGACAAAAATCAACAAAGAAACATCAAACTTAAACTACACCTGAAGCCAGATAGGCCTAACTGATGATTCCTTAGGAGAATACCTGTTATTCTCATCAGCACATGGAACATTCTCCAGAATAAACCATATATTAGGCCATAAAACAAGTCTCAACAAATTCAAAAATCTCGAAATTACACGAAAAATAATTTCTGACAAAATGAAATAAAACTAGACATCAATAACAAGAGAAAACTTGTAAAATACTCAATACATAAAAATTAAACAACATGTTCTTGAATGATCAATTGGTCAACGAAGAAATTATGAGGGAAACAAAAATTTCTTGAAATAAATAAAATGGAAATACAACATACCAAACTCTGTGGGATACCACACAAAAGCAGTACTAAAAGATAAATTTATAGCAACAGGTATCTATAACAAAAAATATATAGACTTCAAATACAAAAACTAATTATGTACCTCAAGAAACTAGAAAAGCAAGAACAAACAAAACCCAAAATAGTAGAAGGAAATAAGTAATGAATTAGAGCATAAATAAAGGGAATTAGGACAAAAATAAATTCAGTATATCAATGCAATAAGTTTTTTTTGAGACAGAGTCTCACTCTATCACCCAGGTTGCAGTACAGTGGTTCAATCTCAGCTCACTGCAACCTCTGACTCCCAGGTTCAAGCTATTTTCCTGCCTCAGCCTCCCAAGTAGCTGTGCTCCCAGGTAGCACCTGCCACCACACCCAGCTAAATTTTGTATTCTTAGTAGAGAAGGGGTTTCACCATGTTCACCAGGCTGGCCTCAAACTCCTGACCTAAAGTGATCTGCCCACATTGGCCTCCCAAAGTACTGGCATTACAGGTATGAGCCACCATGCCAGCAGAAATAAACATTTGTTTTTCTGAAAAGATAAATAAAATTGACAAACCTTTAGCTAGGCTAAGAAAAGAGAATACCCAAATACAGAAAATCAGACAAAAAAATTGTGACATAACAACTGAAACCTCAGAAACACAAAAAATTTATTACAGACTACTATGAGTAACTATATACTGACAAATTGGGAAACCTAGAAGAAACAAATACATTCCTAGACAAATATAATCTTCCAAGATTGAACCACAAACAAATAGAAAACCAGAACAACATAAAGTTTCTTCAATCAAAGGAAAGCCCAGGACCCGACAGCTTCACTGCTGAATGCTACCAGACATCTAAAGAAAAACTAACACCAATTCTACTCAAACTTTTCAGAAAAATAAAGAAAAGGCCATACCTCTTAACTCATTCTCCAAAGCAAGCATTTCCCTGATACCAAAACCAAACAAAGACACAATAAAAAAAGAAAACTACGGACAATATCTCTAATAAAGATAGATGCAAAAGTCTTCAATAAAATCCTAGCAAACAAGATTCAGCAACATAGTGAAAAAACCAAATCACTATAAGCAAGTGGGAATATCCCACTGGATACTCTCCACTTGGAATGAAAACATGGTTCACCATATGCAAAACAATCAATGTGATACACACATTAACAGAACCAAGAACGAAGCCCATGTGATCATTTCAATAGATGCTGAAAGAGTATTTGATAAAATTCTATATCCCTGTATGATAAAAACACTTAAACTGGACATAGAAGGAACATAACCTTAAAATAATAAAGGCCAAATATGACAAACTCATAGCAAACATCAGACTGAATGGGGAAAACTTAAAAACCTTTTCTCTAAAAATTTAGAACAAGTCAAGGATGCCCACTTTCACCACTTTTATTCAACATAATACTGAAAGTTTTGGCCATAGAAATTAGGTAAGATAAAGAAATAAAGGGCATTTAAATTGAAAAGGAAGAAGCCAAATTATCCTTGTTCACAGACAGTATGTTCTTATACTTAGAAAACCCTAAAAACTCCACTGAAAAACAAAGTCAATAAAGTTGCAGGATACAAAATGCAAAAATTAGCATCATTTATATGTGCCAACAGCAAACAATGTGAAAAAGAAATTGAGAAAGCAAATCCCATTTACAATAGCTACAAAGACTGTAAAAGACCTAAGATTAAATTTACCCAATGAAGAGGAAGATTTATACAAGGAAAGCTATAAGACAATGATAAGAGGAATTGAAGAGAATACCAAAATAATGGAAAGATATCTTATGTTCACGAGTGGAAGAATTAATATTGTCAAAATGGCAATACTACACAAACTAATTTACAGACTCAGTGCAATCTCTATCAAATTACCTACCAATGATATTCTTTACAAAATTAGAAAAAACAATCTTAAAAATAATATAGAACCACAAAAGACCCCAAATAGCCAAAGCAATCCTGAGATAAAAGAAGAAACCTGGAGGCATCACACTACCTGACTTCAAGATAAACTACAAAGCTCTAGTAACCAATTCAGCATGGTAACTGGCATAAAAACAGACACATAGGCCAATGAAGCAGAATAGAGAACCCAGATATAAATCCCTGCAGCTACAGCTAACTCATTTTTAATGAAACTTTCAAGAACATACAATGAAGAAAGAATGGTTTCTTCAATAGATGATGGTGGGAAAACTGGATATGCAGAAGGAAGAAACTAAATCCCTATCTTTGAACATATGTACAAATTAAATCAAAATGGATTAAAGACTTAAACCTAAGAGCTGAAACTACTAAACTACTAGAAGAAAGTATTGGGGAAATACTCCACAACTTTGATCTGGGCAAAGATTTTTGTGTATAAGACCTCAAAAACACAGGCAACCAAGGCAAAAATAGACAAACGGGATTACATCAAGCTAAAAAGCTTCTGCACAGCAAAAGAAACAATCAACAAAGTGAAGAGAAAACCCACAGGAAGGGAGAATATATTTGCAAACTATTCATCTGACAAGGAATTAATAACCAGAATATGTAAGGAGTTCAACCAACTAAGAAAAAAAATCTGATTTTAAACCTGCATAATAGATCTGAATATATATTTCTGAAGACATTTAAATGGCTAACAGATATGTAAAAAATGCTCAACATAACTTATCATCAGAGAAATGCAGATCAAAACCACAAAGGGATGTCATCTCACCCCAGTTAAAATGACTTTTATCAAAAAGACAGGAAATAACAAATGCCAGTTAGTGTGTAGAGAAAATGGAAACCTTGTATACGATTGGTGGAAATATAAAATAGTGCAGTCACTATCAAAAGCTGTATGGAGGTTTCTCAAGAAACTAAAAATTGAACTATCATATAATTCAGCAATTCTACTCCTAGGTACACAGACAAAAAAGGAAGTCAATATATTGAAGAGGTATCTTCATGCCCATGTTTATTGCAGCACTAATCACAATAGCAAAATGTGTAATCAACTTAATAGCAAAACTATGTAATCAACCTAAGTGCCCATCAATGAATGAATGGGTTAAGAAAATGTGATAAGATACGTACACATACACACACACACACACACACACACACACACACACACACACACACAGACAATGGAGTATTAGCCTTTAAAAAAATAAAGTCCTGTCATTTGCAGTAATATTTTTGGAACTGGATGATATTATGCTAAGTAAAATAAGGCAAGCCCAGCCAGAAAGATAAATATCACATAATCTCACATATATGTGGGAGCTAAAAAAGTGGATCTCATGAAGATAAAGAGTAGATTGGTGGTTACTAGGGCCCAGGAAGGATGGGGATGGAAGAGATGAAAAGGATGATTAATGGGTACAAACATACAGTTTGTGATATGGTTTGGCTCTGTGCCCCACCCAAATCTCATATTGAATTGTGATCCCAGGTGTTGGAGGTGGGGCCTGGTGGGAGGTGGTAAGAAACCACCATCACAGGGTGGTTTCTTACAGTTTAGCACCATCTCCCAAGTGCTGTGTCATAATGGAGTTCTCACGAGACCTGGTTCCTTGAAAGTGTGTAGCATCTTCCCCTTTGCTCTCTCCCTTCCTCTGGCTCCAGCTATATAGGACGTGCTGGCTTCCCCTTCACCTTCTGCCATAATTGTAAGTTTGCTGAGGCCTCCCCAGCTATGCTTCCTGTACAGCCTGTGGAACTCTGAGCCAATTAACCTTCTTTTCTTTATAAATTACCCAGTCTCAGGTAGTTATTTTTAGCAGTGTGAGAATGGACTAATACAGTTTGACAGAAGACATAAGACGTAGTGTTTATAAATTAGTAGAGGGACTATAGTTTACAATACCCGTATATTTTAAAATAGCTAGAAGACAATAATTTGAATATTTTTAGCATTAAAGAAAGAAAAATATTTAAGGTGATAGATATCTCAATTACACTGATTTGATCTTTATAAATTATGTGAATATATTAAATTATCACATGTATCTTGGAAATATGTACATATATTAATAAAAATAAAATTAAATCTAATATCTGATTGTTTATGCAGGTACATATATACACATATGCACTTACATTTTATATATTTTTATATATATAAATGAAATAATTTAATAAATGGGTGATTACTATATTAAGGAAGAAGAAAAGAAGAAAAAGAATGGGGTATAAGCAACAATGAAAAGCCATCATCTGAGAAGTTTCTCAAAACTCATTAATATACAATGCCACAAACTCAAGAGGTACTACAAACCCCAAGAAGAATAAAGGAAATAACACTTGACCCATCATAGGAAAATTGCTGAAACCCAAAAACAGAAAGAGTTTTGAAAGCACCCAGAGTACCTGAAAAGGAGCAGTAAAAACTTACAGCTAACTTCAAGCCAGAAACAATAATGACTGAGTTACATTGTTGAAGTGCAGGAAGAAAATAACTGCCTAACTGTAATTCTGTGTTCAATGACAATTTCCTTAACACAAAGGGGGACAATGACATTTTTAAATGATAAGACAGTGAAGCTAATGCAAAAAAGTGAGCTCTGTCTATATATACTTCTCTATACATGTACTATATATTGTAAAAATTTAATAAAATAAGATCCTATGTATACATGGGTCTGCCTCTGAGCTCTTTTCTCTTGCATTAGACTGTTCATTTACCCTTGCATCATTGTCACTATTTTCAATTCTAGAGAAGTATAATATATCAAATTACCAGAGAACGTATAACCCTATTTTTATGCTTTATGCTTCCTATCAAATGTTTACTCATGTATTTCTGAGTTTTAGTTCTGCCATATAAAATCTAAAATTAAGTTATTAAGTTTCTCAAAATATCAAATGAGATTTTATTGGTATTGAATTGAATTTATAAAATAACTGAAGAATATTTATACCTTTATAATATTGTCATGCCATCTAAGAACATGGACTGCTACTCTGTTTACCCAACTAAACATCTATTTTTATACAGTTGCATTTTCTCTTGAAGTTCCGGATGACCTTATTTAAATTTTTAAAAAACTGATTGCTTTGTGAATGGTTATGACTGTTGCTATTAAAGAAAAGTGCTGGTTTTTTTTTTTTTTTTTTTTTTTACACAGAGTCTTGTTCTGTCACCCAAGCTGGATTGCAACAGAGCAATCTCGGCTCACTGGCCTCCTGGGTTCAAGTGATTCTCCTGCCTCAGACTCCTGAGTAGCTGGGATTACAGGTGCACGCCACCACACCCAGCTAATTTTTGTACTTTTAGTAGAGATGGGTTTTCACCATGTTGGTCAGGCTGTTCTCGAACTCCTGACCTTATGATCCGCCTGCTTTGGCCTCCCAAAGTGCTGGGACTACAGGCGTGAGCCACCGTGCCTGGTTGCTATTTGTTTTTATCATCTATTTTATTAAGCTTATTAATTCAGCATGTGGGTATATATGTAGACAATTATGATGTATACAAAAATTGAGACAGAAAGAGAAAGCAAAAAAAAATGAAAGAAATTAAATGAAAAGCTTCTCTTCTTTGCAATATTCACACATCCCATTTATTTGTCTTATCCTATTATATTGGTTGAGATCTCTTCTAAATGTGAAATAATAAAGTGATAGCAGACACGTTTTTATTTCTCTTCTAAATTTTCAACAATAAGTATGATATTTGATGTAAGGTTATTTGTTGCTAAATTGTACCAAATAAATACAGCATTCAATCTCAGAAACTATTAAAAAAAATACCCAAGAACTTAAAAGTATAAGAAAAGAAATAAAATTAACAGCATAAGTTAATATAATAAAAACAAACAAAACTAATGTAATCAAAAAATCCAAAGTTGGTTATTTAAAACATTAGTAAAATGTGAACCACTGGGAAGAAGAATCATGAAAAATAAGATTTCATACAGAAAATATGACTTTATTATGAAAATCAAGGAAAGAACTATATTTGGATAAATCAAAAGTAATTAGAATAATTGACTCACAGATTTACAAATTTTTTTTCTGGAAAGAGGCATCAGCCAGGTCCAGAAAGTTCTGTGGGGTGTTGTCACCAAAACACGAAAGAACAAATATCCTGCTCTTTATTTTGCACTTTTTGTTAAACATTCACATATTTACTCAAATCCGATTATTTTCTCTCTCCCATTATTACACCTCTGCTCCATTCCCACTTTCTCTATCTCTTATAAGATGTATATTGAAACTTTTCATTCTATCCTTCCTCCCTGCCTCTTAAAAATTTTTAACAATTTTTATTCAGTTCTATTTAATTCACTAATTCTTTCCAGTTGTACCATTCTGTTAAATATTTCTCCTAAATTTTATTTTAATAAATATGATATTAGTTTCTGATGCCTGCAATCATTTCATTTTCATATATTCCTTTTTAAAGAAAATTTCTCTCTTGTTTTCAAAGATAATAACTATTTTTTTGGATGACATCATTTTTAATGTTTCTTTCCATATGAGTTCTGTATGTTGAATCTTTCATAATGTGTTCAGTAACTTTTATTTAGTACCACTATCTTGGTCCCCTTGTCTGTACAGCCCACAACAGGTTTTATATTTGTATTTTGCCCTTTCCTCCTCAACTGGTAGTGCTGTTCTGCAAGCTTTTGGTATTTCTTTTTTGTTACTCTGTTTTTGTTTTGTCACTTCTCTCTTGTTTGTTTGCATTTAGATGCATTTCTTTCTTCCTAGGCCACTGGCAAGAGGTGCTTCTCTGACCATACCCAAGACAGTTGTAAAATTTATTTGAACTGGAGTTCACTAACTAGCACTAAATCCAGCCCCTAACTCTAACATGCAGACTGTGTTCTCTGCCATGATTTACACATGGTTTTAAAAGTCCTAAACCACTCTGCCTATATTTTCCTCCACTTTCTTCTTGGTACTAGATTTTGCTCTTACTATTTAGAGTTTTCTCTTCTAACTGGAACACACATTTTATCATCATGTATCTTACACACACACACACACACAATTCTTATGTGTTGGGAGTTGGGTGGTAGGGAGATAACGCATGTGTATACCACTCTATCTTGACCAGGAGTTCATTCCCTTTATTTTTCTATCAACTTTCTGGTATTTATTCTATTTTTATTATAAAATTTTCAAATATATGGAAAATTCAAAATAATCATCTTAAAAGCGAGATAATTTTAACATTTTGCCATATTTCCTTTATCTACATTTCCACATGTGTGTATCTAATTGATATTCAAATTTCTCTAATTGTCTCCAAAGTGTGATTATGACTTTTTTCTTTCTAAGCCAATCTCATTTTCCTTATCAAAATAGGTCAGTTGTTATATAACCAGTTCCACATTTTAGAGTTACCCGATTGTTTCCTCAGTATGTTGCTAACCTGTTATTATATGATCTGTATCTCTTTAAAACTGAATTTAGGTCTAAAGGCTTTGTAAAATTCAGATTAAACATTTTTGTCAAAAAAAAAAACCTCTAGAGGTGATGCTATGTACAACACGTTACCACATCAGAATGCACATACCAAATCGCCAATTATTAGCAATACTAAGTTTGATTATTTGGTTAAGAGAAAACCACCAGATCTCTTGATCCTAAAGATATCATTTTCTTTTGCAACTTATAAATAAATGGTAGAGTGGGGCCCTAGCAGTTTGGAAATTTTCTGTTTCCCACAAACTTCCACCTAATCATTTTAGTATCCATTGGTGATTCTTGCCTAAATCAGTTATTTCTTTAAAGTTTGCTGAATGTTGATTTCTAAATCTATTGTTTCTTCAACTATGTTAACTGGTACTCTTCTACAAAACAAAAATCCTTTATCAACTGTTATATATTGACTTTTTGTGTTTCCCGCAAAGACGTATATGTTGAACTCCTAGCCAGCAGTGTGATAGTATTTGGAAATGGGGCCTTTGGGAGATAATTAGGGTTAAGTAAGATCATGAGGATGCAGCTGTCATGATGGGATTATGCTGCCCTAATAAGAAGCAGCAGAGAAAACTCTTTCACTCTCTTTCATCTTTACAATCAATTATAGGTATTTTTTTTTGTACGCAACTTTTTACATTCAAATTTGTCCATATTGGTCAATGAAAACCTCTGCAAACTGGCATCTTATTTCTCTTGATATTCCTACCCTAGACTCTGGATGCATCGTTGCTTTCTGGCACAAGAAGATGCTCCAAACTCAATTTACATATTCCCTATCTTAGATCGAGTACCAGCCATTTCCCCAAAGATCCATGATTCCTTTTAATGAGGAAACCAAAATCTGATTGCTAGATGTTTTTATTGCTAATTCTTTGTTGTAGGGGTTGTTCTGAGTATCGCTGGCCTCTTCCCACTGTTTACCAGTAGGACCTTCCCAGTTATAAAAACTAGAAATATCTCCAGACATTGCCAAATACGTCTTGAGGGTCAAAATCACCCCAAGTTGAGAACCTGTGGCTTACAGGAATGAAAGCATTACATGAATACTCTTCTAAGCCTTGATTTTGTCCTTTTGATAATTCATACTGAAGATGACTCCAAATAAGCACATATAGGTAATCTTCATTATGTCTTAAGTCCTCATGGTACTCTATTTTGCAGCAGTATCAGAAAATCCATTTAAACACTCCCTACTTCTGGACCGAGAATAAATTTGTGTCTTTGTTCTTCATATGCATTGAGGTATATCTTTAGGAAAGATTCCTAAGAATTAGATTTCTGATTAAAAAGCAAAGTACATGTGTAATTTTGTTTTATGTTATGAAATTTTCCTCCATAACATTTGTACTGTTTTTCATTTCATCCAGCAATGTGTGACAATGCCCGTTTCATAACAGTTTTGCCAACACATTTTATTTTCTGGGGAGTGGAGAATGGGCTGGAGGGTGGTGATATGGTTTGGTTCTGCATCCCCACCCAAATCTCATCTTGTAGCTCCCGTAATTCCCATGTGTTGTGGGAGGTTTCAGGTGGGAGATAATCGAATCATGGGGGTGGATCTTTCTCGTGCTGTTATGATAGTGAATGAGTCTCACAAGATCTGATGGCTTTAAAAATGGGAGTTTTCCTGCACAAGCTCTTTTGCCTGCCACCAAACACATAAGATGTGACTTGTTCCTCCTTGCCTTCTGCCATGATTGTGAGGCCTCCCCAGCAACGTGGAACTGTGAGTCCAATTAAACCTCTCTCTTTTGTAAATTGCCCAGTCTCTGGTATGTCTTTAGCAGCAGCATGAAAACAGACTAATACAGGTGGGTAATAGGGGTTTTGCTAATTTAATAGATGAAAAGTAGTATTTCCAAGTAGTTTTCTGCATTTCTTTTTTAATATATCTAAGAGCCACTTCCCACACACACTCCCCCTACCCCCATTAACTCCATGTTTAAATCTTTTTCCTGTTTCTTTTTTCTGCCACATTTTCAGGTTTTGTCATCTCTATTTTTTAAGAACATTGTACATTTCAGTAGATATTCTTTAATATAATTTAGAATTATTTTTTGATTTGTTATTTGTGTTTTGACTATGCTCATGTCGGTTTTTTCTCATTATTCTTTGTATTAAGATTTTTCCTTTATTGCTTCTGGGTTTTGAGTCATTGTGAGAAAAAAACTTTCCACAATTGGAAATTATAAAATAATTCCATTTTTATATTGCACTTGATATGGATCAGCTCTGTGTCCCCACTCAGATCTCATCTTGAATTGTAATAATCCCCATGTGTCAAGAACGGGGCCAGGTGGAGATAACTGAATCAGGTGAATCATGGGGGTGGTTTTCCCCATACTGTTCTCATTACAGTGAGTAAGTCTCAGGAGATCTGATGGTTTTATAAATGGGAGTTCCCCTGCACAAAGTTTTTGCCTGCTGCCATGTAAGACATGCTTTTGCTTCCGTTTTGCTTTCCCACATGATTGTGAAGCCTCCCCAGCCATGTGGAACTGTGAGTCCATTAAAACTCTTCCCTTTATAAATTACCCAGTCTTGGGTATGTCTTTATTAGCAGTGTGAGAACAGACTAATACACACTTGTATGTTCTTACTTTTTATATTTTTATCTAAGATCTATTTAAAATTTATTTGTGTATGGGTGCAAAGTAAGTAATAAAATGTTATGGCCATTGAACATTTTTTAAACTGTTTATCAAAAGCTCCATTTCTTCCATAGTAATTTGAAATTTCACCTTTATTATATACCAAATTTCCATATATCCATAAGTTCATTTTTTTAGTCTTCTGTTCTATTCCATGAATGGATTTAGTTTTTCTTATCCTGATACCAAAGTGTTTTAAATAGAGATATTGATAATGTATATTTTTAACTTAAAATGAGGATCAATATTATCATTGCACCTATTCAAAATGTTACTGGCTGGTCTTGCCTACTTGCTTTTCCTATAAATATCAGAATCAACAGGCCTAGCATCCAAAAAATAATCTATTATTCAACATGGAGCATCTATTTGTTCAGGTTTATTTTTGTCTCTTTTCAAGATATTTAAATATTTCCTCATACAGATATTATACATTTCTTACTAAATATCATACCTGGATATTTTATTGTTTTATTTGTATTATAAATGGGATATTTACTAATAGTTTAATAAACTAGACTTCATCAAAATTAATTATTTTGATGTGTGTTTAAGATCATTTCAGGAAGATCAATACTAACCTAGATTTAGAGAAAAACCCATGGTTCTGTGATATGTAAAGGTCCAAACTAAAATCACGAATAAACGTCCCATAATAAGTTAGATGAAGAGAGCTTATACTTCTATTTTACTAATAAACTAGTATAATACAGTTGAATAATATTCCTTATTGATATGTGGCCTGATTAATCTGAATATTAATAAAATCCAGTTTAATACTAATATAGTATGTTAATTTATGAAATAGTTTGAAATTCCATATTTTGCAAATAGATAATCATACAGATTTTTCAAAAGCATAAGGATATCAAAAAGCAAACTATTCAATCTCTTGTTATGTGAATGAAATTTTTTCTACTATTAAATGAGCTGACTGACCAGGCACGGTGGCTCATGCCTGTAATCCCAGCACTTTCGGAGGCTGAGCTGGGCAGATCACCTGAGGTCAGGAGTTCAAGACCAGCCTGGTCAACATGGCAAAGCCCTGTCTCTACCAAAAATATAAAAATTAGCCAGGCATGGTGGCAGATACCTGTAATCCCAGCCACTCGGGAGGCTGAGGAAGGAGAATCGCTTGAACCCAGGAGGTGGAGGTTGCAGTGAGCTAAGATAGCACCATTGTACTCCAGCCTGAGCAACAAGAGTGAAACTCTGTCTCAAATAAATAAATAAATAAATGAGCTGACTGAAAAAAGCAAACAAAATGAAATTAGTAACTTTGGATTGTCAAAAAAACACTGTTTAGAAAATGAGAAGACATGCCACAGATTAGGAAAGAAAGTTTACAAAACATATATCTTTTAAAGGACTTGTACCCATAATATATAGTTTCCATAATTTAATGTATAAAGCAAAAATCTCAATTAAAAAAACAGACAAAATATTTAAATAGACCCTACCAAAAAATATATTAGATGGATGGAAAAAAAAAAGTGAAAAATGTTCAACATCATTACTCATTAGAGAAACACAAATGGAAACCACAGTGTCATACCACTACACACCTGTTAGAATGCCTCAAATCACAGGAGGTCAAAGGGCCTCACCTAACTCCAAAAGGGCAGGGAGGTATGATCCTAGCCTATGCTCAAAAGGAGTGCAGTAAATATTTAGCCAACAGCACAGATGACTATCTCACAAGGCCTTCAGGGCTCTACATGGTCCTTCCTCTAACAATTACTCACACCTAATTGTAAAACATCTCCCTCTTGCTCCCCGTCCTTGGTCTTCTCAGCCTTTTTTAAAAATCCTTCATACTTTCCATGTTGCTTTCAACCACTGGACTTTCTCACATAAGTGATCCTCTCCCTTGAGTTTTCTTATCTCTCTTGGCCTAGTCCAGTTCTACCCATCTGAAAACACAGTTGACTCTTAGTTCATAGGTTAAATGCCCTTCCTCCTTCAGAATGGCTGGAAATTTAATATGGATTGTAAAAGTATGTAATTAACATCTCTTTATCTACTAGCCCATAAAGCTCTGAGGGAATGGAGACTACCCTTGATTTTACTTTCCCTTATCTCTTTAGTACGTAGCACAACTGTGGCACATTTTAGGTATTCACTCAACATTGTTGAATCAATGTATGAATGAAATAAGAAGTAAATTAAAATATACAAAATTTGAAAAAAAAAACCACGAAAAAAAAAAACCATGAAAATCCAGAAAATTGAAGACGGGCAAAATCATTAAGGACTTTTTTTTTTTTTTTTTTTGAGACAGAGTCTTGCTCTATTGCCCAAGCTGGAGTGCTGTGGCGTGATCTCAGCTCACTACAACCTCTGCCTTCCAGGCTCAAGCAATTCTCATGCATCAGGCTTCTGAGTAGCTGGGACTACAGATGCACACCACCAGGCCCGGCTAATTTTTGTATTATTAGTAGAAACGGGATTTTGCCCTTTTGACCAGGCTGGTATCAGACTCCTGACCTCAAGTGATCCAGCCACCACCTTGGCCTACCAAAGTGCTGGGATTACAGGCATGAGCCACCAAGCTTGGCCATTAAGCACCTATAACTGAAAAACATGCTCACCTCTCTAGGAGGCTTTTACTTCAAAGCTTGGATGGAGTGAAAAGAAATGACATTTTTATCACTGAAGTAAGATAATGCTGATTATTGATAAAAGCCAAGAGGTAATTTAAAATATATTAAAATATATTCAGATATCAAATGAATGTATTATTTCATTACATACTGCCTCTAAAATACAATGGTCTCTAGAATCATGGAATTATAGAATGTTAGAAGTTGAAGAGACTTAGAGGTTTTTTTTTAAACAAGTTGACTTATTTTACAGAAGAAGCAGCTGAGCAAGTTTCTAGTTTAGAGATGACATTGAGAACATTTCTTCTGATTTCTAGTCTAATGATGCTGCTTATTCCTTTTCATTTTAACTTATAAGTCCTATTTTTATCCTCTTTTAATATATTCATAACTGTCTTTTTTCCAATAGGTATTTATTGGAAACCTATGTTAACCAAAACTGACCTCATCACAATTTACATACCTTATCATCAGGCACATGTGGGAAGCAAAATAATTATTCTTTTGTATGCTCATTTGTTTAAATCCTTAAATATTGAAATTGTAAATATTTTAATATGTATTTTCTCTTTTTATAGCGTTGACAAAATATTGACTAATAGATTTATTTCTTTACATTGTTTTAGAATCATGGCTCCCAAAGGTGGCAGATCATGTCACCAGTTCCCAGATGTATCACTCCGATATTCTGAATTTTAAATGCAGATTTTGGGTATCCCCTGAGAATTCATATTTTTTAAAAATGCAAGCAATCCAAAAGCACAGCCAGGTTAGAAAATCACTGTCTTAGAGGATTACCAAATTTTGATAAACTTAAAAGCTAATCTTATGAAACATACCTAGCCCAATCTAAAATAGTGATGATAATACTTGATGATAATATCATGTAATAGAATAAATGAATTACCTAAGGCTTTTTATTGAAGCCAATTATTTGCACATGCAAAATGTAGTAGAAGCTGGATTGGTTGAAGTGATAAAATAATTTAGAATGTGAAATGCCTAAGTCCTATATTATTCAGATTTAGAGAGCACCCCTCCTGACATTTCTTTCCGCTGCTTCACAAATGCCATCATCTTTATGACTGTAGCCTTTTCCTTACTGCTATTGCCTTCCTGCAGACTTCATAGCAGCTTTGACAGTCCCCCTCTTGATTCATTTAACTCCCCCTCCTTCTCTCTGCTGTCTTTTTCCTCCATCTATTTTAAGTTACAAGGAAAGACAAGAAAATCACAGCCTAAAGGCTTTCAGAATTTAATGTTTTCACTCTATGGAATATATGAATCACCCACTTGCACATTCTGGGGTTTAGTTATTTGTTTCTTTTTCCAAAAGAAATTGTTTTTCCAGATTGCAAAAACATGTATTTAGATATTGACTCTTTTTTGACACTCTCTCCCCTCTGAAATATCCCTTGCTCTCTGGTCATACTCAAACATGTTCACAATATGTGACCAGCAAAATAAAACAGAACATGACTAATATGGCACAAAATCTTCAGTAGACAGCATCTTTAAACTACGCAGTTATATGAATCTGGCCTTAGTTAGTAGAACCAATACAAGCCACTCACTAACAGTAGTTCAAGATTTCATTCCAGGCTAAGCTCTGGGAAGGAGGAACACTGGCATGGTTTAAGGCCAGTTGTACTTTTCCATCTAGGTGCCAGCCAGGCCCTAGAGTTTATGATATCATGAAGGTTAAAAACTCTTGTGTTATTAGATATCGTTTCTTCTATGGAACCTGCTTTTTGGTCATCTTTATGAAAATCTGTTTCTCAGAAATATATTGGGGGTTAATATAAATCTAGCCTGAGATGTGTTCCACTAGTGAGGAGTCCTGACACTTGCAATATCTAACCAGATCAGGAAGAGAACTGATAAAAAAATGGCAGGTAATGGAGATCTAAACCAGCTGCTGATACTTTGAGAAGAAACACATGCCTGGATGAGCTTTCCTCTGTTTTGTGTTTGCTGCTGCTTCTCATTGTCAGAATATTAAATCATCAAGGTTCAGGGAAGGAAACCAGGATGGCTGTATTTAGTCATTGCTACTGAGCCCTCAGACACAGCCCAGCCTAGTTGTGAGGTCTGGTACCAAAGCTGTATAGACATAAGCCATGGATGTGTTCCCTATTCCTCTTCAACATTTTCTCTCTTAAATCTGCTTGTTGTCATGCTATGTGACTGGACAAAATTGAGAGTTAGGGACTTGAGATCCTAGGTCCTGACTTTCTCACTGTCTCTTCTCTCATTGAAATACAACAAAGAATAATCTTTACCAGAGAGAAAACGGCGAGTTTCAATGGCCATTGAACATTGTGTGTCATAAATCTAAAAATGAACAAGATTCAGAGTTGCAGGTCAGCACAGCCAAGACCTGAAGCAAATAATAAAACAGAACAAAACAATGAGTGAAGTTTTTAAGTAGCAGAAGATCCAGATAGACATACGGAGCATCAGACAGAAATCTGAAAATTAACATGATCATAATATACACACATACAAACACAAACAGAGCCAAGCAAGCTCCAAAAACAATTTCCAAAATAATTCTGTCTATGAAGGCCTCAGATTTTGGAATCCCTAGGCATTCAAACCTCCACTGGTGGTGCTAAATTCTAGATCAGGGTACTATAGTTTTAAATAGACTTTAGTCTATTTCAATTTGCCTATGTCCTACATAGCTATAGTAGGACATAGACATACTAAAACATAGACACATGATTGGTCTTTTGAGAAACAAAAGAATCTGGCTGTCTAGAAAACATGCCAGATCTAGGTAGGGTCACATACCTCCATGGAATCTGAAGCTCAAAAGGGTGTCTCTGTTTTCAGAGCATTAACCTAGATTTAAAACAGAAGTGGGAATAATGCAGACAGGATGTGCATCTGAGATCATGAGCTTCTTTTCATTGGCTTGTCCTCTCCGCTATTACTACTATTGATACCACTAATGGCAGTACTACTACTCTGAATGTCACTAAAATAGCCCAGATGCTGTCAGGGTAACTGTTTTCATGAATAAGATCCACTACTTCAGATAAGACCTTATTGACTCACCCAAGCTCCATTTTATTGTTGTGCATTGACACCCACATCTCTACATTTATCAGTCTTCCCACTTCACTCATAAAGTGGTCTTCTCCAAGAACTGGAATTCTGATCTATCATAAGGTTAAACTTCTCAATTAAGGTCCTCTGTATAGACATCCTCACTGCAAACAAGAGGTAGAATTTCAAAATTGCAGAAACCAAATAGAAAGTCAAGACTGGAGAAAGAAACATCCTTTAAAGTCATTTCAGTCAGACCCAGTCCACTGCTGGACTCTCTCTTAAACATTGTTTATTTTTCACCTGGCATTCTCTTTTATAGAAGTCATTTAAGTAACCAATGATAGTCTTTTCTTATTCCGACTGAACAGTTATATTTTCTACCATTCAGGTTGCTAGTGGTAGCAATGTACTTTAAAATGATGCTGTTAAGAACTTGACTTAATTATTTAGATATGGTTGGAGTAGCACAGACCCAAGCAAAATGGCACCTCCTTTGTTTTAGATTACAAGTCTAATTCAATGATTAGTTACTTGGATGATAGAATAGGAAGGGGAGAATAAGAATAGGGAGTTGAAATGACAAAGATAATTTAGATCATCTGAGCTTAAAATTTAGATATTCTGAGTTCAGCATTATGCTTAGCATCTATATAGTATTTAGGAATTCCAAGACAGTCTTATATTTACTATACGAGTTGACCTACACAGAAAGCCATTATGATAGATAAGACAAGGTGATAGTTCACACTTGATTTTCTTATGAAACAAAGTATTTCCACATAATTACTTAAAGCTGAAGCTACTCTTATCCCATCTTCCTGGAGCCTAAACCACTAACATAGGTGTATTTCCTTCAAAGACGTCACTCCCACACATCCATCCTTCACTCCAGTTATTAAACAATGAAATACAGAATTTGGCAACAAAAAAACACAAGGCACATTTTGACACTTGGATATCTGAAAAGACAAAATTAACAATGCATTAATGCCATGTAAATCTCACCCCTCTCCTCTTTCATTTCAAAATATCATTTTTATTTGGATCGCAATTCACTTAAAAATAAGGTCCTTCCTGTCTTTAACATAATGGAATCAGCTTGCTTCCTTATCCTCTTTCTCTTGCCCTTGTACCCTTGGTCAGTGTATATGTGTATGTGTCCTTGTGAATGAAGGAGAAGGTACAGATTTCCCACTTCCACCTCTAGGATTCTGGCTTTGAGATTAAGACGCCTTAGGAGTTCATGTCTGCATCTGCCTTGGAGGCTGTGTCTATTTGGACACGAAAGCATCATGACCTACTTATATGTAGGCCCCACCAGGTGGATCCTCAGATTCACTCCTCTGGTGTTCTGGCTGTCTTATATCCCTCCAATGTGCCAGATGTTTCTTAAATTGCTCTCTCACCCAGCAAATTTGAAATCAGTGGGGCTTGGTGGTAAAGGGAGAGGGCTGTTGTTTCTTAATTTTGTTTCCTTCCTTTGAACACTCCTGCCACATCTGTGCACTGACAAAACTATCTCAAGTCCCTCCCTCTGTGGCAAATTTTGGTTTTGGGTTCTAAAGTTTCATTAGCCCAAGCAATGTCTCCTGGAAACTATTTCATTTTTCATAGCTGCAGGCAGCAGAAGCTAACACTCTCAAAAAATGGAAAAAAGCAAGAATCTTATTGTGGTTTTATAAGTGTCTCTTTGATGCCCCTTTGCAGGTGCGTATATAAGGCTGCTGAGCTTCAAGAAAAGTTCCATGCTCAATTCCTGTCTATGGTTTCCTGTAAGCTGCCCTTTCATCTTCCTGGGAACTTATTAACTTTAGCAGTTATTACAGGGAAGACTCAGTAGCTCACAGAAACCTTCAGAGTAATCAAAATCCCACCAGTTATTTTATGGAAGCATTCTTTGTTGTCCAACTTAATGGAAGAAGTGTACAATATAGTGGAAACAGTATTTCAGGAAAACTGAATGTGATTTTAAGCCATTCCACTAACTGGCTGCATGATACTGAGAAAATTATTTAACATCTCTGGACCCAGGTTTTCATCTTAAAAAAGAAATAGAGAGTTGAGTCTATAATCTCTATGCTTTCTTCCAAGTTTACCAACTTATATCTTTTATTAATCTAATTAATATTTATTGCCTGCTCTTTTGTACCACACTTTATGCTGGATGACTCTAGAGAAGTAATGATATATAAAATGCAGTATATCCAGCCTCAAAGCATATAGTCTAATTGGTATAAAAACTGTATGAAACAATAAATAAGTGTAATTCATAATGTTGAGTATTGTAAGCAAGATTCCTGGTAAGATGAGGTAGTTGAAGAATTCTTAATTCAGATTGTGGGGTGAAAGTGAATAATGAACATTGGATTTTATTTACTTTTCCGTTTCTCAATTGTTCAAGAAAGAGTAAATTACCATCATATTACATATATATATATAAAATACAGTTGTTAGTGGTAATTGTTACAGGGTTACTGAAATTATGTACTGGTGCTAGATATTATAATGAACATTTAGCATGTGTTACTGCTTTTAAAATTAAAATAATTATGAGGTAGGTACCATGTTTGGTACTTAACTCTAGCTGCTGAAACAAATGTTCTAAATGTTAGTAGTGTAGATTTGGAAGCTTTCTGCCAATTGATAACTCAAGGTTCAGCCGACTGCATCTTTGTCATCTCAGATGCATAACCTCCAGGTTCTTGCAGAGAAGACAGAGAATCAAGTCTCATCCCTCACAATGCTCTTAGTCCCATTTCCCATTTCATAAATACTGACCTGGTTGTAGCTCTATGAATAGCCATACTATTTCATTTATCCTCTCTTTATACATACTACATGTTTAATCTGAAAGTGATTTTTCCTTCTTCCCTCTTAGCAAATTCCTATTCTTTCTCTTGCAAATAATTTTTTAACTATTGTATACATTTCTAGGACTGTAGGAAATTTGGTTCTTCTTGTGTGATGCTAAGTGGCAAAAGCCAGACTCACAGTCAGGCCAACACACACATATTATCCTCTTCCCAAATGTACATTGTTCTCATTTGATTGAAT